>NC_041402.2:123007399-123327399 GCF_900747795.2 Erpetoichthys calabaricus | reverse complement strand
TCTAACGTGGTTTGTGCCCTTCAGAATGAAAACAGTTTGCATTTACCTCTTTAATAAAAGGCGAGCTTTTAAGCCTGAGAAATCACCCCGTAAATGCACACGTTTAATTGCACGTGTTAATATGTATACTTACACAGTATTAAAAGACACTCAACAATTAACGTTATTTACCTTTGTTCCCGCGTTTGATAAAAGGCGAGCTTTTAAGCCTGAGAAATCACCCCGTAAATGCACACGTTTATTGCACATGTGTTAATATGTATGCTTACACAGTATTAAAAGACACTCAAAAATTAACGTCATTTACCTTCGTTCCCGCGTTTGACTCGTGCTGTAAATCTCTTCCTTGTTTTTAGTTCACGTGATTACGTAGGAGGCGTGATGACGCGATACGTGACTCCGCCTCCTCCATTAGAGTATATGGCCAAAAAACAGGTTCCAGTTATGACCATTACACGTAGAATTTCGAAATGAAACCTGCCTAATTTTTGTAAGTAAGCTGTAAGGAATGAGCCTGCCAAATTTCAGCCTTCTACCTACACGGGAAGTTGGAGAATTAGTGATGAGTCAGTCAGTGAGGGCTTTGCCTTTTATTAGTATAGAGATTAAACACAGGCATATTTCTGAATGAATTTTTAACTGAATGTTTCAAAAGGGTGGCACAGTGGTGTGGTGGTTATTGCAGATCTAGTGTACTGGGTCAGAATTCTTCACTGTGGCATTGTCTGTGTGGAGTTTTAAAGTTCTGTTGAAGTCTGCAATGGTTTTCTTCCTTGGTTTTCATGTTTTCTTTACACATCCCAAAGGTTGTGCATGTTATGTCAATTCATGATCCCAAACTGGCCTCTATGTAAGATAGGTGTGGTTGTGTGTATGTGTGTGTGTGTGTGTGCGTGTGTGTGTGTGTGTGTGTGTGAGTGTGTCTTCTAATGGGCTGACATTTTGGAATAGCTGTTGTTTGCAAATGGTGGCTTCATTTTGACTTCAGTTGACCTTAATCTCTTGCACAGGAGTTTGAATACCTTTTATTTTTGTTTATGACGTGGGGAAGGTGGAAGAATGATAAGATGGTGAAATGCCTACAATTTTAAAGGTAATATATGAACTAGTGGTGTTAAAATAAACACCATGTTTTTGAAGAGGTTTTTGATACATGGCTAAAGCTTTGCTTCTGTCATAATTTATGGTCATGAACTGTGTGTACTGATTTGAAAGTAAGATTTGCTAACTGCAAGTAATAAAGGTTAAGTTTCCTTAAGGATGCCTTTTGAGATCTGAGTCATGTCATACTATTTCTCTTGAGCAGCCACACTTAGAAGGCAGCAAGTTGCAGGCCCAGGAAATGTTGAACTGACTTTTAACTTCCTATGGAATCCCTAAGATATCTAAAAAAGGAGATACTAATCAATTGCTGAGGACAGAGAACTCTGGTCTCAGATCGTTCACACCTTGCATCTTATCAGAAGTATTCAGAAGATGGATAGATAGATAGACTTATACAAATAACAGTGAAAACAATTCTACATGTTAGCATTAATGAATATTGATCAAAACAGGTTAGAAAACTGAGGATTTTTACAACCTCTCATCCAATATAATGCTTATGGCTATCTTTCAAGAATTAATTGCAGTTGGAATTTTGTAAAGATAATTGTCAGAATTCTTACTTTGAGATGCATCACATTACAGAAATTTTCTGTTGTCCATTGAGCTGAATTGATAATAATTGAAGATGTGAGTTCCAAAATCTGCTAATTACACCTTTTGGTAAAATTTAGTGAACACGTGATTGCGACTTTTCATGCAGTTGGTCATGCGCCGAAAATATGTTTGAGCTTCAAAACCTGCTAATTGCAACAGTGTAGCGCTATAGTTTTAGGGATTTAGTTTCAAAATCTGTTTACGGACCCAGATTTTCCTATTTATCTCCACAATTTATCTTTTGTACTTAGCTGATTTTGGAACTGAGCTCTTCAATTGCTTTGTTAAAGATGAAGATGAAAAAAATATTTTTGTACCTTATCATTGTAAAATGAAACAGATATACCTGAAGGTGAATTAGGGTAGATGCAGCAGATGCTTCCATCCAATCCAAAAACCAGCTAAATGTGGACTGTAGGGACTTTTATAGACCTACAGAGGTAAACAGGTGGGCAGAATCAGATCAGGTACACAGGTGGGCAGAATCAGATCAGGTACACATTTCCTTATACAAGCCAGTAACTACTGTGTTGTGGAGGGAATGGACAAATATGTAATTGTTAGGCATCTATAACTTCCTGTGTTCCTATTAATTTAGTCACTGTCAGCTCAGTTAAATGGTTATAAACATAACAATCACAGAAACCATTTACTATATAATCTACAGTGAATATTTTTTGTGTTAAGGTATAATAACATTGTTATTTTTGCACATTTTAAAGTTAATCAATGCATCAGTTTTCCTCACAGAGAGTGTGAGCCCAAAAATCCAACATAGGAACCTCATTTTGTGAGCTTGTACTTACACTCTATACTTTCAGTCAGTTCTAGTGATGAGGAAACCTTTGGTTCTCTGTGAGTTCAGCAAAATTACAGCGGTGTTTAGGAACTTCACCAACCTCTGTAAAATGCGTTGAAACCAAAGGGGAAGAAGGAACTCAACTAGTTTTGAGTGGTTTATAATGGAGCTATGGTGTTTTAATTGACCCCTTGGGCTAGAGACGCATCTGCAAACTATGCTGGATTGATTATTGTCGCCAAAAATGTGATGTGAGTGATCTGTAAAATAGCAGTACTAACCACTGCACCACCATGCCTCAAACAGCAAAAGGCGCAAACAAATTGATAACTACAAACAGAATACAACAAATGGCCACAAACAAGTAATAAACAAAATATATTTAGAATCGAAGGTCTGTGATACGGTTTGCATATTTATAGCTATAAATCCACAAATGGAGATAATGAATCACGTATCTTAAAATAGTCTTTTATTTCTGAGCTTTTGTCATCTACCAGGTATCATCATCAGAGGAAGTTGATTAGACATACAGGAATCAAAGGCAATATATAGTATAGCAAATGAGGAAGGGTGTGGGTAGGTGGGTGTAAGAGGAGTGGATCAATAAGGTTTGGAGGGTGTTGATCTTAAAGTCTTTTTTATTATTTGGATGTTCCCCTTCTTGAGCCTGCATATTCCGGGTTCATGTGCTAGTGTCTGGTATGTGGCAATTATCTTTAATAGCAGGCCCAGTAGGGGTTTTATTTTGTTGTCATAATTTGTGTTGGATTATATAACTCTCCTATTTTTGCTTTTGTTGCAATATTTATGATGAATTTCATATTATTTCGGGTAAAGAGAGATGACGAACTGGATTTGCAAGTTAATTGGGTGTTAATTTTATGCATTTCACAGCATGTGTATAAATATTTTTATGAGTTCTAGCAGTCCTGCTCTTGATTGATTGATTTTTAGCTAATTACTAGATGGGTGGAGCAGGGCAAAAATATCTTAATGGTTTCAGTTTGGTACTGAAGAGTTAAGGTACTGTTAAAAGTACTATATAACTGTTTGACTAAAGAGAACTAATAACATCACATGTAATTCAGTTCAGTAAGGTATTTTTACTTGAAAATTCAAAAGTACAAAAAGCTTTATTGCCATACCAGCTTTAGTTGCATGGAATTTGATTTTTTGGAGCTCATATAAATAAAACATCAATACAAACATGCACCTTTAGGACAACAGTATTCCTCGTTTCATTGTAGCCCATCTATAAACAATTTAATACTAGCACGCTTACACATATTCAGTAAATTATTGTGGATGACTCTTAAAGTGAACATGTTAAGTTTATGCATCTCACAGTATGTGTGTAAATATTTCTTAGGAGATCTGGCAATTCTGGTTTTGATTGATTTTAGCTGATTACTCAATGGGTGAAACAGGTTAGAAAATATTTTAATGGTTTCAGTTTTGTAATACAGAGTTAAGATACCGCATGTAGGGGAGGTGGCATGGAATTGTTTTTAAAGTAGTGCACATCGTTTTATATAGTTGCTCCCTGTCTATTAGAGATAACCATTCCAAACTATTGTGATAATGGTCAAAATGCTTTCAGTAATGAAGCATCAGAAAACAGTCATGTTTCTTTTACACCTCAGACTTATTAAAACGTCTCAGAAGGAACATTCTTTGGCGACTATTTTTTGACTGTGATGGATGTATTCTCTGCAAATGGTCATGGATGTGTAAAAGGAAGTGTTCTTTTTATTTTTTGACATTTCATTGTAGACTATTTGGGCTATACCATTTTTTCCCCATTTTGTTAATAGTCATTCCTGTCAACAGACTTTGCCATAATTTGTAATAAGGCCTACAAGAATGATGTCATCAACTAACGTGCCTTTCCTTATGAAACCCCCATGTTAAATGCATAATTTTGTGTTTAACTAGTTGAAAGAGTGGTAATAGACCAAAATAGTAAGGGAGGAACCCATAACTTTTTTTTATTTTGAAGAGAATAATTATGAACAAATATGGGTCTATAATAACCTAAGTGAATACAGTACTTCATCCAAAAACTCTAATTCAAAATCTAAAATTTGTGTTGTTTGTAGTGATAGCCAAGAAAGCATTCTAATTTTATACAGTATTTTCATGGTTAATAGAGATCATATTTTTTATAATGCAATGAGCTTTTAGTGGGAGACTGCAAGGGCCAATACTGAACAACAGCAAACAATATTAAGGCTGCATGAAAAAAATCTGAAGTCACTCATGTTGCCTAATCTATGTGTTATTTATCCTGTTGTATGGTCACTAGTGATGTGCAAACCCTGCAAAGTTTGCTTCACCATGAGTTCAGTTAAATCACAGAAATGGTTGGTAACTTCACCGAACTCCACAAAATACATTAAAGTTAAATGAGAAGGAGAAACTGAACTAGTTTATAATGGTGCAATGGTGTTTTAATTTTCCCTGATGGATTGGTAAGCATTTACCAATTATGCTGGACCGACTGATGTTGCATGTGCCTTAAGCAATGAAACATGCAGACAGACAGATAACTACAAATAAAAAACAACAAATTGCCACAAACTAGCAGTAAAGTAGAGTTCCAGTCTTTGGGCACACATTAGTCTTACCTTGAAACAGTGGCATAAGACTGACTTGCTCCATTGTTTCAACCCAAAGTTGCAACTTCAGCAGGAGCATCTTTTTTGTTTCCAGTCTCTGTGCAGATGCTTTGTGCTTTTTTCTTCCATAAAGAAGATAGTAATGTCTAGTAGACAGTAATAAATCTTTCATTATTGTTATTATTTCACAGTGTGTTTTTTATTATTTTGCATGTGTTTTCTTTCTCATGGCAAGTCTTCTTTAAGGCTTGTTTTGAATCTTAGCTAAAGCACATGGCTTTAGCCATTCAATGCTGTGCTTCTCTGCCAGCACAGGGATCAATACTGTGACCAGATTTATAATATTCTTATTTTAGTCAAATAAATAAATTTGTTAAATTAAAATACTGCTTTTTTATGTATTCAGCATGTAATGCTGGAGTATTTATCAGGTCATAACATCACATAGTTCAGCAAGGATCTTACGAGTACAAGTATGCATGGCTGCTACAGCTCTGTGATGTCATGCTAGCCTTGCAAAGCATCCTTTTTACCAGCTACAAGGCAAATTTACAAGAAAATATTTAGTGAACAAGGTCACCAAAGAATACAGCATTTTCTCTGGGAAAATCACTTTGACAAATTTTGCCAATCAACATCAGTAAGTGCTCAAAGCTAGTGATTATAAATGAAGATAGGATGTAGAATGATCTATAAATTAACACCTTCGGTCTTGGTTTTAGATTGTGCTTCACCACACTGATCTTGTACAATATTTTTAACAGTGCTAAACACTACACGCTAACACTACACCAATGCATAGCTAAATTTCAATAACACCCCTACACACATTCCTCAAAAATATGTGTGTTACATTAATTGTCAACTTCAAAGTGGTTCCAATGTGTGTAAATGGGCCCTAGTAATGGAATTGACGCCTGACTAGGGATGTTACTAGCCTAGAACACAATGTTTCCAGAAGAGGCTCCACCCAACACATCCCTGAGCTGGATTAAACAGGTTTGAGACTACTGTTATGTCTTTCAAAACCATAGAAGCAATTGTAAAAGCTTGGTTGGAGGTCAGGAAGAAGATGTTTAGTTTACTGGTAATATATTTTTAATGTATGTTTTGCCCAAACATTTAATTTCAAGCAAGGTACAATAAATGATAAAAGTAAAAACATGCATTCATATATATTTTCTGAATACATTTTCCCATTTTATGGGATACAGAGCCTACTGTATAACAGCAGTAAAATTTGCAAGTCAGTAAATTAATCCCTAATTCATTCTTAATTCATCATGCTCACCCATACTCGCTTATATGCTGAGAATTTGCAGATACCAGTTAAGTTAAAGGAATACTCTACCCAACAATTTTTTTAGATGTCACTTTCCCCATGTAATTTGTAGTGGTGGCCAGGAAAAAAAATATAATTTCATGTTTTCATTCAGAATGGAAAGAATAAAAGTGAATGATATCATACTGTAGAATCCAGTATTGACCAGTGCTATATAACAGCAAATAATCTGAAAAGCATCCATGGGGAAAAAGAAAAAAAATCTCATGTTACTTGTGTCACATAATCATGTCATTTATCCAGTTGTATGCTAAAACATGTAAAATGCTTGCATCTTTACTGAAATATTTTTAACAGTTACTTCCAGTATAATCAGTGCACATCATAAATAGGAAAAGCATTCTCATAATACAATGCTTTTGAATTCAAGGTCTTCCTTTTCCCCTTATTCATTGGTTTAGAGTCCTGCCTTTATTCCTTATTATTTTATAATACACATGTCTTTTCAGACTGCGGTGGGTTGGCACCCTGCCCAGGATTAGTTCCTGCCTTGTGCCCTGTGTTGGCTGGGATTGGCTCCAGCAGACCCCCGTGACCCTGTGTTCGGATTCAGCAGGTTGGAAAATGGATGGATGGATGGATGTCTTTTCAGAAGTGGGAGCAAGCCACCTGTTTATGGATGGTGGTGAAAAAGGTGTGGTTAAAAGAATGATATGATTAGAAGTAAGCTGCTGTGAACAGGTGATAATTGCGCATCCTAAAGGACTGATATTAATTGTAAGGGCTGAGAAAGAAAGCACCACAAAAGGTAAATATAAATAATCATTGAGAGACTCAGAGTTCAAAACCTATATAGGTTAAAGGAATACTCCACCCCAAAATATATATTTTTTTAATATTTTATGCACGTCATGTACTTCCTAGTATTGGCTGAGAAAAGATTAAATGTTTTCATGCAGAATGGAGAGAAAGTTTATGATATACTGTAGTAGGAGTCAATAGTGACCAGTGCTGTACAGTACAGCTGTGAATGATGTGAAAAATGTCGTTGGGGGAAAAAACAAATCTCACATTACAATGTCCATAATCCCAATGTCAGTTATCCAGTTATATGTGCAAAAGGGGCAAAACCATGTTTTTTGCTAAAATATAGTTAAATATATACAGTACTTCTACAAAAGACAGTATGCATTATACACAGAAAACTAGTGCGGAACTAAGGCCTAATGGGATTGCCTTTTGGAATTAAAGGTATAACTTTTGACCAACCTTAGTCTCCTTTACTGAGAGACAGCAGCGCTACCACTGTCTGAACTTATCACCCAGTATTATTATTATTCTCCCAGTAGCAGAGAAAATACAAGAATGGATTAATGTATGAAAGGTATCGAGGACAGCAATTAATAATAATCCAGGACAGGTTTGCAGATCAGCAGGAGCCTATCCCAGCAATAATAATAGTGGGCAAGGCAGTAGCCATATCATTGTGCTGCAGTGTATAATTTCTTTGGCATGTATCATAGGCATACATACAGGATAAGGCTTTAAGCCAGCTATATGCAGAACCAAATTTAAGAATATATGGTAGCCATCACAAAACTTGGCAGACTGTGATAGCTTATTAATAGAAGTCATTCAGTACTTGATAACATTCAGTGAGTTTTACTAAAATGAGCACATGAAAAATAATAAGCACTGTATTCGTTGTCTTAGAAAAATGTATTCTTATGATCTGTTGAAATAAATCATTATTATATATTATTTTATCTGCTATAATCCTGTTCATCTAATGTTAGACTGCTGAACTTTTCTGGGAAGTTTCTGCACATGGATCCACATACAATAGCTTTGCAGTTGGATCCAAACTTAGTCTCTCAGCTGCTTTTGTGATTTTAAAAGCTTGCAGTCTTTCCAAACAATTAAGTACATTTAATCTCAAAGCATAAGACTAGCTGTTAGAACTGAAAAGAAGGTGAAATGCACCCACATAATAGCTACTCTATACTGTAGCTAACAATCACATAACACCACCATCTTTTCTTTTTGTTTTATCTACACCTCTGATTCTGGGTTCTTTCTTTCTACTGTGCAAGGCATTTAACAAGTAGGCTATTCATTGTAAGATAACTTCTGCGGAGGTTATTTTGTTTTTTTCCTAAAATAAATACACTAGGAGCCATACTAAAAGTGTACAGCATTTCTTGAGTCACAATATCTCATTGTCTCTATCTTCAGTAATCACTTTCTTTTTTGTTTTTACTTCAGGCCAGATCTTTTGGGAAAACTTGCTTCCTTACATCAGATGTCCATCTCTTCCCTGCAAACTCCTGCCATTCTTTGGGCTTATTTGGGTTAATGGAAAATGCATAATCCTGCACTCAGGTAAATTTTCCAAACTGCTGTATTTTATACTGAGTTATAGAGTAATGCTTGTGTTTAGTTCATGTTAATTTTTTGTTTTATATTACATATGTGTAGTTTTGCCAGAAATTTCCTATTATAATTAATTTTATTGCTTCTTAATAATATTTGTTGGTCACAAATCTACTTATCTTTTGTTTTCTGTATTATAAGAAATTGCCTTCCATATTTTGGATTAGTTTGGGTGAGTTTTGCTAAAATATTTGCAGTACCAAATGTAAATTATCTTTGGAGGTACTTTATGTTAAACAATAATTATGACATTCAAAACAGTAATAATACAGACATAATAAAAAAAATTCGCTTGTCATTTTGGTACATTTGCAGTTTACAAAGTATGTTCAGGCATAGTTCTCTTTACTGGTAGGGTATAAGGCACTTTAGGACCCTTCCCAGCATGGTTCATGTTCAGGGCTGAATGTTTTTTGTGGACAGTGTGGCTTGCATTTCAGAATACATGTTCAAATTTCTCTGATGTGCCTGGTTTGCTAAATAATTTGTCATTTTGCCCCCACCTTCCGCCACATGAGAGAACTGTTGTCAGTCAGCAATGCCGTTTTCCTTTCTTAATGTAAGTTAACATTTCTACCTGTAGCATATTCTTTCAAAGTGTCTTGATACTCCTTGCTTCCTTGTACATGTTGTGATGAGATGGTCACAGACTTGCACAAGAGAGACAGAGGTGAGTCCGGGTTTCCAAAAAAGTCAGCTTTATTGTTGTGAATACAGGAACACTCGAAAGCATTTTCAAATGAGAGATGTCACTTCAGCATACAGAAACACAGCAAGCAAGCAGTGATGGTGATGTCATCTTGTATTAGCTCCCCTCCTCAGATTAAAAGAACAGATAGTCTTACTCGGAGAGAAGACAGAAAGTGAGCTTAAGGCCAGGTCAGCAGCCAGTTATAAATGTTCACCACATCAACAATTGGGTGACAGACACATTATGCAGCATGCCTGCTAACTTGTAACTGTGCAGCAAGCCTACACACTTGTAGCTGACCTGGCAGCGGACAACCAACTCCTGCCTTATTTTATCAGAGTTTTTAGCACATACAGTTAGGTCCATAAATATTTGGACAGAGACAACTTTTTTCTAGTTTTGGTTCTGTACATTACCACAATGAATTTTAAATGAAACAACTCAGATGCAGTTGAAGTGCAAACTTTCAGCTTTAATTCAGTGGGGTGAACAAAACGATTGCATAAAAATGCGAGGCAACTAAAGCATTTTTTAACACAATCCTTTCATTTCAGGTGCTCAAAAGTAATTGGACAATTGACTCAAAGGCTATTTCTTGAGCAGGTGTGGGCAAGTCCGTCGTTATGTCATTATCAATTAAGCAGATAAAAGGTCTGGAGTTGATTTGAGGTGTGGTGCTTGCATGTGGATGATTTTGCTGTGAACAGACAACATGCGGTCAAAGGAGCTCTCCATGCAGGTGAAAGAAGCCATCCTTAAGCTGCGAAAACAGAAAAAAACCCATCAGAGAAATTGCTACAATATTACGAGTGGCAAAATCTACAGTTTGGTATATCCTGAGAAAGAAAGCAAGCACTGGTGAACTCAGCAACGCAAAAAGACCTGGACGTCCACGGAAGACAACAGTGGTGGATGATCGCAGAATCATTTCCATGGTAAAGAGAAACCCCTTCACAACAGCCAACCAAGTGAACAACACTCTCCAGGGGGTAGGCGTATCGATATCCAAGTCTACCATAAAGAGAAGACTGCATGAAAGTAAATACAGAGGGTGCACTGCAAAGTGCAAGCCACTCATAAGCCTCAAGAATAGAAAGGCTAGATTGGACTTTGCTAAAGAACATCTAAAAAAGCCAGCACAGTTCTGGAAAAACATTCTTTGGACAGATGAAACCAAGATCAACCTCTACCAGAATGATGGCAAGAAAGTATGGAGAAGGCGTGGAACAGCTCATTATCCAAAGCGTACCACATCATGTGTAAAACACGGTGGAGGCAGTGTGATGGCTTGGGCATGCATGGCTGCCAGTGGCACTGGGACACTAGTGTTTATTGATGATGTGACACAGGACAGAAGCAGCCGAATGAATTCTGTGGTGTTCAGAGACATACTGTCTGCTCAAATCCAGCTAAATGCAGTCAAATTGTTTGGGCGGCGTTTCATGATACAGATGGACAATGACCCAAAACATACAGCCAAAGCAACCCAGGAGTTTATTAAAGCAAAGAAGTGGAAAATTCTTGAATGGCCAAGTCAGTCACCTGATCTTAACCCAACTGAGTATGCATTTCACTTGTTGAAGACTAAACTTCAGACAGAAAGGCCCACAAACAAACAGCAACTGAAAGCCGCTGCAGTAAAGGCCTGGCAGAGCATTAAAATGGAGGAAACCCAGCATCTGGTGATGTCCATGAGTTCAAGACTTCAGGCTGTCATTGCCAGCAAAGGGTTTTCAACCAAGTATTAGAAATGAACATTTTATTTCCAGTTATTTAATATGTCCAATTACTTTTGAGCCCCTGAAATGAAGGGATTGTGTTAAAAAAATGCTTTAGTTGCCTCACATTTTTATGCAATCGTTTTGTTCACCCCACTGAATTAAAGATGAAAGTCTGCACTTCAACTGCATCTGAGTTGTTTCATTTAAAATTCATTGTGGTAATGTACAGAACCAAAATTAGAAAAAAGTTGTCTCTGTCCAAATATTTATGGACCTAACTGTAGCACAGCTGAGAGGCTGCTAGGGTCTCACAATGTACACTAAATGTTGCATTCTCAGTGTCGAGTGTCAAAAAAACTTGGTTGATTTAAGGTGTTTTCACACCCATTTGAAACAAATTGTTTCAAACTATGGAGTGATATTCCCCCATAGTCTGGTTAGTTTAGGTGGATGTGAACATTCCTATTGCATTCAGGTATGGACAAAAAAAAACAATCCAAGACCCTTTAGAAATAGTGGTTTTGGTGCAGTACAAAGCCAACGGTGTTACATTTCACGTAAGGATTGAATATGATCCAATGGTAGACATATTTAATGACAAGAAAATACTGTACATCCATCCATCCATTTTCCAACCCGCTGAATCCGAACATAGGGTCACGGGGGTCTGCTGGAGCCAATCCCAGCCAACACAGGGCACAAGGCAGGAACCAATCCTGGGCAGGGTGCCAACCCACCGCAGATACTGTACATTATAAGTAAAAATTTGTGCACACTGCTGTAGTAACACACTGTGTATAAGTCAATGAGAAAAGTTATTACCAAATTAGGAATTCAATGTTTAGACCAAGGAGAATTTTTTTTTTACTGAAATAAAATGGGCATTAAAAATAATGTAAAAATAAATATACACATACACTAATTGAGAAAAATATTAGGAACACGTACCCCTGCTTATCCTGGAAATTATCTAATCAGCCAATCATTTGGTAGCAGCACAATGCATAAAATCATGCAGATAATTGTTAGGAACTTCAGTTAGTCACTTACAGTGCATCCGGAAAGTATTCACAGCGCATCACTTTTTCCACATTTTGTTATGTTACAGCCTTATTCTAATATGGATTAAATTCATTTTTTTCCTCAGAATTCTACACACAACACCCCATAATGACAACGTGAAAAAAGTTTACTTGAGGTTTTTGCAAATTTATTAAAAATAAAAGACTGAGAAATCACATGTACATAAGTATTCACAGCCTTTGCTCAATACTTTGTCGATGCACCTTTGGCAGCAATTACAGCCTCAAGTCTTTTTGAATATGATGCCACAGGCTTGGCACACCTATCCTTGGCCAGTTTCGCCCATTCCTCTTTGCAGCACCTCTCAAGCTCCATCAGGATGGATGGGAAGCGTCGGTGCACAGCCATTTTAAGATCTCTCCAGAGATGTTCAATCGGATTCAAGTCTGGGCTCTGGCTGGGCCACTCAAGGACATTCACAGAGTGGTCCTGAAGCCACTCCTTTGATATCTTGGCTGTGTGCTTAGGGTCGTTGTCCTGCTGAAAGATGAACCGTCGCCCCCAGTCTGAGGTCAAGAGCGCTCTGAAGCAGGTTTTCATCCAGGATGTCTCTGTACATCACTGCAGTCATCTTTCCCTTTATCCTGACTAGTCTCCCAGTCCCTGCCGCTGAAAAACATCCCCATAGCATGATGCTGCCACCACCATGCTTTACTGTAGGGATGGTATTGGCCTGGTGATGAGCGGTGCCTTGTTTCCTCCAAACGTGACGCCTGCCATTCACACCAAAGAGTTCAATCTTTGTCTCCTCAGACGAGAGAATTTTCTTTCTCATGGTCTGAGAGTCCTTCAGGTGCCTTTTGGCAAACTCCAGACGGGCTGCCATGTGCCTTTTACTAAGGAGTGGCTTCCGTCTGGCCACTCTACCATACAGGCCTGATTGGTGAATTGCTGCAGAGATGGTTGTCCTTCTGGAAGGTTCTCCTCTCTCCACAAAAGACCTCTGGAGCTCTGACAGAGTGACCATCGGGTTCTTGGTCACCTCCCTGACTAAGGCCCTTCTCCCCCGATTGCTCAGTTTAGATGGCCGGCCAGCTCTAGGAAGAGTCCTGGTGGTTCCAAACTTCTTCCACTTACGGATGATGGAGGCCACTGTGCTCATTGGGACCTTCAAAGCAGCAGAAATTTTTCTGTAACCTTCCCCAGATTTGTGCCTCGAGACAATCATGTCTTGGAGGTCTACAGACAATTCCTTTGACTTCATGCTTGGTTTGTGCTCTGACATGAAATGTCAACTGTGGGACCTTATATAGACAGGTGTGTGCCTTTCCAAATCATGTCCAATCAACTGAATTTACCACAGGTGGACTCCAATTAAGCTGCAGAAACATCTCAAGGATGATCAGGAGAAACAGGATGCACCTGAGCTCAATTTTGAGCTTCATGGCAAAGGCTGTGAATACTTATGTACATGTGCTTTCTCAAGTTTTTAATTTTTAATAAATTTGCAAAAACCTCAAGTAAACTTTTTTCACATTGTCATTATGGGGTGTTGTGTGTAGAATTCTGAGGAAAAAAATGAATTTAATCCATTTTGGAATAAGGCTGTAACATAACAAAATGTGGAAAAAGTGATGCGCTGTGAATACTTTCCATATGCACTGTGTGCATTACATATCCCATCAGCATGATGCAACCATATTTCAAAGTTGTTTGTGTATGTTGCAATAAACACACAACTCAATCAAAAGCAATAAGGGTATTTTCACATACCCAAGGATGTCTTATTTTAAATAAGTCATAAGTTTCCATGTTGCCTGTTCTCTTTCATTAGCAAAATTATATGATATGCACATGTACATAGTGAGGTAAACAGCTGAGTGAATCTGCTTTCATCAAAGATTCCACCTATGTCACACCATACAGTATATAATGAAAGACTCATTACCATTGGATAGCTGTGTTTCAGACCTTTCCAATGATGTATAAGTGTCCATGATTGGTCACTTGTGCTACTTGTCACAGCAGTGCATAAAAGATAAGAAATATAATGTTTATTCAACATCTCATTCTTATGCATTTTTACACATTGATACATACACGCTTCTCTGAGACTGCAAATGGATTGTTTGGTTGATGTACAATAAGACTTGAAGTTTTTACTAGGCAAATGTCTTCTTGTTTGTGGAAGAAATAAATTAGAAATATATTAAAGAAAGAAATTTGTCCTCAACTAGGACCTCTTTGAGTATTTAAATAGTCCTTCAACCCGAAGAACCAGGCAGGAGGAAGCTTGTTCATTTCGTTTTTTATTTACTCTTCATGAAGAGGGTTACACTCCATCACTACAGCCTGTGAAGGAATGTTTCCAGAGCAACGTTACAGTCCTATATTTATAGACAATTGAGTTTACAAAACAGTGCTGAATTAATGCTTACACAACCATCTGACATTTATTCTGATTGGTTAAAATACATAAGATATTTTCAGCAGAGAGCATAGCCAGCTTACATACCCAAAATAAATGTCTCCCCTCCACTACATTCTTGTTCTTCTCCAACATTTTTTAAGTTCAGCTCTTACCCCTTTATGAAATCTCTGTGTATGTGACAATTCCCAAGTCTTTCTATGTACATGACATTAGCCGATATGTCTGGGTAAAAATATAGATTTTCCAATTAATTATTTTTTGCTCATACCATTCAATATCAGTTCTTAAAGTGTCAAGATTGATGTCTTGAATCTCTATCCTGCTCAATCACTATACAGTAATCCCTCGATATATCGCGCTTCGACTTTCGCGGCTTCACTCTATCGCGGATTTTATATGTAAGCATATCTAAATATATAACGCGGATTTTTCGCTGCTTCACGGGTTTCTGCGGACAATGGGTCTTTTTACTTCTGGTACTTGCTTCCTCAGTTGGTTTGCCCAGTTGATTTCATACAAGAGATGCTATTGGCAGATGGCTGAGAAGCTACCCAATCAGAGCACGCAGTTAAGTTCCTGTGTGCTGCTGATTGGCTCAGCGACGGAGTGCTGCATTAACCAGGAAGTCTCATCTCACTCATTCAGCATTAACGTGCTCCTGCTACTGATTCAGGGGCTGTGTCCAAGCGCCAACAGAAGATGCAAATGATTGCAGAAAAGGTAAAAGTTTTGGATATGTTGAAGGAAGGGAACAGCTACACCGCTGCAGGACACCATTACAGCATCAATGAGTCCACAATTCTTTTTATTTAAAAAGGAGGAAAAGTATATAAGATCTACGGCCGCAGTGTCCTTTAACCAGGGCGCAAAACGAGTTGCAAGTGGACGTGATAAGGCAGTAGTCTGGATGGAATCTGCTTTAGGGATTTGGATTGAAGAGTGTTGGAAGAAGAACAACGGCGGTGCTACACAGTAGCCTGAAGAGGCTCCTTTAGAAGAGCTGTAACGCTATCCTTTGTTGTGCAGTAAAATTAAACTCATCGTTATCGGACAAGTCGTCGTTTTTGGTGAGTAACCATAATTAATTATCTACGTTCAGTACTTATTACATGTACATAGTTTAGTGTCACTGTACACACATTTTACTGTATACAATTTTTCTTGCATTGTACGTATTTATTGCTGGTGGCCTGTCTGTCGTAATGGCTGTAACATATGTGATATCGGAGACTCTCGATATCGTTAAAATAATATTTAGGTTTTACTGTATATAAACTGGGGCGGCATGGTGGCGCAGTGGGTAGCGCTGCTGCCTCGCAGTTGGGAGATCTGGGGACCTGGGTTCGATTCCCAGGTCCTCCCTGCGTGGAGTTTGCATGTTCTCCCCGTGTCTGCGTGGGTTTCCTCCGGGCGCTCCGGTTTCCTCCCACATTCCAAAGACATGCAGGTTAGGTGGATTGGCGATTCTAAATTGGCCCTAGTGTGTGCTTGGTGTGTGTGGGTGTGTTTGTGTGTGTCCTGCGGTGGGTTGGCACCCTGCCCAGGATTGTTTCCTGCCTTGTGCCCTGTGTTGGCTGGGATTGGCTCCAGCAGACCCCCGTGACCCTGTGTTCGGATTCAGCGGGTTGGAAAATGGATGGATGGATGTATATAAACTGTGTTTACATACATAATTTCAACGAATCTTACCTAATATCTAAGAGAATACAAAGGGTTTATGCTGTATAATTGTGCGGAAAATGTTTATAATAGTGTGGGAGAGTTTATAAGGGCTTAAAATATATAAAAATAACCATATGAACATATGGTTTCTACTTCGCGGATTTTCACCTTTCGCGGGGGGTTCTGGAACACAACCCCCGCGATGGAGGAGGGATTACTATATGTAGATTTTTCCTTATTTTTGTTTTTGGTGTCCAATCCAGTAGATGGCACTAATGTGCCTGTAAAGGCTTTCTACAGATAAAACATTTTACTGTCTTGCATAAAATGGTGTGTCCTCTTTAACTGAAATCAGTGTCTTAGAATCTTAAATCAGATGTGTGGACATCTAAACATCCAGGGCAGCAGATTCCTATATGCTGCTCGCAGTTTCACGTGAGCAACCCTGTCTTCCAATAATCAAATGTCACAGAATCACACCGCAACACCTTTCACGGGGTAATTGCTCTTTGATCACATGTAACTGAATAACACCTGGGGCACCACAGTGCCACTCGTACTGTCACATAGGAAACCCACCCTTCAATTGAATGCCATGCTTCTTACGTTGCTGTGTCGTGAACGCACAAGGAAAAAAAGCCATTTCAGCTAGTGTCTTGTTCACTGTATAATTCCACAAGCCCACTCTCCACTGAAGGGATAGGCAGTTTCTGCAATATTTTTTTATTCTGTTTCTAATTGTGGTTGGTTTACCGTTGAAACTTGTCTGATTACTAAAGAGAAAAAAAATTAAGCGCGTGCTTTGTGTGGAGTGGCTAATAGCTGGTATGAAAATGTATGTATGTACTTAGATTATTCCAGCCCTGAAATTCATGAAAAAAAGTAGATGTATTTGGGGCAGCTGCTACAGAAAGCATGATAACATATATGAATTGCAGCACAAAAACCTCATTCTATTGTACAGAATGTGTCTAGTGGTAAACAGAAATTATTTCATGGACCAGCATGAAAAATAATTTTGAAAGTAAAGGCTTGGCTGTGTAGGTAATTATACATACATGATTATAAATTGTTTACTTGTTGGTTAAAAGTGGTATATAGTGTGTGTGTGTATTTGTGTTTATACATATTTTTTGTAAAAAAAGTATGTATGTATAACTGCAATTGTAGTACTTGTTTTGAGAGATTATGTAGGTGGAAGAGACTAAATGTTTAAAAAAGGGAGACATCTTGTGTCAAGCAGTGTAACTTTGCAATGCTATGGGATATGACATCTAAACTTTGTACAATAATAGCTGAGAGATTGGGCCACAAATAAAAATTGATTTCAGGGTTGTGCATCATTGAAATTTGAAGGTGTGAGAGAAAATAAAGGGAACTAAGAGGTATTGAAGCATTATGCACATCCAAATCTGTTCCTTGGAGAGTCACAGTCAGAGCATTTAATGGAATGTTCCTTACAGATGACGCTGTAGTTGTGACCCTCTAGGCTGGCTACTTTGAGCAGCTGTTTAGGGCTGATCCTCTGGCTGGGACGTTAGACATCTCTGGGTCTAGGGTTTTTGAGGCTGATCCTCCAGTTAGCTGTGAACCACCCAATCTCACTGAGATTGCACAGGTGGTGAACCAGCTGAGGGTAGAGAAACCTGCAGGGATCTGTGGTATCCAGTATGATCTTCTCCAGGCTGGTGTAAGGCTGTTCTCCTGGCATTGCAAGTAATCTTTGCTTCCATTTGGGAGATGGACATCATCCCAAATGACAGAGCAGTCTGGTCTTATGGGACATCATCCCAAATGACAGAGCAGTCTGGTCTTATACCTAAGAAGTCCACCATCGACCGCATACTGGTACTTAGGGTTCTCATTGAGCGCAAACGTGAATATTGGCAGAGTTTCTTTGGATCCTTTATCGATTTCATAAAGAATTCGACACAGTTGATCAAACTGGCCTGTGGGACATACTGAGACTTTGCGAGATTCCCCTGAAGTTGCTGGATATAATTGCGGGCCTGTTCACTGGTACTGTGAGTGCTGCGCAGAGTGGAGACAGAACCTCTGCATTCTTCCCAGTTGATTCTGTGTTTCGTCAGGGGTGTGTTCTTGCTTCTACTCTGTTCAATGCTTGCATGAACTTGGTGTTGGGCAGGGTTGTGGGGTCCAGTGGCTATGGGACATTTGTTGGTGAAGAAAGATTCACTGATCTTCATTTTATCAACGATGCAGTGATCATAGTGGAGTCAATGGAAGCTCTGATCATAGCTCTCAAGAGACTGAGTGAGGAGTCTGAGTGTCTGAGCTTGCGAGTGTCCTGAATAAAAACCAAGATCCAGGCCTTTAATGACCTCTTGGGCACAGCCATCAGCAGTGTGTCTGCCTGCATAGACAATGTTAAACCTTGTCAAGAGGTTTACTTACCTTGACAGCAACATTCATGTCTCTGGTGACTCTTCCTATGAAGTCAGTAGACAGATTGGGGAGATTTGGGGGGGTCATAAGGCCGCTGGAAAGGGGTGTGTGGTGCTCCCAATATCTCTGCAAAAGGACAAAGGTCCAAGTTTTTACAGTCCTGGTTCTTCCTCTTTTTCTATATAGTGATGTTCTTCAGCTGCACACCCAGACACCCACTGCCTACTCCTAGTACTCCTTCAGCAGAAGAAGACAACGACGCACCTGCTGAAGATACCACCTGAAGACTCTCCTACTGAGGTCGTGCCTTCATAGGTTAGTGGTTGTGTGTAAGAACTGTGTGTGTGTGTAATTAAATGTACAGTACAATAATCTACTATATAAAAGCGGTTGGGATTGTCCTTCCATCCCGTGAGTGCAAAGCATAGCGGTATTCCGCTTATCACAGACTTACTACTTGCGGCTTGCGGTACGAAGCAACGAGATGTGAGCAGAGTTCTGGTGCTCCCATCGTTCTCTTGCTTTTGTGCGCGATGCGCTGGAAAAATAGACAAAATTATATTTCTGGAAATAATTAATGTTGATGGAGTACAAATGCCTCACCGCATAGTAAATATCAGGGGAGATGGTGCTTGCTTATTCTCATCTATAGCTTATTTAGTGCATGAAACTCCGTCTTTAGCGGTACAGATTCAGGCTGACATTGTATGACTTTGGACAGGCACTCGAGGGGATAAAAAAAACTTAGGTTTTCAGGAGATGTTATGAATGGGCACTTTGATGTTCTCATTCCCTACACTTACATGCCTGATGTACACGTGGAGCGCACACAAACTGAGGATAAAAGTCGGTCGCCTTAAAAGTCGGGTGAGCCTAGTAATAATGATATTTGTAACGTCTAATATGTCTTATTTTCTCTTATTTTGTCTAATATATTGGGTAGTACGAGTGTAATGGTGACTAAAGGGTGTTATTTCATGTCTAGAGGGCTCTAATAATGTTAAAAAACGTATTTAGAAGGTCGTAAACAGGTTTTCTATACTCTAACTGCGAAAATATTCGATTTATAAATATAGAATCCTACTTCGTGAAAATTCATTTATCACAGTAGAGTCTGGAACGGATTAACCGTGATAAACGAGGGTTCTCTGTATTACCTGTATTATGAGGGAGCGTCAGTTACAGCAATATTGCTATGTGGTGCAGTCCCCTGAGAGTGATCTGACTGGCAGGATCCACATTGTTGAGGACCTGAATGGCTGGACTAGGCCAAGGGGATGCCCATGCAACATCTGGCTACAACAAATAGATGGTCATTTCCGGTGGGTGGGACTGGATGGCATGTTTGCCTGAGGGGATGCCAGCCGGGATCCCAAGCTGTTTCTTCATGTGTTAGGTGCTGCCATGCGCTGCACCAGTGCATGCCCCCCAGCCTGACTTATTATGCATCATAAATGTTTTTTTTTTTGTTTTGTAGTTAGTTTTTTTACTGATATCAAAAACAAATAGTAAGGCAACAACAGAGTGAAAGACATAAATTGTATTTATTTACTGTAAAATCCAGCAGAATAAAAGCCGTTTATTTTTGGGCATGTAATTCAGGTGTAATTATGCCAAAAAATCTGTAGTGTATAAATGGTTAATGTTCACATCAGACATGAGAATGAGGAAAAAGTATGATCTCACTGATTTCGACCAAGGCATGGTTGTTGGTGGCAGATGGGCTAATTTGAGTGTTTCTCTAATTTCTTATCTCCTGAGATTTTCAAGATCATAAGTCTGTACAGTTTACCAACAAACAGCAACTGAAAGCCCTGCAGTAAAGGCCTGGCAGAGCATTAAAAAGGAGGAAACCCAGCATCTGGTGATGTCCATGAGTTCAAGACTTCAGGCTGTCATTGCCAGCAAAGGGTTTTCAACCAAGTATTAGAAATGAACATTTTATTTCCAGTTATTTAATTTGTCCAATTACTTTTGAGCCCCTGAAATGAAGGGATTGTGTTCAAAAAATGCTTTAGTTGCCTCACATTTTTATGCAATCGTTTTGTTCACCCCACTGAATTAAAGCTGAAAGTCTGCACTTCAACTGCATCTGAGTTGCTTCATTTAAAATTCATTGTGGTAATGTACAGAACCAAAATTAGAAAAAAGTTGTCTCTGTCCAAATATTTATGGACCTAACTGTATTATCCTCAAATCATTGCTATTGCAAAGCTGCATTTTCCTTGTGACCAAAAACTGTTTAATTTCATCTCACAGCGTATGGCTTCTCCACATAGAGGGATCAATCATGTAACATGCCTGTACAAGATTTGTGTGATATCTTTTTATGAGTTCATTTTTTACAATACCATTCAGCCTTTCCAGGGATGTATGTACTGATTCAGTCTGAATGCCATCTTCAGGCATCTTCTAGTGAGTTATGACAGCTCATTAGCTGTACTAAATCCTGGCAAGTTTGGAGTAGTTTCCAAATGTAGGAAAATCGATAATATATTTTTACTCCTATTTATATATATATATATATATATATATATATATATATATACATATTTACTATTTTTACATAAGATATAGACCAAATTTGTGTCACTCTGAATTTTTTGAGCTAGTTAGAGCCGTTTTCCTACTCAAGATGCTTGATAAATATTAGTACTGTACTGGTCTCTGAAAATTCATACCTTGGCTATTATTACAAGTATTGTATTTAGAAAGTTAATAGATAGAAAGACCTGCATAGATAACAATGAAAATGGGTATATCCATTAATATATATGGATTTTTTTAATAACAATTGACAAAACAAAACATGTTTACAAACATTAGTCCGATATAATAACCATCAGTAACTTTCAAGGACTGATTTGAATATGTTGTGAAAATAATTGTAAGAATTCTTCTTATCTGGGGATGCATGCCTTTGCAAGTGTGTTCTTTTGCCTTTACAATGTATTGACAATATTTGCTGGGTTAAAGATTACTTAAATACATTTGTATTCTGTTTTGTAAAAGAAAATGTAAAGGGTGTTGGAGTCTCAAGTGGGAAAACCCTGTTTATTGAGATGTTTTTTGTTTTGTGTGCGAATGTGTCCCTTACGAGTATTTAAGGACAAGAAAATAGCAGAAGCTTCCTTCTGGTCTAAATGTAAACTACAGGTAGATGTGGAATGGAAGCACCATCAGAGTGGCTGACAGGTTAAATTTTTCATATGGGTCAGTGACATCCAAACTGTGAAAGAAACAGAAAAACATTTAAAGGATTGATTCTGTTTTCAATTTGTTGTATACATAGTTTTGAGAACTATTATTATCTGAAAATGCATCACTTTACAAGAGGTTTTTTAATTCCTTTACATTCAATCAAACATATTTGTTTGGTTAAAGATGAAGGGAATGCAGAAATTTTGTATTGCATCACTGTAAAGAAAAATAATTAAATAACTGAATAGGTTTTTCATGTAGACGCTGAGCAGGTTGTATTGGAAGACAGAGGTCCAGTTCTGAGTGTCTCAACAGAGGCTGAAGGATGATGTTTGGGTCTAGAGCTGGAGAGAGGGACCACAGCTGTTGGCGTTTCAGCCCTGCTGCAGGACCCACAGGGTGAGGTGTGGAAGTGAAGAGAAAAAGATGTGCTCAACTGGCAGGGAAAGCATGGAAAAGTGAAACTGATGTCTGCATAGTTTTGTTATTGTTATTTTAATGATATAGAGAACTTATTTTTTGCTGGTTTTAATCTCCATGTAGGCACTGATTTTATTGAGAATTATTTATTTATGGAAGACTTGCACTTCACTGAAAAAAAGCACTAATATGCACCTACTCCAGTTTTTTGTTTTTTAATTCGCTCTAGTTCATCTCAGTCAATGACTGTCAGTGTCTTGGGTTCAAAGGAGAGATGCCAGCTGCAGGCAACCTGGGCATTACAACCGCATACACCCCTTCATGGCAACAGTATTCCCTGATGGCAGTGGCCTGTTTCACAAACAGATTGTTCAGGAAAGGTTTTAAGAACATGACAAAGCGCTAAAGGTGTTGACTTGGCCTCCAAATTCCCAAGATCCCAATCACATCTGTAGGATTTGCTAGAAAAACAAGTCCAATCCACGGGGGCTCCACCTCACAACTTACAGAATTTAAAGGATCTGCCTTTAATGTCTTGATGTCAGATACTACAGGACACCTTCAGAGGTCTTGTGGAGCCTTGACGGGTCTTTTGATGCTCAGTGTAAGGCAGACTTTCATTGTACTTTATAGAAACCCAAAACTGTCAGGGCGGAATAAGACTCATCCACATCTCAAGGAGACATGCATGTTGGGTCCATGTTTTGTCTCTAGAAAATTTTCATTAAAAGAAGTGATGTTGTGGGTGTGAAATACATGACATCCAGAGTTGTTTCCAAAGTTTTACCTGATGCTGCTGGATAGACTCCAGGTTCTGTGACCCTAAATACAGTAAGATTAAGCTGGTTCAAAAATAAATAGGTTGATCTAATTGAATTTTACCATATGCTACATGGAATTCTTCTGTCTGTCAATAAAGACAGTTATATTAATACCAAACAGTTATGGGCAGTGTCAACAGTAAGGGAATAGAGTGTGGCATTTTTATTTGTTCTTATCCTACCATCCTTGGTAATTAGATAATATTTATTAATGGAAGAGTGCTTGTTTTACAATATCGGAGAGGATTATGCTTGAGTTCTCTAAAGGTGCATTCACATTTGACTTGTTTGCTTGAATCCAAGTTTGATTTTCCCCATTTTCATGCCCAACCTTCTGAATCCCCAACATCCATGTCCCCCAAACGCACCGGTCTATTTTCACACTATATTTTGTTGATCCAAACCCTGGAACATTTATTTAATGTCTTTGTCATCAATATGTCTGCTACTGGCAGGCTGTACATACTGCATCTGTCATCAGGCAGCAAAGTTATGAAGAGTGTGCATCCTTTTTTTCTTTTTAGCCTACCTAGCCAGCAGCTGAACAGACTTAGCAAAAATAGAGAAAATGTTCACTGCACATTTATGTACATTGGTTTTGTTTATTTGGTGTTACTATCAAACTGTTGAAATGAACACCGTACAATACATGACCCTATTTGTCATGCATGCATTCGTGTAGCAGAGTGACAGTACTGTATGTGAACAGCTTGAACAAGAAGGTTTTTGGGGAGACAGACACTAATAAGGTCAGCATTGACTACTTTACATGCATCATGCATCAGAAAACAGCTTTCACAACAATCAACCCAACGTAACTTCAAGGTCAAAGAAACCAGGGGCCAGACCAAAAGCACCCTAAGATGAGCTAGAGATAATATGGCTTGTCTTTGTCCTGTTGGTGTTTTTCATGAATAGTTGGGGAAGTCAGTACATCAAATGCATACAGACATATTTCAGCAATAAAATGTTTTTTGTGATAGTTGATTTTTTTTTTATCACATTTTATTCTTTTTGACGTACAGTTTTAAAAAGTATAATGTATAGTAAAAAGCTTAATTGCTTAACTCTAAGACTGCATTAGAAAGAAGAATATAAAAAAGGCCATAAATACACAATTCACAATATTAATAAATTTCAATATTAGAATAGCAGCAGTAGTTTGCATTATATTATAATTATAAAAATGTTATAAATTACGACATATAAAAAATTAAAGTTTTTTAATACTGCATGTTCCTAAATAACATGACACATGAGAATTTGATAAAAAAAATGTATTGGATGTGATAAAGAATGAAAATGTACAAAGGATAAAACAAATGTTATGGCAAAATTCAGTCATTGCAAGCCTTCAATTTCAGTGTGTTGAGACTTCCTTGGCACTATCCACATTTAGGATGTGGATGGAATGTGGCTAGAAGCTCCACTTCCATCCTCAGATGTGCATGCACATTGATATATTTTTTCTGTCTCCAGGCTCTCCTTAATAAAAAATACTAGGGGGCTTCGCCCCCTGCTCGCTTTGCTCTCCAACCTCTGTGTTTGGTTTTCCGGATGCACACTTTTAAGATTTTTTTTTCTTTGAATTGTTGCTATTTCATTAGTTTCACTTTTATTTCAGAACTTCTGTAAAAACAATATTTGTAATCTTGCGAGTCCCAATATGCTGAATCTTTTTAATGAGGTCAGGACAGGTTTCTCTGTTTGGAATTTCAGCACAGACAAAACGATCTACATCATCAGCAGTTAATAATTTTTTTTTTACAAAGTAAAAAAGTAAGTAGAGTTCTGCATTGGACTCCTGTCTGTAAAGTTGTGCTATTTTCCTCTCACAGTTCCAAAAGTACATGGGGTTACAAAGGTGATACCCCAGCTTTTGTCTAGGTTTTTGTACAAGGGCTAGACAGAACGTTTTTGACTCCTGGGGTAAATTTAGCTTTTTAAATAAGCAGACAGATAAATATATATACACTAACAAAGTAACCAATAAATGCATGTGTGGTAAACTCCGTTTTTTGAAATTCTCAAGATTCTTTATTTGTCACATGCATAGTTATACAAGACAACACGTAGTGAAATGCATTCTGATTTGTGTTAAGTGTTAAGGTGCAATAGTGTTGTAATTATTGTGCAAAACCAAAGTTAGACTGGTGCATAGTTAAATGAGGCAGTTTGTTTGTTTGCGCTACTGCGATCTTTACTTTTATTTTTTATATTTTCTAATTTTCCTCCTTTCATATCCTTTAACTTTCTCCACATGTGTATAGCGCCGTTTTTTTTTTTTTGTTTTTTTTGAGCCGTTTCTAATTTCACTAGTTTCATAGTCTCTAACCTGCTCTGCATGTGTTTAGCGTCAACGTTTGTAAACGTCTTTATGAAGTTCAACTTTGTCATTTTACTCATTGTCTTTTAATTCTGAGCCATACAGTACAATACATAGAACAGAATAAATCCTCAATACAATATAAAAATAAAAATTCTAGAAGTACGGAGTAGTATTTCAGATTAGATGATATCACATAATATGATTTAGATTTGTTTTAAGTCCTGGAGACCTCATTCATCAAGCTGCCTCCCCCATTTTGCCATTCCACATCTGAAATAGCGCTAATCCGATGAAAGGACCCCTCATTCCCACGTCCCCATTTAAAACGGAAGACTTTACCTTAGGCAGGCAATCTACAATTTAAAGAGATTGTTATTTTCTTGTGAATTGTTACATATGCATTATTTTCACTTTTACTTTAAAGACTTTTATAAAAACAATACTTGTCCTTTATTTTCGGCCACGTGCCTGGTTACATCTCTTTCTTCCCAGACATATAATACTGCTCGTGTTGTGAAGGGTGTTGTGGCTGAACGTACGCTAAGAATATGCCTTTGGATCATTTGCTGTCTTTTTGCTGCTTGCTAGCTGCCTCTTCTGCCTGTCGCATGTTGTTGTTTTAAGAGCTCGGAGCACATGATGCTTGTCTGCCAAAAGCAATCCAACAACTGCTAGCTTAGAGGTCTGTTGACTTGTTTTAAATGATGGCTCACTGCCTGGTCTGACGTTGTAAAAGCAATACCTGTCTTTTATTACTGGCCCCGGGTGTGTTTGAATTCTGTCTTGCAGAATGTATAATGCTGCTTGCATCTGGGGGGGGGGGGGGGGGGGGGGGTGGGGATTGGGGTTATAGCTGTTGTCATGCTGCCCTTCAATCTCTTTAAACCCTGTACAGCCGCTGTCCTTTTTGCTACGGCCCTGGGACAATCTCTCGGCACCAAATCTCATGTTTACGGTCCCTGGGACACGCACCGTGGCAAGTCTCCTTGGTCTCGCGGGTCTTTTAAATGTCTTTCGAGATTATCACGTATCGTAGCCTTGCATTTGCTTTCCATTCCAGGATTTCCTTTTATATATAGAGAGACTAGATGGTTCTTTTGGTATGTTGTGATTTTCACCAAAGACTAGTGAAGCCTGATTTAACCAAAAGAGAGTGTGAAAAGTGAAGCATAACAGGAAATCATGCCACTTTTCAGATTCTGCCTGTAAGAGTAATCCTTTTTATCTAGTTGGACTATCTTGCACGCTTGTACATCACTCCAGCAGTACAAAAACAATACCACCATTTTTCTTCAATTTACTATACTACTTCCTCTACCAAATCCTAATGAAACTCCCCTTCTAACTCCTGACTAAAAGGGTCACTTTAAATCCTCTCTCATATTAATTTCTAGCCAGGGCAGGAATTGCCTCGAGAATCAGAAGTGGCTGAATACTAATTTCACTGTGACCACCAAGACACAACTTTCTGGAGACTCATTCTGGGATCATGTGTTGCCACCTAGTATATCAGTGGAACAAGGTGGATCCGTGATAGTTTTAAAAGTGGAGCATGGTATCATATATCTCAGCCTAGGATAATATGCTGTCTTCCATTGTCCAGAAAGTGTTCTGGTTTTTGGCTAAACCAAAGCTTCCTTCTTACTTTTTAAAGAAGATGAAGCAACCCTTCCATCTGCAGTGGATCAGGAATTCGGAGACAGCTAATGTAGGGCTACCAGAGCTCTAGTATTTTTGAAATCCATTTCCAAACACAGAAGTTGTTCTGGCATTTGCCATGCTTATAAAAGTGTCTCCTCCCCGACACACAAATTAGGGCTGAATTCAGGAAGTTAGACAATGAAAAGAATCTATGATACCCAAGCTCCACTTTACAGGCAAACATATTTGTTTCTGTCTGCTAATATTGTTACATTCTCTTTGTTCAATTTTCCTTAATTAACAGATTTCACCAACGCAAAAGGGTCAAACATCAACTGGTTAAGTGGACCTTTTGCGTCTTGTACTTGATCTGGACTATACCATCAACATCATGAAAATTATACAGAAGATCTTGCTGGCACTGGCCTGAACCATTTGTGTTGATGAATCACCAAGTTTCATTGTTTTATTTATTCTTTGGACTCTTGGTCATTGTGATTTTTTCCATTTTTAACCCCAGTTAACAAACACTTCTTAAGTCTCTTCCAGTCTGAATTGATTAACTCAAGATACTCCTTGGAACATTGGACGGAGGTGCTTAATTTTTGGAGACACTCCACTTTCATACACACTTCTTATATTAAATTGTTCATGAAGAATGGATTCAGCTGAACTATAACTAATCTCTGTGGTATCTTCTGTTTCAGACACAATTGCTCTGATTCTCTTTTACCATTTACATCATGGTGGCATAATTTTCTTGTCTACTTTTTTGAATGCTGACCAGACCAACTTTGTAAGACATCACACCTCAATGGATTTCTGCAGCCCATCTCATAACATTGGTATGTGAAGCAGACAGGTTTTGCTACATGTTTGACTAGGTGAGAATGAATCTTGGAAGGCCAGTTTTTCTGTTGTTTTCTAAATTCTAAGATATTGCAATAGTTGATTTTTGTCATCAATGTTGACTTGGTTCTCAAACAAATAACATATACTGTACTTACCATACACTGTAAACCACAAATGTTAGAATTTTGTAACTCACATGTTTTAGTACACAGAAGCTAATCTTTGGTCACTTGCAAAATTAACTTTGTACAGTTCCTAAACACACACAGGTGATCTGAAATTCTTTTTTCCAAAATGATTAAAGTACCATATGCAATTACTTAATCAATATTACTGTAAAATAGTACAGTCTAAAGTGCTGTTTAGTCCATGAAAGCTAGTCTAAGTAATTAAAAAAAAATTATTTTGAAAACATACTGATTTGTCATATTGTTAAATTTTAATTAGAATTTATCTAACACAATGTTCCATATTATTTTATCCAAGGTCAGCTACTCTGATTGTTATCACAAAATGGAATGTCACTTTTTATAACAGAACTAGACATTATTTAGCAAACTGTGCTAGCCTAATAAAGTATTTTTCAGTCAAAAATTATTTTCATTCTAAGTTTGTAGGATTACAAATGCTGAACGGAGTAAGCAACATCAGTGAATTAGAAAGAAAGCAGAAGACAAAAAGAAAAGAAAAATGACCTCTAGTGCTATATGGGTAGTACTGC
The DNA here is from genome assembly GCF_900747795.2 of Erpetoichthys calabaricus. NCBI lineage: Eukaryota > Metazoa > Chordata > Cladistia > Polypteriformes > Polypteridae > Erpetoichthys > Erpetoichthys calabaricus. The sequence continues at coordinate 123,298,644 of NC_041402.2, read as the reverse complement.
ATAAATTCCCTTTGAATGTGTTCCTGAATGAGAATACAGTAGTTGATTTCAACTGTAGCAAGCATGGTTCTTGGGAAATAATTTAGCATTTTTGATATGCTTTAATTTTAATTTTGTAGATATTAACTTGATTTTGGAGCAAAGGAATTCTTCAGTTTGAATTAAACAATATTGTTTCATATGCATTACCAATTAATCCTATACAGTACATTTAAAGAAACAGGATCCAGCTGTCCCCACAACCCTGCTGGAGTTAGGAAATGGATAGATGGATGGATCATCTTAGAGGGAGAAATATAATAAACCAGGGATGTGGGGATTGGCTTGGGAGGACAAATTTTACTGGTACATAAATTTTTTTTTATCATTCTGTGTTCATTTTATTTTAAATCTATAAAGTAAATTCATTTTATGAATTCTATTTTTTCATATTTAGGTGCAGATATAGTTGTTTCGACCCATGCATTTAGAAACATTTGAAAGATAAGGAAGTACAATGAGTAAAAAAGAAAATAGATCCATCCATCCATTATCCATTATCCAACCCACTATATCCTAACTAGAGGGTCACGGGGGTTTGCTGGAGCCAATCCCAGCCAACACAGGGCGCAAGGCAGGAAATAAGCCCTGGGCAAGGCACCAGCCCACCGCTTTGTAGTCTGGCAAAAATATTGTTGTACCACTTTTTTAAATTGAGAATATTTACTTGAAATGACTAAGAATACTTAAATTTGACCAGAGTCAAACTACAGTATTCAATAGGAGCATGTTGACAGTTACAGACTGTAGTTGCTTGATCTTGTTTCCTCTGAGAATATAAAATCATAAATCTAGAAATCACTGTGAGTAACTGATTACACAATTTCCTCATGACATTTCATCATGAATCTAAATCTTGTATTGTGCTACAAGGTTGCCTTATTTTTGCCACCAATTCACATGAAACATTGAACAGAAATTTGTACTGAGTTTTATGACCCTCTCCTTCCTTTGCACAGAAGAAGGACTTGCTATCCTTCCTTCTTTGCAAATCTATGTATCTCATTCGAGGTTGCAGGGAGCCCATGGCTAATTTGGCAGCACTGATCACTAATCCATTACAGACAATGGTCATAGATTCACGCTTTTGGGTGACAACGCATGCCCCCAGTGTACACAGAGGACAGGATGGAAACTTCCAGTGCCCTCGACTGGATTAAAAGTTACCAGGACTTCATATTGTTACACCACATTTTAATTTCGCATGCATTCATTTCACTAGTATAACTATTTCAACTTGGTAATAAATCAGATGAGTGATTGAACATAAACAGCAAAAGCTTCATAGGTAAATGTATTCCGATACCTTGCCATCTGTGCACTAAAGTTCCCTTTCTAGAGCGATCACCTGTTTCTAACAACATGCTGCTTTTTTATGTTACTGTTATAAAAAGAAAACAAACAGATGATCACAATAGCAGCCTGAATTTTTCGAAGTGTTACTGTTTACCTTTCACAAGCAGATATTCTTGTAAGCCAGGAGCTAGCAGATCAGCATGTCTGCTTTGAGGCACATCTGACACAGGCAGGAGTGGAATGAGCAGCACCACCACTGCCCCCAGACTTGCATCAATGTCTACCTCTGAACATAGAGAGAGCACTTCTGCTTTAAAGTCATGCTGCAGGCTTGAAAAGTGGAGGAAAATGTTTTTAGAGGGCTGGTCCGGCTCAATGAAATACCTAACTGGAATTATTCTGTTTCTCATTGCTAACCCACCAAGTAACTCGTTCTCTAGTGACATCATTTTCTTTTTGGTTTTTGTTTCTGTTTCCTTTCTGATTTTTAGTTCATGTTAATTTTTAGTTTCCGTTTGATGTTAATTTTTAGTTTGTGTTTTATATTAATTTTTAGTTTGCATTTCAAGTTAAATTTTAGTGTTTAATGTTAATTTCTAGTTCACATTTTCAATTTTTTTTTTTTTGCTTTGCCCTTTGGGACCACCATACTTTATCCTTGTATCATCCAAGGAGTGCGACCATTTTCTGGTAATAAATTAATTGTGATATATTACTGTGTGACAAATTATAGTGTTTGAATGTTTTGCTCTTCTCTCACAAGTTGTATTAACTTTTTCAAGTAGGCCACTCTCCTGAATGTTGTGGTACAATTTTAGTCTGGCTTTTTTACTTCGAAGTTGTTTTTATTCCATGTGCCAGAAAAAATGACTATGTCATCTAGGTAGGCGGCACAGTACGACTGGTGTGGCTTTAGCACTCTGTCTACCAGGTGCTGGAAGGGTGCTGGCGCCTTGTGCAGTCCAAATGAGAGGACCTTGTATTGCCAGTGTCTGCTAGGTGTACTAAACGCCATCTTCTCTTTTGCGGATGCCGTTAAGGGAATTTGCCAGTACCCCTTGGTCATGTCAAGAGTTGTCAAATAGCATGCACTCCCCAACCACTCAAGGAGCTCGTTGACTCAGGGAATGGAGACTTGGTTGAGGTGTTGGAAGTCATTACAAAACTTCCACGACCCATCGGGCATAGAAACGAGGACAATGGGACTGGACCACGGGCTGTGACTTTCCTCCATGATGTCCTTATCCAACATTCGCTGGATTTCTAATTCCACATCCACACGTTTTGCCTCCGGAAGGCGATAGGGGTGTTTCCTAACTACCACCCCGGGGTCCGTCACAATGTCGGACTGAATCACCGAGGTGCGGCTGGGTGACTTGCTGACCACTTCTGGGACAGACTGGATCGCAGCTTCCAGCTCCTGTCACTGGTGGGGACTCAAATTGTGGCCAAGTTTAAGGACCGATCTTTTTGAGAAAAGGGAATGGGCTGGGCCAGTGAGGGAGCGCTCTTCCCTGTCCTTCCATGGCTTTAGTAAGTTGGCGTGATACACCTGCTTGCTCTGTCGACAGTTTGGCTGTTTCCCCAAATAATCAACGAGCCCTTTTCTCTCTTTAACCTCGTAAGGGCCTTGCCAAGGGGCCAATAATTTAGAGTGGGAAGTGGGCACGAGCATCATCACTCGGTCTCCCAGCTGGAACTCCCGCAGGGAGGTTTTCCTTTTATAGTTCCGCGCCTGCGCTGCTTGAACCTTCAACATGTGCTCTTTTAGCAGAGGTCAGATTTTAGCCAATCTATCGCATAACTGCGCAATATATTCTAATATATTGGTGGAGGGAAGTGCCTCTCCTTCCCATCCTTCTTTTAGGATGTCCAATATACCCTGGGGCTGGCGTCCATACAAGAGCTCAAAAAGGGAAAACCCCATAGAGGCTTGCAGCACCTCCCGATAGGCAAAAAGTACCAGTGGTAGTAGCTGGTCCCAGTTCCTACCATCCTCACTGACTACCTTGCAGAGCATCTGTTTGAGGGTTTGGTTGAACCTTTCCACCAACCCGTCTGTCTGTGGGTGATAAACAGACGTCTTGCGATGCTTAATACGGAGTAACTTGGCAACCTCCCTGAACGTATCCGAAGTAAAGGGTGTACCCTGGTCTGTAAGGACTTCCTTGGGGATTCCCACTCAGGAAAAAAAGACCTACAAATTGCTGTGCGATATTCTTAGAATTAGCCGTTCGCAGGGGATCCGCTTCTGGGTATCGAGTAGCGTAATCGATCATAACTAATATGTATTTATGGCCTCTCGTCGAAGGCTCCAAGTGATCTATTAGATAGACACTGATCCTTTTAAAGGATATATCAACAAGGGGAATCAGAACTACAGGAGCACGCTCCCTTCTGGGTATCTGACGTAGCTGGCACTCCGGACATTGATTCTGGGCCAATAGAATCAGAGTTTCACTCTCTCTATCGTTTTCTCGGCCCTGAGATGGGCGCCTAAGAGGTGAGCGTGGGCTAGCTTGCAGACCTCCCGCCGGCAGGTCCATGGGACTAACAACAACATCCTGACCTCGCCTTCGTGTTCCGCTACTCGATACAACAGGTCGTTTTTTAGAACAAAGTAGGGTCCTGGCAGTGGCGGAGTTTCTGGAGTTTGTCCGTCGACGGAAACATGGCATTCCTGGCGAACTTCAGGGAATCATTGTTCCACTCCTCTCTTTTAAATGAAGCCGGCGTAGACCGGAACTGATAGTCTAGGCTGGTTAACGGATCTTGGTGGTGGACCGGAGGCGGAGCTATCTACTCCGGATCCCCACCCAGGTTTAGTTTCGGGTTGAGGTCAGGTGCGGAAGGCTCCCGCTCCCGTCTGTCCATGTCATCAATAGTCGTCCAGGAGTGCGGCATGGGAGTAGTTGGGATGGCTTCTTGTCTGTCCATAATCAGACCCAACTTAGTTTTAGGAGTTGGTTCCAGGTTACCGCTTTTATTTTCCGACCAGTCATTTGCTAATATAACCGGGAAGGGTTTTCGGGCAGGACAGCAACAAGCAGATATTTAGGGTCACCAGGTTATAAAGCACTTTGCAGACCTATACAGTCTGGTCTCCCCGTGCACACAGGTCACAACCGTTTTCTGGGCAACCCATTGTCGTGGTAGAACATAGTGGTGAGCAACAATGGTGATATTGCTCCCAGAATCAAACAATGCCAACATCGAATGCCCATTCACCAACACGACTCCCGTGTTTGGGACAGCCAGAGGATTCGACAGAGCACAGTACCTCTCTCCTTTGAGCCAAGTGCAGTCCATCAGTTCGGTGTTTAGGGGACAGGCTGTCAGAATGTGTCCCAGCTCCCCACACTTGAAACAGTGCGTTGGGCTGAGAGCCTTCTCCTTTGGTTTTACTGGAGCCTCCGCAGCACAATGGGTGAGTTCAGGGGGAGCAACACGTTCCTGTCGGGCCCCACAGGCAGACTTTTGTGAACCCCAGGGTCGGTTCACCGACCAGTTGGCGCTCTAGGACCTCCAGAAGACCGTTCATGTCTTTATAGGGATGCCGTCAGACCTGCTAGGCGAGGTACTCCAGCATGGCACTTACTAGACCCTCACAGGCCACCTGCTCTACTACCTGGCACACCTGGTTTATATCTGGCCTTAGCCAGCGCCCCAGCTTGCCCCAGAACTCAAATGCTTGGGCCCTTGCAGGGCTGTTGGGGTCAAACTTCCAGTGCCGCCACTTCCTCGCCTGCTGCCTGAGGTCACGACGTAACGTTTGTATATTTCTGCTTTCAGGAGGTCATAGTCGGCGGCTTCCTCCTCGGGGAGGTCATAATAGGCCCACTGCGCAGCGCCCTTGAGGTACGGCACTAGTATGGAGCCCCACTCCACCCTCGGCCATTGAATACGAGAGGCAGTCCTCTCGAATACCAGTAGGTATGATTCTATATCGTCTGACTCAGCGAGCGGGACGATCAGAGGAGGTGGAGGCCGTGTGGACTCCAGTTTTACCACTTCCGCTGCCAAGAGCCATGTCTTGGTCTCTGCCAGCTCCACCTTGGTCGTCGCAAGCTCCAACTTCACCCCCTGGAGCTCGGTCATGATGGTGGTCAAGACAGACTTTAAATCCTGCCGACTATGCCACTGTCTGTAAAATAAACAGACACTAAAGATCTGGGAATCCGTCCCCGTATACTGTAAAGTTCTTCTTTTCAATAAATACGGTCAAGTTTGTCAATACAACAATAAACAACCAAAGAAATGACAGCCGAAATATTTATAAGGTGGGGATGGAAATTGATACAGGATGCTGGGAAGGACGCTGTGGTAGATGGGTAGTTGTAACGTCATCAGATGGGGACCAGATGGAAGGAAGGAACCCGGAAGTGGCTGGCATCCTTGTTTATTTTTTTCGACGTGAACTCATGGCCGTGGATTTACGTCTTTCCTGAAGGAACATAGAGAGAAAGGTTAGTACACTGCTGTTGTCCCCTAACATACGATTTCACGCTACTCGTCAGGTCTTTCAGCTGCTCCCTATGCACTTGTGCGTGATAACATATATATATTTCATTTTCCTAAATATGTTATCATTTTGGAAGCAAAACACCAGTTGAACACCAGTTTTGGATTGGCTTTTGTTTGCTATGGTGATGAGATTTGGTGAACCTTGGCTGTAGATGGTCCTGACACCTCACAAAAAATGATGCAGCACTGCGTTAATCACACCACACAAACTCTTAGTATGCTACAGGTTTAAGATTCATGTCAACCGCACAAAAAGCAAATTTGAAACATTTAAATAAAACGTGATTAGAGTTCTAGATGAAAAATGCTTTATAATAGCCATTGTATTAAAGGAGATAAAAACTGTCACTATTTTTGGCTTATTTTATTACATTTTAGAACTTTTTGAATACTGCACATTTGTTAGTTAAGTCCTGATGTGTAAAACCATAGAATTAAAAGAGACAGTACACTAAGTCCCTTACATACGAACTTTCAAAGATGCAAACATGCATGCCCAATAAATTAATAATAATTTAAATAAGTGAAAAATTAAAAATTGTAGTATACCTTCATATTTCATGGCAGTCTGCAAGTTAGTTGGCATTTCTGGTGCTCACTATTATTGTACATGTTTCCTATAGGAGTTGAGGGTTGGGGATTGCATTGTGTTCATTGGGTGCTGCTTGTTTGACTTTATGTGGAATGAGTGGTTGCTCAAGGAGTCCAGAATGAGGCACATTACCTGCATGTGAAGGAGTGTCAGTTACGACACTACGACCATGTGATGTGATTCCTAAATGGTGACTGGGCTCGCAGGATCCTCAATAATGAGGACCTGAGAGGCTGAACCAGGCCAAGGGGATGCCCATGTAACACCTGGTTGCAGCAGATAGATGGTCATTTCTGGAGGGTGGGACTGGACTGTATGTCTGCCAAGGAGTTGTCAACCAGAATCCTGAGGTGTTTTGTCATGTGTAGGGTGCAGCAATGTGCTGTACCAGTGCATGCTCCCCAACCTGACCAGGCCTGTCCTGACCTGAGAAAGTTACCAAAATTGTACATGTATGACACTCTTCAGTCAAACATGTTGAGAGATCAACTGATATAAGTGTGCCGACAAGCTTTGGTGTGACAAATTACTGTAATAACATTGATTAACATTAAATAGAGCAAGCAGCACAAGTAGGAGAAGAAATGCCCTCAGATCAGGTGGGCAATTTGAAAGACAGTCCATTCATTTCACCAAACATTCTCTTCTTTCACAGCTGAACAATAAGAGTAAGCAAAGAACAAATTAAAGTGCAAGTAACGACCAAAAGTGCTCCAGATATGGGCTACAGCAAACTAGTAAGTGTGAAACAAAGCAAAATGTCTATATTGCAAAAATGCTGGGCATTTTCAAAGTAAATTATCAGAAAACAGAAAAGAAAAAAGGCAGACAAGCAACTTAAGAAAAACCAGAAAGAGCAGTTAATGAACCAAGCTTAGATGATTCAACTGAGTTTGTCTGCTCCATTGATCCTGAGGGTAAAGAAACAGTTGATGTAAATGGACAAATGCTAAAAAATTTTCATACTCGTAGTGGGAAAAAAATAATCAGCGAGCGAATGTATAAGAGAATATCTGCACAGAAAGGCATGTTTCTTAGTTAAACTGGTAAAATGTTTTTTGTTTATGTTCCACATAAATGTGTAGGCTATTTTGAGGCTCAATTAGAATACCAAGAAACAGCCATTAACACCAGCACCTACAGTATATGAATCAAGTGAATGTATATGCATTGCTTGGAAGAAAATAGTTTTTTTGATTTGGGAATATTGCAAACTACTTCAAAAGTAAAGCGCACAAAGTAGATCATTTTCCAAGGCAAATTTGAAGAGCTGTTTTAGGAATATGAGTCACTTTTTAAAGGACTAGGATAGATTACTAGATAGTCACACAAACTTAGTATAGATAACAAAGTAGCCCCTTTTGCTCGGGAATGTAGATATGTTCAGTATCACATAATTGACGCTGTTAATCAAGAATTAGACAAGATGATTGAGCAGGGAACTGAAGAAGTTAACAAAGCTTCAAAGTGGATATGTGATTTGCAGCTGATTCCAAAGAATATCTCTACTGAGGTGAGACAGAATGTGGATATGTGAAAGGTCAATAACACAGTTATTCTTGAAAGGCTTGTTAATCAAGCAATGCAAGGTGCAAATGTGCTTGAAAATTAGACACTAGAAAAGGTTTTTGGCAGGTTGATTTAGCAGAACAGTCAAGAAGCTTTGTAACATTCATTACTTACTGTGAGTGTTACTGGTTTTGTAAGGCTCTGTTTGGATTATGTATGCACCTGTAGCCTATCATAAAGCCATAATTTCCATATTACGTGGGTCGATATGCGTGTTATGGTACTTGGACAATGTTGTGGTGTTTGCAGACATTGAAGAACAGCTTGAAAAAAGACTGACAAAAGTGTTTAAAATTTTTAACAAACAAGGACTCCAGTTAAACAGCCAGAAGTGTATCTTTGGCCTGCAAAATGTAAAGGCCCAAGATTACTTTATTTCATCTTAAGGAATTAAGCCCTACTCTTGAAAACTTATGGCTGTGTGTAAAGCACTCAGGCCACAAAATGTAGGACACCTCAGATCATTTTTGAGTACATGTGGATATCTTATGAAGTTTATATTGAACTATGCAAACATTTCAGAGCCACACAGACAGTCCACAAGAAAAGGCATGGAGTGGGAGTGCACAGCAGAGACTGGAAAGACATTCAGAGACGTAAAGATTACCTTAACAAATTAATGCTGTCTTGATTATTTTCAGCTAAATATACTGACACAGGTAATAAGTAATGTAAGCTCTGTTGGATTTGGCATCATATTGTTGTAAAAGCAACAAAAACAACAAAGTAAACCAATTGCATATGCCAGTCGTTCATTCGCTGTTTTAGAAAGGCATTACTTCCAAATTGAACATAAAGCATTGGATTCTTGAACATTTCAGAACATTTGAGGATGAAAATTTATATTGCAGACAGATCACAAACCATTGGACTTCATGCTTAACCTTGAGAAAGTTACACTACTGCCACCACATATACAATTCTTAGGATAGAGGTTACAACACTGCAATGACTAAATAAAGCATGTAATAGGCAAATCAAATGTAGCAGATTCATTATCCAGACTTCCATTAGCAAAGACTGAATCAAAGGAATATGTTGAAGATTAAGTGCAGAAGGTTCTGGTTATAGAAGCACAAGACCTTCAGGCAATAACACTTGAAATTATCAAAGAAACTGGTTAAATCTGCTGTCTTAACAGGCCTTGTCTATCACTAAAGAAGCCTAGCAGAATTGTCAATACAAACTTTGTCCTGCAACCTATTTCTTCCAAGTAATGTTTTATATAGCACCTTTCACGTCAGTTTAAAGTGTAGTTGATCTTGCAGAGTATAACAAATTGCACATACAGTATTTTTTGTGACAAAAATGTCATTTAAGGTTAGCAAAAAAAAATACATGACTCACAAAAATAAATAGTAAGTATAAAGAAACAATCACAGTAACAGGAAAATAGTAAGTATAAAGAAACAGTCACAGTAACAGGAAATACCCAACAGCACTTTCCTCTATAACCAAACCTTATGACAGGCCTGAACAGTTAGAAAAGAAAATATATAGGCTTACAAAGCCTGGTCCCCAAGCTTTCATGTATTCCAGTCCAACTGAAGAATTAAAATTGAAATAAATAATGTACAGGAGTGAGAACTGGAATTGAACTGAACTTCAGAACGTTGAATTTAATTCAATGAAATTCTGTGAAATTCCATTTTTTTGTTTTTTCTTACCACAAGTGTTGATCGGCAAAGTGTTTTTCGCAGTGAATATGCTGAAGAAAAAAAATGATTAACTAGTTCAACATAAACTAGTGCAGTCAACCAATTATTTTAAAACCAGTAAAAATCATCCAGTCTTGATTTACTTCACCTTTAATGATCATTTCACTATTATGGTATTCTCAGCATCTATGAATAGCCAAAATAAGCACAATATACAAGTTGTATGAATAGTAAATACTGTACACATTTGTGACGTCATCAGTTTGTAAATTGTTAGAAAAATGAAAATACTGGTTCTTTAAAATGATGGTGGCACAGTGGTTAATGCTGCCACCTTATAGTTCCTGAGTGCTGGCCCCCAATGCCAGCCCAGTCCACCTCTATGAACATTTTTCAGATTACTCCACAGCATATATATAAAAAATATCTTTTAGTATTTTTAAATAAGTGGTCGCTCTTCCATTAATTAGCCGTGCAACAAATAACCTCTACCATTAGTATGAGTAACTAAAATAAATAGTGTATGCCTGAAGAAAAGTCCTGAGTTCCTCAAAAACTTCAATATTGTAATCTTTTTAGTTAGCCAATTAAAGACATCATTTTGCTTGACTTCTCATCAGGTCCTCAAATAAAGGGGAATGAAAAATGTAGTCATAGGCCATGAAATGTATGAATTGAAAACAAAAGAAATGTGTTACTGAAAAAAAGTAAAGAGCATGGAAAACACAAAGACGAACTGGTGGATGAATGGGGTGAAATATTAAATCATAAGCCTAACATGTTTTGTGTTATAATGGCTTTGCTCTTGTGTAAAAGAGGTGAGGAAGGACTTTCTAAAGTAGTGGAAGGTGTATGATGTTTTCTGTAGCTGTAGTTTGTATTCCTCTTATATTTGTCTTCTATTTATAAATGCTAGCTAGAGTGTTATAACCATGAAAAGTACCCACAGTATGGGAGTCCTGGGTGGGGGTGTGACGTATAGTGTGGAAAAGATTGCTGCATAACTCTGTATTACAGGACTTCACCAAAAGCAGCAGTTGGAAATGTTTTAAAGGTGACCTAAAGTTGATTTTTCAAAATAAAATACTGGTAAAAAAAATCTTCTCATCATAGCCTAAAGTTATTACTGATTTATGATACAGCGGGTTTGAATAAATGTCTTCTAACCCAAAATAATAGTTTGGAATTACTTTTACTAACTCAAAAGTGTAGTTTTATGTTGGTCTGTGTCTAGCACAGCATGTTCATAAGCTATAGTTAAATCATGGTTTAATTTGCTCTATTATGGCATCACTTGAGTGATAAAGAAGACCAGCCTGCTTGTGTTACGCAGGTCGTCATCAGAACCTGTTGCCGCATTTCTTATCCCGTCTGCTATGTGGTCTAAATTCATGTCGGAGTGGGTGGTGCATGCACCCCTCACAAAAGTAAGCAGTCCTAGTCCTTCTGGCAAAATACTTGTGAGGGTCTGCGGTTGGCAAAGCTGGTTGTGTGTCTGATGGTCCGGGTTGGCTCCAGCTGCCTAAATATCCTTTAACCTGGAACCATTGATAGCCATAACCATGATGGACTGGACAATGATGACTCGACAGAGGCAAAAGTTCGTGCAAAAGTGCTTCAGTGCTTTTATTTTCAAACAAAAAGTTCAAAAGTAGTGCTATGCAAATTCTTTTTTAAATAAATAGAAAATCCAATAAAAACAGGTCATAAGTGGAGGTTAGAAACAAAACTATAAATAGATCCATAAAAATGAGAATAAAATTTTGAAGGTTGAATCTTTCCTTTAAAAACAACCCAGAGCCATAGTGCTTCTAAATAAAAACTGATGGCTCTTCGGCTCACCCCATAGATCTCCTTAGCGTGCAGAGATGTCTCCAGGCAGGCACAGTCAATCCTTTAAAATCCAGGCTCAGGTAGTTGTAGCCAGACCTCTGTCATCTGCAAGGTGCCATGCTGAGCCTTGCTGCTTGCTCCTGCAAGCTGCAGTCCCTTGGGCTTCTCTAATGGAAACATACATAGAGCTCTGGGTTGCTCCTGTTTCTGGTATGCTCAGCAAGAATAATCTTTCAGCACCCCCTTTGAGCATCAGGCTCACGCTCCACTTCGAGGACTCACTTCCCAGACTGCGTGCCTCCACTCAACATCACATTGACTCATCTCTGGTCCTGCCTTCCCCTTGACTTTCACCTTCCTTTTAACCTTTGATCTTTCCGTTTCTCCCCTCTCATTGTTTTACTTGTTGTTCTGCCCTGTTTCCTACTCAGGCTCCTATTAGGGATGCAGGTGCACTGGTGCTGATTGCAGGCCCCAGAGCGCTAATGAAAAAATTTGACCGAATTGCATGTGTCTGCACACAAATACTTGATCAGTCGATTACCCCATCAACACTCCAGAGTGAGTTCAAACTGCAGCGTCTTTCCTCGGCTGAACTTGACATATCAGCCATGTAGGACAGTGCACACTGTTGGTGTTGCCTCAGTGTTATGTTGGGGCATGTCATGTTGAAGGCTTACATTGCAGCTGCTCTGGTGCAATTTAGGGATTGGGGTTGTGTCAGAGCATAGGTGTGTTTGGTTGTCTGCACCAGCTGTGAGAGGAACTTGTGTCACAGCTTAAGCTATCAGCTCAGACCAAGGACAAGCTTTAAAGGCCAAGGGTGCATTAAGTTTTTTTTGTGACAGACAAAATAGCTGTACAATATTATATACTGTATAATATATATACTGTATATACTACGGTGGGCTAGTGTCCTGCCCAGGGTTTGTTTCCTGCCTTGTGCCCTGTGTTGGCTGGGATTGGCTCCAGCAGACCCCCGTGACCCTGTGTTCGGATTCAGCGGGTTGGATAATGGATGGATGGATGGATGGATATATATATATATATATACAGTGCATCCGGAAAGTATTCACAGCGCATCACTTTTTCCACATTTTGTTATGTTACAGCCTTATTCCAAAATGGATTAAATTCATTTTTTCCTCAGAATTCTACACACAACACCCCATAATGACATCATGATAAAAGTTTACTTGAGATTTTTGCAAATTTATTAAAAATAAAAAAATTGAGAAAGCACTTGTACATAAATATTCACAGCCTTTGCCATGAAGCTTGAAATTGAGCTCAGGTGCATCCTGTTTCCCCTGATCATTCTTGAGATGTTTCTGCAGCTTAATTGGAGTCCACCTGTGGTAATTTCAGTTGGTTGGACATGATTTGGAAAGGCACACACCTGTCTATATAAAGTCCCACAGTTGACAGTTCATGTCAGAGCACAAACCAAGCATGAAGTCAAAAGAATTGTCTGTAGACCTCCGAGACAGGATTGTCTCGAGGCACAAATCTGGGGAAGGTTACAGAAAAATTTCTGCTGCTTTGAAGGTCCCAATGAGCACAGTGGCCTCCATCATCCGTAAGTGGAACAAGTTCGAAACCACCAGGACTCTTCCTAGAGCTGGCCGGCCATCTAAACTGAGCGATCGGGGGAAAAGGGCCTTAGTCAGGGAGGTGAGCAAGAACCCGATTGTCACTCTGTCAGAGCTCCAGAGGTCCTCTGTGGAGAGAGGAGAACCTTCCAGAAGGACAACCATCTCTGTAGCAATCCACCAATCAGGCCTGTATGGTAGAGTGGCCAGACGGAAGCCACTCCTTAGTAAAAGGCACATGGCAGCCCGCCTGGAGTTTGCCAAAAGGCACCTGAAGGACTCTCAGACCATGAGAAAGAAAATTCTCTGGTCTGATGAGACAAAGATTGAACTCTTTGGTGTGAATGCCAGGCGTCACGTTTGGGGGAAACCTGGCACCATCCCTACAGTGAAGCATGGTGGTGGCAGCATCATGCTGTGGGGATGTTTTTCAGCGGCAGGAACTGGAAGACTAGTCAGGATAAAGGGAAAGATGACTGCAACAATGTACAGAGACATCCTGGATGAAATCCTGCTCCAGAGCGCTCTTGACCTCAGACTGGGGCGACGGTTCATCTTTCAGCAGGACAACGACCCTAAGCACACAGTCAAGATATCAAAGGAGTGGCTTCAGGACAACTCTGTGAATGTCCTTGAGTGGCCCAGCCAGAGCCCAGACTTGAATCCGATTGAACATCTCTGGAGAGATCTTAAAATGGCTGTGCACCGATGCTTCCCATTCAACCTGATGGAGCTTGAGAGGTGCTGCAAAGAGGAATAGGCGAAACTGACTTTAGAAACAAAAAGAAGAACATTTGGAACCTTGTCAGGAGAAGTAAAATTCTTCTGAGATTTTTTTTTTACCGATCTAAAAGATTGAAAGACATCTAGACTGGCAGCCAGCTGTAGTAAATCATTAATTCAGGGTTTCATTCCCAGTTGCAATTCTGAATCAGGCCCTTCACATATCTGAGTGCACCACTCTTAATATTTTTTTCCACCACTCTAAGAAAAGGAAAGATTAAAGCAACTAAAAAAGAGAGATATCTGCCTACTTTGAAACTATAAACTTTTTGTGATCTGTAAATATGATACATAGATGTTCAGTGCTCTCTAGCCAATGTCTCCACTTCTCAACCTAGTGCTTAACAACTAAAAATTACATATTTTCTTTTCAAAATGTTATACTTACTGTAAATTTAGCTGAGCACAGTTTTCAAAAGAAATAAGCACATGGATGAAATTTCCTAGCATTGGTGAAAATGCCCTCCCAGACATGAATTTATATGAGTGTTTAAGTCAGGAGTAAAAATAAACCAATATGGTGTCATTCACCAAAGACTGAAATAGTGCTTGGTGTTAGGTAGTCCATTGGGTAAAAGTAGATATTCATAATGTCCAGGAGCTGAGTTAAATCCTGTCTTCCATTCATCTCTTTCTTTAAAATAAATTTTGATTATTTCCACTTCTGGGGTCCAGTTTAGAGAAGATGATGAAATCTGATATCATGTTACAGATTGAAGGAAAACAATAAGAGTTTTCTGTTTCTACCCATGATTTTGTTCAGCTCGCTATAATGAATAGAGGGATGCAATGTTTCTTAAGATTTGAGGATAATATAGGACTGGAGGATAATACAACAGTTTTTCTATATTTTGTGTAAGTGGCTGTTGCACTGGTTTCAGGGATGGTTAATACATAAAATCCTAAGGAGCCCTAGGCAACAACTCAAACATATAAGGATATGGTCAGGATGGAGATAATTCTAAGTAGTTTTGTTTAAAGAAGGTATTAGCAGTTTCTGCAAGTGTTTGTTTGGAAGAGTATTCCCTGAGTAGGAGAACAACATTAGAGATTTTCTATTTAATAGTCATAATACCATGCCTCCAAATCCCTATTTTTTTTCAGTTAATTCTGGGATTATGTAACGTAAGCAAAGGCAAACCAAGAGTGATTTTTTTAAGTTAATAATTCATTGATTAAAAATATTTTTAAATAAATATTCTAATTAAATTTAAAAAAATCTAGAGAAGGTGTAAAATAAAGTCAGTCTCAAATGGCCAACTGTTTGAATTCAAATTCAGATTTACTTGGGATTGTTGTTTATTTAAGTCTTTCTACTAAAGATGACCTAATAAAGTTTACTGCAACACCAGAATCAAAAAGTCCATTTTGCTACAAAGGGTGAGCTAATTTATCTATAATATGGGGCTCTTCACTACCAAATGGCCTGTCCCATCATAGTAAAAACAAAACATTTTCTGTATTCTGTACCACCTCTCCTTTAAACTAATTGTACACTTTCCTAATTCCTTGAAACTTCTGATTACTTTCTATCTGACCACGTGACCAAGCTGATTCAAAAGATTTCTTTTCTTTTTTCCCTTCACAAATGTGGGAAGGGTAAAAAGCTCAAAAAATGTAAGAATACCTTCTAGTATGTTCCCCACATCATGCTTAATATAGTATTGTGTAAATATCCTTATTAACTGAACTAAGTGAATAAATTTGATGGAGAACTAGAACCTGTAACACTGAATCAGCAGTGCTAACCACTGAACCATCCTGCCATCTTTTCCTTGCACAAAAACACACATCTGATTTGAACAGGATAACAAGCAGTGCTTTATCTTTACAGCCTAGCCTGCTGGAATTGTAAGGTACTAGAACCCCTCACCACATGAACCTAATTTCAATGGACATTAGATGATCTTTTTATTCTTCTAACATACAAATACATATGCATTTTTCTTATGTAGCACATACTGTATTTAAATATTTTATTTGTTTTGGTTATTTGCTGATGGTGGCAATGTTATAATATCAAATCTTCCTTGATAGTGGGTGACTCAGTTGTTAGGGGCACTGAGATGCAGATTTGTTCCAGAGCCCAAGAGTCTTGTACAGTTCATTGTCTTCCAGGCACACAGGAGGGACTGCTTCCTGGAAAGGTTAAAAGGCTCTTGGGCAGAGTGAGGGTGGATCTGTTTGTCTTTGTGCATGTTGGATTAAATGACATACTGTATGTAAAGACGGGCTGGCAGTTCTGTAATCCAGATTTGAAAAGTTACGTGCCAAGTTGAGACATAGAAATGACAAGGTAACTTTCTCAGAAATTCTACCTGTGCCACGCACCAGTGTAGATAAGAGCAAAGGGATTAGAAGGGTTTAGACAAATCTTAAAGATGAATAGGTAATTGGGATTTTGAAACTCCTTCTGGAACAGATAGGATCTGTTCCTCCATCAAGGTTGTAGAGTTACATTTATCTGGCAATAATGACCCAATAAAGCTATACTGTACTGAATATGTTTGATATGGCTAAGTGCTAAATTACATTAATGGTTTAGGTTATAGCTTGTTGAGGCATCCTTACCATTTTTTCACTTTTTCAAAGTAATATAATGATAGTCTTGTAAATAGATTTTTTGAGAATACCATAGTCACCAAAAATCCTTTCCAAAGTAGGAAAAAACATGTAGAAAAAAAAAACTACAATGTAGACTGGCCATTTTAGTCTCCCTGTAAAGCTTTAGGCTGATATTATATGCCCAGATTCAACACAGTAAAAACATAGCCACTCCTTAACACACCGTCGTCTTTCTTTTAAACTAACAGTTGTTTTGGCCAGTTCCATGGGTTCATTTACATATTTACTCCCTTATAACTGTGCATTCACCTCACATTCCCATTTTCTTTCCATTTTGTGCTCACTCTGCCTTGCGCTATCGTTTTGTGCCACTTCAACAAACTCCACCAGGATATCCCCTGCATCATGACTTGTTAATTCATTCTTTTATTTCTGTGGACACTCCTGCCCCAAGCACTGGTATCAGCAAACAATCATCCCATCCTGCTTCTGCTGCAAGCATATGGAAGTTAACAATATAGTCACTGATGGGTTTAGACCCTGTCTATACTGAAGTATTCTGTTTGCTGCTACTTCAGACCTACCTGGTATACCATTAGTGTCATACATGGTCAGTGTCCATTATTAAAGACTTCCTATCCAACAAAAAAAATTCTAAGCACATTTTGGGTATGCAGATGGCAATGTTTCAAAAAGTATCCTGCATTGGTTTAGGAACTCCAGCATTTATTTGGATCATTATTAAACTGAGTAGGATGTGGTAGAGATGGCTGTTTACTATGACTCATTTGGGCTGACTGATGGACATGTCATCCATCTGCTGAGTCAAAGTATTTAAAGCCCCTCAAAATTTGCTGGAAGGAATTCATGACATCAGCCATTTGCTTCTTCATTTTTTTTAACTTCCATTTGCATGTTGCAGTATAAGTATCTCATCTCTGGATCACTCATTTTATGGATCCATGTTGTGCTAAGAGAGAAGAATTTGCCATGAGAAGAGGAAAAGGATCAGAAAAAATATGTAGTTAGAAGGCAAGCAGAAACTGTAACTAGGAGTTCAAACAAACAAACATCAAAACTTTTAAATGAGAATCAAAAATCAGAACCCAAAATTAGAGAGCCAGAAGTTTTATTACCAAAAGAAAAAAGAAAACATATGCAAATAAACCATAGAAGTTGTAGGTATAATCTGTAGTCTTAGATAGAAGCATGACCTTAATGACAACCTTTTATCCTGTTGCTTCAATGAAGTCATTAGCCATGCACATTTGGGTTGTAACCAAGGAAACCTATAAACAAATACTGATGAGTGCAGGTAAACAAAATGGTGATAAAACAATAAAAATAAAAATACAACAATCTTACAGAAGTGTCACAGCAAAAAGTAGCTTAATAAATTGAATACAAAACCTAAATTGGGAGAGAAAAACTGCAGAAAACCCAAAATAAATAAAAACGGAAATTAATTAAATACAAAATCAGTGTAACACCTATACCTAGCAGGGATTAGCAATTGATAGTGTGTTTTTCAGCAGTTTCTTACCATGTTTTTTTAATGTACTGTATGTCTAGAAATGTTTGTGAGAAGAGCACTAACCAGATGAGAAACACATAGTATTAATAGCACACGAGTCCAGGGTTGAAAATCACTTGCCAGACTGCTGTCTTTGGGTAGTCATGTCCTCTCTGTTTCTGCATGGGTTCTCCTTTGTGTACTCCAATTATTTATATATTGCAAGGACATGCAAGTTAAAGTTTATTTTGCTCTAAACTGGTCCAGTATGAATGAAGAGTGTGAGTTTTAAGTGTGCACTGCAATGGAGTGGTGCACCATTCAGGATTTATTTCTTCCTTGCATCCATTGTTGCCAAGACAAGCTTAGGTTTTGCTGCACTTGCAATTCAAGGCTTTTCTTGCTTCAGCTTACCCTATAATCATTTACAACTGTGATTTCTTACTCTGTCTAGCATATGAAGATTCCTATTAACATGCTGAGTACTAGATTGTAGCTGAAAAGTTATTTTGCAGAGAGGTCAGTATATATTAAACAGTCTGCTTTGAAAAGGTAAAACACACTCGACAATTTGGACATTATAGATGTGTTTGTGAGTCCATAGCACTCCGAAAGAATTTTGTTTTGATTACTTACGCTGCAACTAGAATAACCTCTGTCTCTTTGCAAACCAGGCTGACAACAGACCTGCTTATTGATGAACATTGAAAGAGTGTTAGTGTGTGTGCACAGAGCAAAATACAAAGTACAAGTAACAACTGATTTTCATCACACTCTGATAGGAAACTGACATAATAGTTTAGAAATGGAAGTCAGATTGCTTAACTGATGTCCCATCCAGAGGCACCTGCATCTTGCAAGCATAAGTACGTTTTGAAAATGTATACATGGGGTGCAAGTGCAGCACAGTCTATTTACAAAACTACCATCTTCATTTGTGTTTAGATTGGACATATAAAGGCAAGAATTTATGAAGCAGCATTTTTTTTCATACTTTGTGTGGCTAACAGAACCCTTAACAGCTGCAGCTTTGAATTTAGTGTTGACATATTTTTATGCCTGTTATTTATGATTAGCGGGATAAATCATGGACTGTTAGTCTAGTGTTCAAGTCTATGTTCAGAAGCATAGCTGGCCTCTCATCTACAAATTTTATGCAGTTCTTTATTCTCCATTGAGATCCATGGAACCACAGTAATGCTCTACAGTCTGCTAATTCAAATTCTTTTAGATTTTTCAGGATCACTGATCTGTTTTGAATGACGTTTGTGTTCACAATTGATGATAGCTGGGATTATATTGTAATCGTTTTGAATGCTGATGTAGAGTTTCACTGGACTTTTGTTTTCTCTTCTTGAGGCATCAACCTAATGTCTAGGAATTTCTGTTTATTCAGATTAATTTGCATACCATAATTTATGAGCTACTGTTTCACTTTCTTGTCTGCTGTGTATTTCTTCAATAGTTACATCAGTTTTCCTTTTATGCTTTGCTGCATCTTCTCTTTTTAATCTTACCCTTTTGCTATAGATATAATTCATTTTTTTTGAGTTTGCTTGCTGCTCCCTGGCTTCAGTGCTTTTTCATGTATCTTTATTTATATTTGATGTTGTTGATTGTTTGAAAATACTTGATAATGTAATTTGAAGACCTTTTTTTCCTGGAATTTAATGGAAGAAATCTTCCTTTAATTGTAGTTGCTGGATGGACAAAAATCAACTGTTATCTATTTATGATTTATTTTTCTGTTTAAAGTTTCCTTTATTTAACTCATAAAATTAGTTTGTCTGTTGTCTAAATTTTGCAGAATTTACTCTCAATGACATTGCTAATGTTTGTGATGTGCAATCTATTGGAATGAAAAATGCAATGTGTTTTATTACTATGTGCATGACAAAATATGTTCCAAAAGATGAATCCCAAGCATTAATGCTGCATACGCAACAGAATAATTGCTACACTGACAAAAATCAAGTTGTATTATAAAGAGAAAAATGATAGGAAATAAAGTGTCTAACACTGGGAGTACTAATCCTATTGAAGCCAGTTGACTGTCACACAGAGGAAAGTAGCTGAGGGTATGACTGTGGGAGTCTCAAACTCAGGTCCTGGGAGGCCAGCATGCCCTCTTTATAGCTCTAAAGGATTTTGTTATTGATTTGCATGATTTGTTCCTGCTTTCATATTGCTCTATTAATGAAGACTTCCCCAGGATGCTTAATGTATTTGAATGAGATTAATATTTGGTTTATAATTCTGTTTTATTTTCTGTTTAAATTTTCTTTTACTAGGTTGCTGTCAGTTAGAGTGTGACTGTTTTGTTTATTTTACACAGCACTGCAGTGTAGTATTACAAAATGTTGATTGCTACCATATTGCTTGTTTTGCCTTGTGATTTGCATTTTTTTCATTACGAATAGTTTTGTAGAAAACAAAAGTTACCATAATTTACTGTTGTAACGGCCGACCCCTTTACCCAGCCGGCAGCTACACCTCCAAGACCCGTGGCCTGGATAATTTACTGAGAAAGAATCTAACTATCAAGCCGTACTTCTAACCAATTAAACTTTTCCCCACAATCGATGGTGTAAATATAAGTACACAAAAGCAGGATGTAAAATTAAACGGATTAAATGTATTAAATGAAACAACAAGACATGCAAAAAATAGAAAACAGATATAAATATAAATATCCCTCCACCCCAGCAACAACAAGATACTACCAAATATAAATACAACAAAAACCCTCCCTTGCCCCTGTAACATATAAACACACAACACGAATAACAAAAATTGAATGAGATACGGAAATGAATGTGAACTTGAGTCCGGTTATAAAAAACTGTCCTGAATGCGGTTGACTGAACTAGCGAAAAATGAGTCGTTTGATTTTCCCTGGACAAAATGGAGCAGTCTCACTGTGAATCCTCAGTGCGTGGTGGATGATTAATTCAGACCCCGGGGTCTCTCATGATGAGGTTCTTGAAGCAAGTCCGGCGGATAGAAAAACAAACTGGATGGAAATGCGCGATGTGGAATATAACAGGTACAGATGGCTCGTGGTCGTGAATGTGAAAAATCTCCTTCTCTCCTCTCCTTCCTTCTCCTCCTGCTGGCTTAAATAGTCCTGTGACAGCAGTAATTGATTAATCGTGAACAGGTGTTTTCCAGGTTTGCGGCTGTGGTCTCCTTCCATCATCGGGACGGCATTAACTGATACACATACAAACAGCAAACGGGACAATGAAAGGAGACGCACTCAGAACTGACATTTAACAACACTATGTGGCCCCACTACATTCCTCCCCCCCCCCCCCCCCCCCAACCTTGGACAAGGGAGGGCCGAAGTATGGCTTGAGATTGGCCACATGGATGGTGTCTAGCTTGGAGTCAGTGCCAATACCCCTTTGAAACTGGAAATTAACAGGACCTGTTTGCGAGATGATCTTGGCTGGACCTAACCATTTAGGCGCTAGCTTGGCGGAGAACCTTTTGCTGGCATCCGAGAGATGGTGAGCTCTAATCCAGACCAAATCACCCGGCTGAAAGTGCGCTTCCTTATGCTGGGCATTATACAACTTGGCATGTCTGGATGTCGAACTCACCAACCTCTGTTGGATTCTCCGCCGTAATTCCTCCATTTTAAATAAATTATTGTAGCTGGTGGTTTCTGGACTAGGAGCTCTGGGAAGGAGTCAATCAAGCGGGCCCTTTAGCTGTCTGCCCAGCGCAACCAAAGCAGGCGTCTCACCTGTGGCTTCATGCACAGCGGTGTTCAGGGCAAACCGGAGCTCGCGGAGCCATTTATCCCAATCCTGATAGCGTTCACCCACATAGGAGGCGATCATGTTCTTCAGGGTCCGGTTCACTCGCTCTGTCATGTTGGCCTGGGGATGGTAAGCTGTTGTCAGGTTTTTCTTCACTCCCCAGGCTGTATAAAGTTCATCTAATACAGAGCTCGTGAACTGCGGACCCCGGTCTGAGACGATGTTCTTCGGCACCCCCCAGCGGGTGTAGATTTCATTCTTCAGGGTGGAGCATATCTTGTTAGTTTTAGCATCCGTTAATGCAAACAGCTCCACCCACTTTGAAAAATAATCAATCACCACCATCAGGACGGTCTTCCTCGAGCTGGTAACAGGAAATGGCCCCATCAGGTCGACTCCCAGTCTCCCCCGGTCCATCCGCGATTGTCGATTGTAAAAATCCTGCCGGTTTACCAGGTGGGTTTTTGAGCTGCTGGCAGGTGATGCACTTCTTCACATGGTGGCAAACATCCTTCTGGACAGACGGCCACCACACAACCCCCAGGATCTTTAATAAAGTTTTTGTCCTTCCAAGGTGACCACCTAAAGGACTGTCATGATAGTAACTTAGAAAGTCGGGGATGAGCTCTTCCGGGACCACTAGTTGGTGTTGCAGACCCCCAAGGAAGGATGGAATGGTCCTGTACAGAACTCCCTGGAGGTCCACGAAGTGTACCCGGTCGGTACACTGCTGCTCCAGTCCCTCCCTGATGCTCTGGCAGAATGGACTGGTGGCTTGTGTTTGAGCCAGGTCTTCAAGGCTTCTTGGCAGAGGGAGGATCATCTTCTTTGGCTTTGCCAAACACACCATCCCCGGTGGCTCTGACACCCTGGACAGAGCATCAGGCACGATATTGCCACAGCCCTTCCGATAGGTCACCTTGAAAGTAAAATTCTGGAGGTGGAGTACCCACCTGGTTAGACGGGAGGAGGTCTTCGGGTGATTAAATACCCAGGTCAGAGCGTGATGGTCTGTGTACACTTCAAATTCAACCCCCTCCAGATAGTGTCTCCATTTTTCCACAGCCCACATGACAGCCAAACACTCTTTTTCAGCTGTCGAATAATTCAACTCAGCGCCGTGCAAGGCTCAAGAGGCGTAAGCGATGACATGTTCAGCCTGGTGGATTTTCTGAGTGAGCACGGCGCCAAACCCCAGGTTGCTGGCATCTGTTTGTACCTGGAAAGTGAGCTGCGGATCTGGCTGGGCCAGAATGGGCGGCTCTTGAAGGTGGCTCTTTAGTTGCTCGACCACGTCCTGGCACTCCGTTGTCCACTCCCACGGGACATCTTTTTTTCTTAAGTTGTTCAAGGGAGCCGCTATATCAGCCATCCTGGGAATGAACTTATGATACCACCCCACTAACCCAAGGAAACATTGTAAAGATTTCAAATCCGTGGGTGTGGGGTAGTCTTGGATGGCTAAGGTCTTCTCGGGGTCTACAGCGACCCCCTCAGATGAAAGAATGTGCCCGAGGAAGCATATGTGGGGTTGAATGAAGGTACATTTCTTCGTGTTCAGCGTAAGGTGTGCTTGATGCAATCGTTGGAAGATGGTGTCCAAGTCCTGGAGATGTTGTTTAATAGAAGGGGAGTAAACAATGACGTTGTCGATGTAAACAAAGCAGATCTTGCCTATCAACCCCTTCAGGACTTGTTCCATGAGCCGCTGGAAGGTAGCCTCAGCATTTTTAAGCCCAAAAGGCATGACTTTGAACTGGAACAAGCCTTCAGGGGTGATGACTGCCGTCTTCCTCTTACTCCCCTCGTCCATCGGCACCTGCCAATAGCCACTGAGGAGGTCTAGTGTGCTAAAAACTGCAGCTCCATGCAGTGACTCCAGAATCTCATGAACCAGGGGCATGGGATATGCGTCCAGGCTCGTCTTCCCGTTAATCCCCCTGTAGTCCACGCAGAAACGATAGGTGTCATCCGTCTTCTTCACGAGGACCACAGGGGATGCCCAGGAGGAGGAAGATGGTTCGATTATTCCCTCGGCGAGCATTCGATCAAGATGTTCTTTAATTATGCCCTTCTTTAGTGGAGAAACGCGGTAGGCTCGGTGCCTTATTGGAACTTCGTCCGAGGTGTGGATCACGTGGGTAACTCCACGGATGACTCCTAATTTCTCAGTCCACACCTCGGCCCACTTCTTCAGCACCGGCCTTACCTCTTCGGGCTGTTCCTCCACAGGGGCTGCCGCCGAGGTGCTTGCGTCACTCCTCACTGCCGCGTAGAAGTCAATGAATTCTGAGCCCAGATTTTCTTTTGATTTATGTATGAAGTCGCATACCCCTTCCCCTGGCACCGTATACCCCCTGGGACTGAGATGGATGGTCATGCTCATGGTGGTTAAAGAGTCCAGCCCAAGGAGTAACAGGACGGACAGGTGCCGGTCATCCAGGACATACGTATCCATTTCCCAGGTGGTGGAGAGTACACTGTACCTCAAGGGGACTTTGCCCAGGGCCCTGTGTTCACTCCCATCTGCCAATACAAATCGGACAGACGGGGCAGATGTTAAGTTGTCTGTCGGTCGGCTAATCTTCTTCCACATGCTTGAGCGGATTAAGGTGTGATGGCTCCCTGTATCCACCACTGCATCCACCTGCCACCCCCGCAGCTTCACTGGGACGATCAGGAGGGATGTACTCGCTTGCATGATGGCGAGACTGGCAAGGTTTGGCTCGCTGGGGTTTTAGGGGCTGGGTTTCTCATGTACTGGCTTGTACCTTGTTCCAGTATGTTTTTGAGTTTCCCCAGTCCCGTTCCACTTGTGAGCCCACCTTCACCAGTTCTTCCACCGACCCCACCACCCCCCTGAGACCCCCAGCTAACCGTGGGTTACAGGCATTAAGGATGCGGCGGACCACCTCTTCTTCAGACATTGCCGGCCGCCACTTCAAACACAAAGCCCGATATTCATAGGCGAAGTCCCGGATGGTTTGCGAAGGCAGTTGCACCATGGATCGCAGCTTGTCCTCCAGTTCAGATTCATAATCTTCCGGAAGAAAAGCCGCGAGGAAAGATCGACGAAAGGATCCCCAGTCTTTAATGTTCTTCTTGGCCGTCAGCCACCAGCTCCGCACCGGCCCCGAGAGGGATGCCCCTATCACCCCCATAAGCTCTTCTGGGGTTAAAGGGTTAACAGCCAGATACGCCTCCCCGTCTTCCACAAAGTTGAGGACATCATCGATGTTATAAAGAGCCCCCAACTTAGGAAAGGAAAGGCGCACCCCAGGAACAGAGGGCCGATTGATGTAGTCACCCCCCCCCACGAGACCCATACGGCGTTGAATGACAGGGTGACTGACGTAACTTCTGGAGACTCCTTCGGACCTCCCCCTGAAGAGTTTCTTGCCAGCGTTGATCCCGCCTCTGGAGGCACAACACGATTTCCCGCCCCAGGAGTTGAACTTGCTCATTGAGGTATTCTTTTATTTCTTCCTGGGAGCTGCTGATGCGAGCCCACAAGGCATCTTCGCGCCCTAGCGCACTTTCAGCAACCTCGCGGACTTTCTCATCCAGCCGAGTTAGTTGTTGCGCCAGATCTTCCCATGGAGGCGAGATATCCTCCAGACATTCCTCCTCAGGTCCATGGTGATCTTCGAGGTACAGCGACTGCAATGAATCCACCACCTCCTGCACCGCTGAACACGCTCTGACCGTGACGTGCTGCACTCCGGCTACTCCTTCCTCACACCGCGGCGAAGCAATGGTGTCGTCCTGCTTGTCACGCACTAAAGACATGTTGTTAATCGGGGAAAATGTTTAAAGGCAGACAGCGATAGTATTTATTAAGATTCCTCTGAGAGGGCACCACTTATGTAACGGCCGACCCCTTTACCCAGCCGGCAGCTACACCTCCAAGACCTGTGGCCTGGATAATTTACTGAGAAAGAATCTAACTATCAAGCCGTACTTCTAACCAATTAAACTTTTCCCCACAATCGATGGTGTAAATATAAGTACACAACAGCAGGATGTAAAATTAAACGGATTAAATGTATTAAATGAAACAACAAGACATGCAAAAAATAGAAAACAGATATAAATATAAATATCCCTCCACCCCAGCAACAACAAGACACCACCAAATATAAATACAACAAAAACCCTCCCTTGCCCCTGTAACATATAAACACACAACACGAATAACAAAAATTAAATGAGATACGGAAATGAATGTGAACTTGAGTCCGGTTATAAAAAACTGTCCTGAATGCGGTTGACTGAACTAGCGAAAAATGAGTCGTTTGATTTTCCCCGGACAAAATGGAGCAGCCTCACCGTGAATCCTCAGTGCGTGGTGGATGATTAATTCAGACCCCGGGGTCTCTCATGATGAGGTTCTTGAAGCAAGTCCGGCGGATAGAAAAACAAACTGGATGGAAATGCGCGATGTGGAATATAACAGGTACAGATGGCTCATGGTCGTGAATGTGAAAAATCTCCTTCTCTCCTCTCCTTCCTTCTCCTCCTGCTGGCTTAAATAGTCCTGTGACAGCAGTAATTGATTAATCGTGAACAGGTGTTTTCCAGGTTTGCGGCTGTGGTCTCCTTCCATCATCCGTCCCCCTTTACGGGGATGGCATTAACTGATACACATACAAACAGCAAACGGGACAATGAAACGAGACGCACTCAGAACTGACATTTAACAACACTAACTATGTGGCCCCGCTACACTGTAAGTACCAGCCCATGTTCTTTCTTGCTTTCAGGGTGCAAATACTGCAAAGCACACTGCGCAACTTTGTTTTTCTGCAGTCTTTGAGATACATGGGTATGGCATATGGGGTGAAGTGGTGCATACGGTCTGCGGTGGGTTGGCACCCTGCCCGGGATTGTTTCCTGCCTTGTGCCCTGTGTTGGCTGGGATTGGCTCCAGCAGACCCCCGTGACCCTGTGTTCGGATTCAGCGGGTTGGAAAATGGATGGATGGATGGGTGCATACGGTAATCACCTCCCTTGGAAGGTTCATTTTTAAAATTTGGGGAGCTTTAGCATATTTAAATTTTTTCAAATGTAATAATTAAATCCTTTCTTTAAAAATAGAATCCAAGTATTTTTGTAAAACTCATATACTGCATATACTGTGGACTGCAATCCCATTTGTATTACATTTTGTACATGTATTTATGCAGTCTTTACTAATAATGAAACAGTAATAACAAAAGAAAGTAAAATGTATAATTTTAGAGCTGTACCTGCCTATGATATTAATAACTATCAAGGCACACATAATATATTATACAGTATGTTACATTCTTCTAGTACGAAAAAGTCCATGAGCCCCATCTGTGTAGCTCTTTGTACTTCTTCATCCTGGAAGGTGTGCCTTCCAGACATTCTCAGCTTCTCTGGTTAAATTGAACATGTATGTGTGGCCCCAGATTGCCTCCTTCTGTCTGGCTTTTTAAATACGTTTGTAGGGAAGTCTCAAAAGACACAGTGGCTGCTTTATTCAATTTGAAACATTCATCATTATCTGAGGTTTTAGCATCAAAGTCTGGAAGAACACCAATCTGATTGTCTTTGAACAGATCTTTCTTTTCTCCCTGTTGCTGAGGATCATATTTTCGAAGTCCTGAAATTTCACAAATTTAGGGATAAAGCTTCTGAGGTAGTATTTAATAGATAAGCAATGTGCTCTTGCCACCTCTGGGTTTTGTATAGAGACATTTCCAGGAACTCCATTGAAGAATGAACTTACTGGGGTCCCCCCCCTTTTTTGCCCTCAACAACCACAAGAATTTTTAGGTTCTTTTTCTATTCCCTGTTTTCTTTGTCTGTTTATTTGCTCTG
Source organism: Erpetoichthys calabaricus (assembly GCF_900747795.2). Classification (NCBI taxonomy): domain Eukaryota; kingdom Metazoa; phylum Chordata; class Cladistia; order Polypteriformes; family Polypteridae; genus Erpetoichthys; species Erpetoichthys calabaricus. The sequence goes on along the minus strand of NC_041402.2, from coordinate 123,271,066 downwards.
CCTTATTTCTAAGGCAGTCAATTGTCTCAGACAGGGGTGCACCATTATTACCAAATTAATAAGTGATTATTGCTTTTGATATTATATCTATTTCACACTATTACAAGTGCTCAAGTCTGGTGGACAATTACAGCTCTTTTAATCACTGTCCATAAAAAAGGGTGAAAAGCCAAATTTATTTGTATTTTATTTTATGTGCCTGAAATGTCAAGGTGTGTCAGCACATACACTCAAAAAAATTTCTTTTAATTTATAAACGTTATTAAACTTTTAGCTGAGGCAAAGGAAGCAAGCCATTGTCTTAATTAATTGAGTTACCACATATTAATATATCAGGTTTGAGCTATTTTGGGGAAATGTAGAATATGTAGCAATCTTAGTATTTTCAATACCTCAGCACTGCTCCAGATGAAACCTCAATGAACTGAATAACAAGTGCAGTAGTACATCATGACTGTAACTCTATTCATTCTCACTGACTCTTTGAATGTTTTGCAATGTATGGTATTTTTAAACATGTGGAACTATTAAGTCGTCCCAGTCCTCATCCTTATCTGTAACATTTGACAAATGTCCCTTATAGCAGTGTACCTAAAGTGCTACATTGCATGGCTTGGAAAATGTATATTTGAGTGACTGTTCTGCTTAAGTATTTATTGTGTACCCTTGTGTATAATTTGAGTTGTTGTTTGATTTGTATTGAAACAGAATTCTATCATTGTTTCAGTTGATTTCACAAATGATGACTGTCCACCTGATTTTTAATTTTTATTATTTTTTTCTTCTTTCAGTAATTTTGCATAGGGCTGCTATTATATTTTTAGCATACATTCTGTCTTGGAGAAGCCTTCATTCATATTGATTTTGGCCAATTTTGGGAATTGGGATGTTCAACTGTTGTTTAAGAGCATCATATAGTGAAAGCAGAACTTGTCAAGTACACAGTTATGATAAAATTTCAAAGTGCAATGGTTTATTTTTGAATATGCATACTTGGTCTGTCACAACTTTAATGACTTTTGGAAGACTTCACATAAAGATCAACAATTTACAAAATAAAGGTAAGTTTCTGTAATAAAATAAAATGAGAGTTTATTTTGGAAAAAGTATAACAACATGCATGCCTAACGTGGACAGGTCATGGCATAAGCCATTTTTCTGTTGCTGTCTTCATTAGCACACAATCCATAGCTCACTGTGATTAGGGTTTAATGAGAATCCATTAGAAAGCAAAGGAAGGGTCATCAAGACCTGAATGGTCAAATGTCATGAGTCTTTTTAATAGGATTGGATTTATAGGTGGAATGACTGTGATAATGTTGGGCTAGTCTCAAAGCAGCAAAGGCACCTTCTCCTCAGATTTAGCCCCATTGCATTATACTGCCATTTGCAGACAAACAGTGCTGTCAGACATAGCCCACGTGCAGCATGGATATGAGAACTCATGTACCCTGTGGAGAATGCTTAAGTTGCATGTTACTTTGGGCACTCTCAATGTGCAATCACCAATGCTTTCTGTTTTAGTTTTTTCCATTTTTCTTTGGTTTTGTAATTTACTATTGCACCTGTGTTTGACCTGTTTGCATTTTTGTATTTTACTATGGTAACTTTACTTATTTGGGCCCCCAGAAGCCCTAGAGATTCTCTGGTTTATTGGAGATTATTGGCTTTGGGTGTTTCTCTTTAGTTCCTATTTTTGCTTAAACTATGCAAGTTTGTTTTTCTTTATTTTTTTTAAACCTTTGCTGTCATTTTTTTGACTTTGGGTGTTCACACTTGTAATGCCTTTGGTTTTTCTTTTAGAATATTTTTGTATTAACCTTGTTTCTTTGAATTTACTGTAGTCCTTAGAATTTTATTTTTACATTTTTTGTATTATATCATTTTGAAAATGTTTTGGACATTTGGATTGAGCTTGAACAATCCTTAATAGATTTGATTAAATATTAATAGTTCTTTTTTAACAGTTTTCATTCTCCTTTAAGGGGTAAATTATAACAATTAAGTACTTAACATATATTGAAAGTGTGCTTGACCTGTGTTTTGTAACATTTATGGCTATATTGTAAAAAGAAAGAGGAAAAAATATGATGGCTTTAACTCCCAGATGGGAAAATCTTCATTTATTGATTTTGGCTTATGTGATAAGTGTGCAATCCTTCTGCCAGCAGGAATCATTTTCAGTCTTTGAGGTTGTTCTCATTTAAGTCAAGTAACAAAAGGGTTGTTGGTCAGTGCAACCAACCCAGAGTTAAGTGGGGTCATTGACCTTCTTCCTGGACAGTGACTTCTGAACTGCAGAGGAAGCAGGCAGATATGTCACTGTTCCGGTTTTTATCACACTCCTTTCCTGTACACCACTTGTATCTATCTTTTAAAACGAACAGAATGATGACATTCTTGACAATATAATATACCAGAGTCAGAGTACCATCTGTGGACACAGAACAGTAAGTGGATTTGTCTGCAGAATCTTGGATACTGAGAAACTGCCTAAGATTTAAACAAGACACTTTTGGTCTTTTATTAATAGACTGAGGAGATCGTTCCTCCCCCAGACTATGCGACGCTTCAATTCCACCCGGGGGGGTAAACGTTAACATTATTCAAAGTTATTGTCTTTTTTTACCTGCATTTTTATTACTCTTTAATATTGTTTTTGTATCAGTATGCTGCTGCTGGAGTATGTGAATTTTATCACGGCTGTATGAACCTGGCACAGAGAGTCGCTTGATTCACGAGAATGTGAATAAAGCTGAGGAGGGGGGTGTAAGCTGGAGCGCTGATTGCACCCTCAGAGGACACATACGCCCCTGGGAAAACCCCTGAAACAGCTGACAGTCTACCTTCATATTGCTCCTTACCCTTCTTACTTGCGCTATAAGGCATGATAAATCTCTCATGCGGTACTCCGCTTACTTAAAAGTATTGTGCAGCGCCTCTCAGCTTTGGAATTGGTTGTTTTGTTTCTCTCTCTCTCTCTCTCTCAGACATTCTCTGCTCCTGGTGGAACTGTCATCTCTGACTTGTCATGGAGCACGTTTAAACTTTTGAAGAGACAAAAGTTTGTTTGCAGTGCTTTGAATAAAGTTCCTTTTTTTCTACAACCTCCTGTGTCTCTGTGCAAATCTGTGACCCAAGCGTGACAATATATATATAAATAGTGAGAGGGTTGTAAGCAACCTCAAGGGGCCTGTTTTCCTTCCGGGTTGTCACGGCAGCCAGAGATGATGTATCACCGCGTGACATCCTTGCCACATCACTGTTAGAGGCCAAACTCCGTCTCTTCTCTGGCCAGGAACACGTTGTGGAGGTAGCTAGGGTTGTGGTCTTGTTGTCCATTGCCATGCCCAATGTTTGTTTAGGAGAGGTAAATGTTAAACCGCTTTTACTGTCTGACTAATCTCACCCCAGTATCACCGGGAACGAATGTTTTTTTAGAACCGCTACCGTCAGTTTTTTTGTAGCCCCCTTGTAGCTAATATAGTAGGAGGTGGACTTATACTGATGGACGTCCCCATGTACACAGGTTAGTTTGGTCATAATTTTAAGCCATTGTCACAGTAACATCAAGAGCAACAATGAAAATGTTACTGCCGGAATCCATAAGGGCTGGGACTTTGTATCTGTTTAATATTACCTCTCCTGCATGTGGGAAGACCAGAGGATTAGCGAGAGCACATCACCCCACCCTTTGTGTCTCCCCGCAAACCTCCTTGTCGCCGCGAGGAAACAGCCGCTGCGTATCAGGAGTCCCTGGAGTCTGATCTGCAGCGTAGTGACAAGGCTCAGGTGAAGAGACACATGTACATCGGGGTTCACCCAGGTTCCGTTCTGGTTCCTACCTACCTGATCTGCGTGCCTGCCCGATCTGCATGCTCATGTGTTCATGCATGCGTTAAACAGATTGGGAAATACTGTAAGGAGTGCGATGACGTAGCCTTTCAATATGCATGCATGCGCATGCGAATCGGGCCTGCAATGGGGACCAGGTAGTGACACACACCGCATGTGCTAAATGAAAAAAACAAAAAAATCCACTTTACAGCATGGCCCGATCTGAACTGTGCATGCTGATTCACAACTTGACATTACGGTATATTCATTTTAGTTCCACATTAGTTTACCATAATGAAAATATTCATCCTGCAAAATAAACAAAGGAGCTTTCATGGCGTAATACTGACATCCAAGGTTCCATCACCGTAAGGGAAAGCATAGGTGTGCACACCTGATGAGCCCCAATTAGGGCGAAACACATGTTGTGCACTCTTTGTTTTATTTGGCAGGTACTGTCTGTGCATGTGTGTATATTATACAAGTATGTAGTGTTTTTATTTTTCCACTCACGTAATAAATTATATAAAGTCCCCTTTCCGTTTTGATCTATTGTTGCAATTTCCTTCTATGGAAAAATTGTGTTTAAAAATATCTTTAGATATCAATTAATTTTTAATAAAATTGTCATTTTGTCTTAAGGCATCAGGTTTACAAAACGTAATGTAACCAACCAGTTTTATAGAAATAAATGGTCCTTTTTCAACAAAAGAAAAGAACACTATGTTCCATGGCATTGTGCTGACCCCTTAGTATTAACTGTGACTGTCCACTTGTTCAGATTCTTTAATTTGTTCTCAGTTGTGCAATCAGGTCAGATGCTGAAGGAATCAAGAGTATAAAGCCACTGGTTCAAATCCTCATTTATTCCAACAGCTATTAATCTTACAAAGAAATTCAACTTTACATCCACAGACTTAAATTAAGTGAGTGAGCAGTTATCACTTCAATTTTTTTACAGTAAGTGCTTGCTGCTGTAGTTCATATTTGTAATATGTTTGTTCTTATTGATGTGTTTTTAATGTAGTTTCAAGGTGTCTCTGTAAAAACCCCCTGAGAAACCAAACTTACCTATTAAGACAATAAAACTGAACTGAATTTAACAGCTGTAAAATAAAATATTCTGCAGTAACTGAGCAGAATTTAAACAGCATGAAATAGTTCAGTTTATTGTTAACACCATGTGAACAGGGTGCAGTGACATTCTTTCTTACAAGTTTAATCAACATTAGACACCATTGTTTGTGTGCAAATTCATCTCATGCGAATGGTTTTATCCACCCATATGGATACAGAGCCATTTCATTTTTGTAACTTTAAAAAAGGAAATACAATACAATTTTTCATACATTTTTATTGAATAAATAAATGGTATATTTAAAAATAACAAAAGTGAAATATCTGTGAACAATGTTTGTCAAAATAAAATTATACACACACAAATTCTATTTATATATATATATATATATATATAGTAATAAGAACAAGACAGACAGATCAAGGTTTGGTGTTTTGAGCCACGTATACTGTAAATCAAGGTCAAAATTCTTTCCAAGAAATCATAAGACAAAAAGGGATGGGTGGACGGACAATTTAAAGAGGCGGACCGGAAATTAGAATGCTGGGAAGGTTTGGTGGTGGATGGGTAATGGACATCATCAGTATGGGACCAGAGGAGAGAAAGGAACCCGCAAGTGTTGTTCTTTTGTTTGTTCGGGTAGGATTTTGGCACGGCGCTTCGTCTTTCCTATGGAAGAGAGAGAGAGAGAGAGGTTAGAACCCCGCCATTGTCCCCTGGCACGACTTGTCGCGACGCACGTCGGGTCTTTAAGCTGCTCCCCATGCACTTGTGTGTGACAAAATATTATATATATATATATATATATATATATATATATATATAATATGAGTAGAAAATTCAGCAATAATAAAGATGTATAAATGGTAAATGCATTTAACTAGAACACAAATACAATGAAAGTGGCCAACAATGGGGAGGTTTTAAAAACTATTAGGGAAAGGGAACACAAACATATTTACAGATTTAAAAAAAAAAAAAATGTTAGCCAAGGTTTTGAACAGAGTAAATGTGAATCATTAAATTTGTCAAAAAATTTAAGAATGCTATTTTAGTTTTATGAACAAGATGCTAATCAGAGTCAAAGAATTATTATCCAGCAATATTCCATAAAAAATTGTTGTATTTAAACTGGCATTTTTCCTGATCTGACCCTTAACATTTGTTCAGTAATATTTCTATATCACCTTTGCTTTCAGGTGTAGCTCAAGTTGCTCTACAAAAATATACAGTTACATAGAAAATTGAAGGTATTATAAAAGTAAATAAGAAGCAAATGGATGGGTCCTTGTCCTTTGTAATAAATACAGTGAATGGTCAAATGGCTGGGGACAAACACAAACATGCAGCCTTCAAGGATGCTGGAGATAATAAACCTCTGGTGGTCCCAAACCAAAGCCCGCAGAGCCCCCTCTGCACATCCCAGCATATATAATTGTGGCCGTCTCTCTCCAATCACAATTCCATTTCAGGACATCTTGTGAATTTTTCTTCTCTCCAGCATCACAGGCATTTGGAGTTGATGTAACAGACGGTGGAAATGTAGGGGGCACCATTGCAATAAACTGGAAAAAGACAACAGAGAAAAACAGCAGAAGTTAGTGCCCAGTGCAGAGCTTACAAACTGTACACAAGTACCATTTCTAATCTATGACAACCAATGCAAGTAATTAAGAAAAAGCCAAATTAGAAAAGTGGGCCTGTTGAAGATTTTTGAAATGCTTGATATTTGTAGCCTGGCACTTCTCTGTTGGCACAGCATTCCAGATTTTGTTGCATGAGTAGAGAAAGCTGAAAGTTTTTATGGTTGATCTTGGAATAAAAAGCAAAGCAACGTTTCAGAAAAGAAATGTTGGGAGCAGACACTCCAAAATAAAGGCAGGGTCTAAAATACTCAAAGCCTTCTATATCGATACTAATAAAAGGCAAAGCCCTCACTGACTCACTGACTGACTGACTGACTCACTCACTCACTCACTCATCACTAATTCTCCAACTTCCCGTGTAGGTAGAAGGCTGAAATTTGGCAGGCTCATTCCTTACAGCTTACTTACAAAAGTTAGGCAGGTTTCATTTCGAAATTTCTACGCGTAATGGTCATAACTGGAACCTGTTTTTTGTCCATATACTCTAATGGAGGAGGCGGAGTCACGTATCGCGTCATCACGTATTACGCCTCCTACGTAATCACGTGAAGTGAAAACAAGGAAGAGATTTACAGCACGAGTCAAACGCGGGAACGAAGGTAAATGACATTAATTGTTGAGTGTCTTTTAATACTTTGTAAGCATACATATTAACAGATGTGCAATTAAACGTGTGCATTTACGGGGTGATTTCTCAGGCTTAAAGCTCAAAGTGATCACTCGAGTGAAGGCAGCTTCACAAAAAAAACAGATCCTTAACAAACTGTTATTGGTATATTTTCCCTCAATTTTAAAAGGTTTTCTTTTCTTCTTAATAAAAATTTAAAAGCAGAACTTCGCCGGTGCGAACCGCGGGGATTTGAGCGACTGACGCATACAGACATATTCATGAGTGCAGGTACTTCGGAAACAAAGCAACGTGTAAACCTAAAGTTTAAATTAAGTTCATAGACCTACAAAAGATTGCCATTGATTTGAGGCAAGATTGCTTTTCTCCTGTACAACTATACATTGCATTTTCAAGAGTGTGCTTGCACAGCTTGGTCATATTCCAACCGGAGTGCTGAACTGACAACGTGATATACAAACAGAACAATCGTTAAAACAGGATTAAATAAAAAGGCTGCTTCCGTTGGCAAAGCAACGAAAAAGGAAGACCTTATATGACGTTCATTTATAAAACAGCGGAGAGGCTGTGTGAAGTCAGTTTCACAAAAAACAGATCCTTAACAAATTGTTATTAGTATATTTTCACTCAATTTAAAAAGGTTTTCTTCTTAATAAAAATTTAAAAGCAGTACTTCGCCGCTGCAAAGCACGGGGATGTATATATATATAGATAGATATATAGATAGATAGATAGATAGACAGAGATATATATATAGATAGATAGAGATAGATAGATAGATATATATATATATATATATATATATATATATAGAGATAGATAGATAGATAGATAGATAGAGATATATATATATCTATACATATTAATAAAAGGCAAAGCCCTCACTGACTGACTGACTGACTCACTCACTCACTCATCACTAATTCTCGAACTTCCCGTGTAGGTGGAAGGCTGAAATTTGGCAGGCTCATTCCTTACAGCTTACTTACAAAAGTTAGGCAGGTTTCATTTCGAAATTCTACGCGTAATGGTCATAACTGGAACCTGTTTTTTGTCCATACACTCTAATGGAGGAGGCGGAGTCACGTATCGCGTCATCACGCCTCCTACGTAATCACGTGAACTAAAAACAAGGAAGAGATTTACAGCACGAGTCAAACGCGGGAACGAAGGTAAATGACGTTAATTTTTGAGTGTCTTTTAATACTGTGTAAGCATACATATTAACACATGTGCGATTAAACGTGTGCATTTACAGGGTGATTTCTCAGGCTTAAAAGCTCGCCTTTTATTAAAAAGGTAAATGCAAACTGTTTTCATTCTGAAGGGCACAAACCACGTTAGATTTCAGACGTTAAACACGCAAAAATGTCGGTACACCAGATAAATAAGCGTAACATATTATCAGTTGTATTGTATGCTTACAATACATATAGAAATGTGTTAATCGTTAACTAATATTATGGGATGGTGTTTTTCGACTCGCGCCTTGATTTAAACGATTGCATTTCTTGGTGGGTTTGCGTAGCTTATTGTCAATATCTTTACACCTCTTTTTAAGACTTAATTTAAAAGGTTTTCTTTTCTTCTTAATTAAAATTTAAAAGCAATACTTCACCGCTGCGAAGCCCCTCTAGCGCTGACGTCCGAGGTTCGATTACCGTAAGCGAATGCAGTGAGTGTGTATGCCTGATGAGCCAAGAATAAGGGGGAAAGACGTGTCACGTACTCTTTGCATTATTTGACAGTAAACAATTTTCAACCATTCTATGATCTGCTTCTCACAACTGAAGGCACCGTGGCTGATGTTACCTCACTTGCTGGCCAACCATAAGCGTTACCTGGTAGGTAACCAGCCACTCACTTCACTCCCTTACGGGAATCGAACCTTGGACGTCAGCGCTACAGGCGAAGCCCCTAAAATTGCGCCACGGCGTGTGGTTCGTTTATTTGACAACATGTAGATCGGGGTAATTACATTCACGGCATTCGTAGTCTGATTCACAATCTGATTGTATGGGTGGTTACCTACCAGGTAACGCTTATAGTTGGCCAGCAAGTCAGCTCAAAGTGATCACTTGAGTGAAGGCAGCTTCACAAAAAAACAGATCCTTAACAAACTGTTATTAGTATATTTTCCCTCAATTTAAAAAGGTTTTCTTTTCTTCTTAATAAAAATTTAAAAGCGGTACTTCGTCGGTGCGAAGCGCGTGGATTTGAGCAACTGACACATACAGACATATTCATGAGTGCAGGTACTTCAGAAAGAAAGCACCGTGTAAACCTAAAGTTTAAATTAAGTTCATAGACCTACAAAAGGTTGCCATTCATTTGAGGCAAGATTGCTTTTCTTCTGTACAACTATACGTTGCATTGTCAAGAGTGTGCTTGCACGGCTTCGGATATAGATATATATATATATGTATGTATGTCTATATATAAATATGTAAGCTTGTAAGTACTGCCTTACTTCTCTTTAAGAAAGGAAGATGTAATGATACTTGATTTAAACGATTCCATGTCTTCCTGGGTTTGCTTAGCTTATTGTCAATATCTTTACACCTTTTTTTTAAGACTTATTGACTGAAACGGGCTTTCACGAAAAAAGTTAGGGCTTTGCTACAGGATACACCCTCCACAAGTTAAGCAAGTAAAAATAAAATATATATTTCTGTTTTATTTAAACCTTTTAAGTTCATATGCATGGCCCCATTTGGCTGTTTTATTTTTTTTTTCTTTCTTCAGTAATATTTAATCTCTTTAAAGAAAAAGAACATATCCATTTTACTTTTTTTGTATCTCTTTAGTAATATTTTAGTGTAAAAGGATAACCAGTATTTAAATCTTTTATGTTACTTTATAAATTTCTTTTACACAATGTTGAAAAATTAATAAGAAAGCTACATATTTTGGCAGCTGCTGCTTTCATTTTCAATGAAATGAAAAAACCTCTCCAAGAGAAAACGTCAATGAAGAAGAAACAGTTTGCACTATCTAAAAATGAGAAACCCTCATTTATAAAAGTTTGCTGCAGATGACTTAACTGAAAATAAATGAATAGTTCCTATGTGTATAATACATATTTATCTATTTTACTTATGCCTTTATTCCAGCAACTTGCAACATCTGAGGTACAATTTCTTACATTACTTTTGTTTTTTGCAGCACAGGCACCTGAAGTGACTTCCTCAGGGTCACACAGTGGTGTCAGTACCAGGATTTGAACTGACAAGCTCCGGGTTTACTGAAATATTACTGAAGAAAGAAAAAAAATGAAAACGGGCAAATAGGGCTATGCATACAGATGTCCATCCATCCATTATCCAACCCGCTATATCCTAAATACAGGAGCCAATAAGTAGATATGTATCTATACAGTATATATATATATATATATATATATATGTGAATGTATGTATGTATATATGTATGTCTATATTTATATCTATATATATATATATATATGTAGATATGTAAATTTGTATATGTATATATATATATGTATATGTGGATGTGTATATGTATATATATGTATATGTAGATATGTGTATATGTAGATATGTGTATATATGTATATATGTTTATGTATATATATGGTTACATAACCTCTTTAACACACTACTTCTCCGCTGCGAAGCGTGGGTATTTTGCTATATGTAGATATCTGTATATGTAGATATGTATATATATATGTATATATGTATATGTATATATATATGTTTACATAACCTGTTTAACACACTACTTCTCTGCTGAGAAGCGCGGGTATTTTGCTATATATATATATATATATATATATATATATATATATATATATATATATATATATATATGACAGCAACACTCATAACAATGACAACACAATTACATATATATATATGTAGATATGTATATATATATGTGTCAATCTATGTATGTATGTATGTCTAGATATATATATATATATATATGTAGATATGTATATATATATGTGTATATATATGTAGATGTGTATATATGTAGATATGTAAATATTTATGTATATATATGTGTCTGTGTATATATATATATATATATATATATATATGTGTGTGTGTATGTATGTATGTATGTGTGTATGTATGTATGTGTATATGTATATGTGTGTGTTTATGTGTGTATATATATGTTGATATGTGGATGTGTATATGTATATATATGTAGATATGTGTATATGTAGATATGTATATATATGTATATATGTATATGTATATATATGTTTATGTGTGTGTGTGTATGTATATTATATATATATAAGACAGCAACACTCATAACAATGACAACACAATTACATTGACAATCATGTTACGTTATTTTTAAAATGTTTCCTTTTCTTTTTCATAACCTCTTTAACACACTACTTCTCCGCTGCGAAGTGCGGGTATTTTGCTAGTATATATATATATAGATATATATGTGTATGTATGTAGATATGTATATATGTGTATATATATGTAGATATGTAAATATGTATATATATGTGTCTGTATGTGTGTGTATATATATATATATATATATATATGTGTGTGTGTGTGTATGTGTGTATGTGTGTATGTATGTGTGTGTGTATGTGTGTGTATGTATATATGTTGATATATGTGGATGTGTATATGTATATATAAATGTATATATGTGGATATGTGTATATGTATATATGTATATATGTATATATGTTTATGTATATATATGTTTACATAACCTCTTTAACACACTACTTCTCCGCTGCGAAGCGCGGGTATTTTGCTAGTCTATACTAATAAAAGGCAAAGCCCTCTCTGACTCACTCATCACTAATTCTCCAACTTCCTGTGTAGGTAGAAGGCTGAAATTTGGCAGGCTCATTCCTTAAAGCTTACTTACAAAAGTTAAGCAGGTTTCATTTTGAAATTCTACGCATAACGGACGACAACGTCTGCCATGTTATCTATACTAATAAAAGGCAAAGCCCTCACTGACTCACTCACTCACTCATCACTAATTCTCCAACTTCCCATGTAGGTGGAAGGCTGAAATTTGGCAGGCTCATTCCTTACAGCTTACTTACAAAAGTTAGGCAGGTTTCATTTCGAAATTCTACGCGTAATGGTCATAACTGGAACCTCTTTTTTGTCCATATACTCTAATGGAGGAGGCGGAGTCACGTATCACGTCATCACGCCTCCTACGTAATCACGTGAACTGAAAACAAGGAAGAGCCCCAAAGAGCGATGAAGAAAACATTCATTACACAATTGAGAAGGCACAAGAATGCAGCTTACGTGAACTGACTGAATGCAGCACGAGTGATCACTTCGATACTGCGGAAACAAAGCACGGTGTAAAACGTAAGTTTAAATTAAGTATATAGAAACGCTACCGCTGCCGTTTGCAATACCATATTCATGAGATACAAGTTTAATGAGAAACGCTCCCGCTGCCGTTTGCAATACCATATTCGCGAGATACAAGTTTAATGAGAAGACACTAGGTATAAACGAGACTTTCGATGACTTTGTAACGGATTAAAAATTGCTGTAGCGAGAAACTTTTAAGTGCCGGGTCTTAGCTAACAGCACGTAGAACGCAGCACGTTGGAAACAAAGCACCGTGTAAACCTAAAGTTTAAATTAAGTTCATAGACCTACAAAAGGTTGCCATTGATTTGAGGCATGATTGCTTTTCTCCTGTACAACTATACGTTCCATTCTCAAGAGTGTGCTTGCACGGCTTGGTTATATTACAACCGGAGTGCTGAACTGACAACGTGGTACACAAACAGAACTATAACAATCGTAATAAACGAACAAAAAAACAGCGGACAACCCGTAGATTAAATAAAAAGGCTGCTTCCGTTGGCGAAGCAAGGAAAAAGGAAGACCTTATATGGCGTTCGTTTATAAAACAGCGGAGAGGGTGTGTGAAGGCAGCTTCACAAAAAAACAGATCCTTAACAAATTGTTATTGGTATATTTTCCCTCAATTTAAAAAGGTTTTCTTTTCTTCTTAATAAAAATTTAAAAGCAGTACTTCGCCGGTGCGAAGCGCAGGGATTTGAGCGACTGACGCATACAGACATATTCATGAGTGCAGGTGAGTGTGTACGCCTGATGAGCCAAGAATTAGGGCGAAACACGTGTCGCGTACTCTTTGCATTATTTGACAGTAAACTATTTTCAACCATTCTATGATCTGCTTCTCACAACTGAAGGCACCGTGGCTGATGTTAGCTGACTTGCTGGCCAACCATAAGCGTTACCTGGTAGGTAACCACCCACTCACTGCACTCCCTTATGGGAATCGAACCTCGGACATCAGCGCTAGAGGCGAAGCCCCTAAAATTGCGCCACGGCATGTGGTTCGTTTATTTGACAGCATGTAGATCGGGGTAATTACATTCACGGCATTCGTAGTCTGATTCCCAATCTGATTGTATGGGTGGTTACCTACCAGGTAACGCTTATGGTTAGTCAGCTCGAAGTGATCACTCGTGTGAAGGCAGCTTCACAAAAAAACAGATCCTTAACAAATTGTTATTGGTATATTTTCCCTCAATTTAAAAAGGTTTTCTTTTCTTCTTAATAAAAATTTAAAAGCAGAACTTCGCCGGTGCGAAGCGCGGGGATTTGAGCGACTGACGCATACAGACATATTCATGAGTGCAGGTACTTCGGAAAGAAAGCACCGTGTGAACCTAAAGTTTAAATTAACTTCATATACCTACAAAAGGTTGCCATTGATTTGAGGCAAGATTGCTTTTCTCCTGTACAACTATACGTTGCATTCTTAACAGTAAGCTTGCACGGCTTGGTCATATTACAACCGGAGTGCTGAACTGACAACGTGGTATACAAACAGAACTATAACAATCGTAAAAAAAGAAAAAAAAAGCTAAGAACCCATGGATTAAATAAAAAGGCTCCTTCCTTGGCGAAGCAAGGAAAAAGGAAGACCTTATATGGCGTTCATTTATAAAACAGCGGAAAAGCTGTGTTAAGCCTGCTTCACAAAAAAACAGATCCTTAACAAATTGTTATTGGTATATTTTCCCTCAATTTAAAAAGGTTTTCTTTTCTTCTTAATAAAAATTTAAAAGCAGTACTTCGCGGGGATTTAGATCTAGATTAAATTTTATATATATATATATATATATATATATATATATATATATATATATATATATATATATATATATATAGAGAGAGAGAGAGAGAGAGAGAGAGAGAGAGAGAGAGAGAGAGAGAGAGAGAGAGAGATATAGATATATCTATATATATCTATATCTCTATAGAGATATATATATCGATATACAGTATCTATATATCTATATCTATGTATGTATGTCTATATATATATGTAGATATGTATATATATGTGTGTATATATATACAGTATGTAGATATGTATATATATGTAGATTTGTAAATATGTGTCTGTATGTGTGTATATCTATACTAATTAATAAAAGGCAAAGCCCTCACTGACTCACTGACTGACTGACTCACTCACTCACTCATCACTAATTCTCCAACTTCCCGTGTAGGTAGAAGGCTGAAATTTGGCAGGCTCATTCCTTACAGCTTACTTACAAAAGTTAAGCAGGTTTCATTTCAAAATTCTATGCGTAATGGTCATAACGGTCGACAACGTCCGCCATGTTAAACTTTCTTATTTATGGCCCCATCTTCACGAAATTTGGTAGGCGGCTTCCCTGTGCTAACTGAAACTGATGTACGTACTTATTTCGGTGGTATGATGCCACTGTCGGCTGCCATATTGAACTTTCCAACGGTCTTTGTTACTTATGGGCCCATCTTCAAAATTGGTACGCGGGTTCCCAACGCTAACTGAATCCTACTTACGTACATATATACATCCATAGCCTGCAGCTCGGTTGCTGTTTGAGGTGGCATTGGGTCCCCCATCCCCACTCCTCCCACGTAGTTGGCTGCTTGCATATATAAGGCCGTCCGTCTCTCCGGTCTCTTCATTCCCTTCTTTGCTTCGCCACGGTATTCACGTCTCCCTGCTGATAACTGCAGCCTTTTTATTTAATCCACGGCTTCTCTGCTGTTTTATTGCCTTTTTCAGCAGATCCGTGTATGACTGTATGTGTATGTGTACTGTTCTACTTTTATTTTTCTATTTTTATTTATTGATCACTCCTATCACTTTATTTTATGTGGATTCGTTCCCTGGACACACTTTTACAACGTGGGCATGGATTTTTACACGCCGAGACTCGTCTATTCAAGTACTCAACTTCGAGTGCTGAGAACAAATGCCAGTATTGGTGTGGTTCCCTATTTAACCGACGAAATAAGAAGGTGGTATCGTGGCAGCAGAGCTGGCACTAAGCTAAAAATGAAGTGGCTTGCGAGAAAGTGGCGTTTTAAGCCTTCGGTGCCTTCTGTGATTCTGGGGAATATGAACTCAATCTCAAATAAGATCGACGAACTGGTTGCGCTGGTGAAAAATGTCAGAACCTACAGAGAATACATTTTGTTCTGCTTTTGCGAAACGTGGTTAACTACCACCATCCCAGATGATAATGTGGAGCTACACGGGTTTAGCACAGTTAGAGTGGACAGAGATGCAAGTACTTGTGGGAAGCACAAAGGTAGGAGGACTCGCTCTCTATGTTAATACACGGTGGTGTAACTCTGGACATGGTAACGTCAAAGTCTCCACTTGCTGCAGGGACATCGAACTGTTGGCTGTAAGTTTGCGTCCCTATTACTTGCCCAGAGAGTTTGGACACGTCACTGTCATCGTGTACATCCCTCCTCGGGCGGACGTGGAGACCGCGAGTGACATCATCCATTCTGCTGTTGCTAAGTTACAAACGCAGCACCCTGAGGCACTTGTGCTAATCGCTGGAGATTTTAACCATGTGACGCTGGACAAAACATTACCTGCCTTCTCCCAGTATGTGGACTGTAACACCCGGGGAAATAAGACTACTGATTTACTGTATGCAAACGTTAAAGACGCATACAGCGCCACCCCGCTGCCTGCGCTTGGGAAAGCAGATCATAACCTGGTTCTGCTTCAGCCTCACTACAAACCATAAGTGAGGGTCCTACCTACAATCACACGATCATTCAGGAAGTGGACCCCGGAGGCAGAGAAGGCTCCGAGAGAATGTTTTGGAACTACAGACTGGGATATCCTGCAGGGATCACATAGTGAGAACATTGAGGAAGTTGTTGACTGCACTACTGACTACATCAACTTCAGTATGGACATTGTAGTTCCAGTAAGAACTGTACGCTGCTATGCTAACAAAAAGCCATGGATTACAAGTGACATCAAGGGCCTTTTGAACCAGAAGAAAAGGGCTTTTAAAGGCGGTGATCAGCATGAGCTCAAGTGCGTGCAGAAGGAACTCCGAGTCCAGCTCAGGGTGGCGAAGGAGCAGTACAGGAGAAAGTTGGAGCAGAAGTTGCAGAATAACAGCATGAAGGAAGTGTGGGATGGGATGAAGATCATCACTGGCTGCAGCTCGAAGCGGGGTACCACCATCGAGAGAGACGTGAAGAGAGCAAACCAAATGAACAACTTCTTTAAGAGGTGTGACCATCCTAACCCACTCTCACTCTCACCTCGGAGTACTACACCCACACATCCTTCTGCTGATACCAGCATAGGAGAGACATCCCCACCCATAATTACAACAGCGCAAGTGAGCAGAGAGCTGAGGAGACTTCATGCCAGCAAAGCAGTGGGTCCTGGTGGAGTATCGCCACGACTGCTGAAGGTCTGTGCATCGGAGCTGGGGGTTCCTCTACAGCGCATCTTCAACCTGAGCCTGGAACAGGGGAGAGTCCCGAAGCTTTGGAAAACATCTTGCATCACCCGAGTCCCAAAGGTATCGCGTCCTAGTGAGCTGAATGACTTCCGGCCTGTTGCTCTGACATCACATGTGATGAAGACCATGGAGAGGCTGCTGCTTTACCACCTGAGGCCACAGGTTCAACATGCCCTCGACCCCCTGCAGTTTGCATATCAGGAGGTGGTGGGAGCAGAGGATGCCATCATCTATATGCTACATCGATCCCTCTCTCACTTGGACAGAGGCAGTGGTGCTGTAAGAATTATGTTTCTTGACTTCTCTAGCGCCTTCAACACAATCCAACCTCTGCTCCTTAGGGACAAGCTGACACAGATGGGAGTAGATTCATACCTGGTGGCATGCATCGTGGACTATCTTAAAGACAGACCTCAGTATGTGCATCTTGAGAACTGCACGTCTGACATTGTGGTCAGCAACACAGGAGCGCCACAAGGGACTGTACTTTCTCCGGTCCTGTTCAGCCTATATACATTGGACTTCCAATACAACTCGGAGTCCTGCCACGTGCAAAAATTCGCTGATGACACTGCTATCGTGGGCTGCATCAGGAGTGGGCAGGAGGAGGAGTATAAGGACCTAATCAATGACTTTGTTAAATGGTGCGACTCAAACCACCTACACCTGAACACCAGCAAAACCAAGGAGCTGGTGGTGGATTTTAGGAGACCCAGACCCCTCATGGACCCCGTGATCATCAGAGGTGACTGTGTGCAGATGGTGCAGACCTATAAATACCTGGGAGTGCAGCTGGATGATAGACTGGACTGCCAATACTGATGCTCTGTGTAAGAAAGGGCAGAGCCGGTTATACTTCCTTAGAAGTCTGGCGTCCTTCAACATCTGCAATAAGATGCTGCAGATGTTCTATCAGACGGTTGTGGCGAGCGCCCTCTTCTACACGGTGGTGTGCTGGGGAGGCAGCATTAAGAAGAAAGACGCCTCACGCCTGGACAAACTGGTGAGGAAGGCAGGCTCTATTGTTGGCATGGAGCTGGACAGTTTGACATCTGTTGCAGAGCGACAGGTGCTCAGCAGGCTCCTATCAATTATGGAAAATCCACTGCATCCACTAAACAGTGTCATCTCCAGACAGAAGAGCAGCTTCAGCGACAGACTGCTGTCACTGTCTTGCTCCACTGACAGACTGAGAAGATTGTTCCTCCCCCAAACTATGCGACCCTTCAATTCTACCCGGGGGGGTAAACGTTAACATTATATAAAGTTATTGTCTGTTTTTACCTGCATTATTATCAATCTTTAATTTAATATTGTTTTTTGTATCAGTAAGGTGCTGCTGGAGTATGTTAATTTCCCCTTGGGATTAATAAAGTATCTATCTATCTATCTAATTGTTTATTACAATTATAGTTATTATATAGGTATTTTAGACTTAGTTTACATTGTTCAGGTACCCATTTCCTTTATCGTTGCAACCATATCCCCATTAACATGTCTATCGAGGTGATCATCATCGATCAAAGAACTGTCACTTACCGAGTGGTTTCCGTGCCCGGAGATGGCGACTGCCTTTTCCATTCTCTTTGTTACGTGTTACATATTGCACGGCCATATCAGGCTCACTCTTGATATCCGGAGGAACATTGTGTCTTATGTATTGAATGACTGGGACAGGTTCAAGGTGTGGACTGATGACGGTACAGGAGATAATTATACTACACAGGAGCACTATAAGAGTGAAATGCTTAAGCCCTTCACCTATGGTTCTGCATGTGAGTTGATGGCTGCTGCTGAATTGTTCGGTTGTCGCTTTCAGGTGCACCGAAATGGCCAAATATTTTACACCTTTGGACAACCGCCAATGCCTCTTAAACATCTTAGATTCACAGGTGACAATTTGAGTAGTGAACACTGATGTTTATGAATGTTTCAACTCTCAAAAGCTGGATGCGAAGTTATCGATGAAACCCATTTCAATTCAAATGCCTCCAATTTCCAGTAAGGCTCTGCTTCGCAATGACACTTAATAAGTCTCAGGGACAGACCCTACAAAAGGTTGGCATTGATTTGAGGCAAGATTGCTTTTCACATGGCCAACTATACGTTGCATGCTCAAGAGTAAGCTCACCGCACAACTTGGTCATATTACAACCGGAGGGCCGAACTGACAACGTGGTATACAAAGAGATCCTTAACAAATAATTATTGGTATATTTTCCCTCAGTTTAAAAAGTTTACCTTTCTTCTTAATAAAAATTTTAAAGCAGTACTTCGCCGCTGCGAAGCACGGAGTATTTTGCTAGTACAGTCGACCCTTGATATACGACCGGCCTGACATGCGAACAACTTGCTTTACGACCAAAATTTTTGTTTTGAATCACAACCAACATTTTGCGTTACGACCCGAATGCGGTCGAGAGTGTTTGTAAGCGTCAGTCGGAGCCCAGATACATGTGTTTGTGGACGTAATTTTGGTCAGTGCAGTGATTTATATAATTTATTTCAATAATTGCTAAGGAAGGAAGCGAAGGTAAAGAAGGTAAAGAAAGCGATCACAATCAAAACGAAGAAGGAAATTGTGTGGAAATATGAGAGTGGTGTTCGTGTGACCGATCTCGCTAATATGTACTGCATGTCGAAATCCACAATCTCGACAATTTTACAAAGAAAAGATTTGTATAAGGAAACTCCTTCCAAACAATAACCACCTTCAATTTCATTCTCCTCCTCCTTCCTTCCTGCAAGCCAAAGATGTCAACTTAAATGGTGAGTACAGTATGAAATTGTTGTTTCTGGTAGGCTAGGCACTTTTTGGTTAGTACATTAGAAACATTATTGGTGTTTTTGGTAAATTATGCACATTATACAACCCTTTTCTATTGAAAAAAGTTAAGTGTTGCTGTGGGTGGTTTGGAACACATTAAGGGCATTTCCATTATTTCGTATGGGAAAAATAGTCTTGACTTACAACCAACTTGAGTTACAACCAGCCCTCGCAAACAAATTGAGTTCATAAGTCAAGGGTCCACTATATTTAATAGAACCATGCAATCATTTCTGTGTGAGACAGGTAGCCAGTGTAATGAGACTGAGACAGTTTTCAGAAGAAAAAAAAACAAAGTAGGCCAATACCTCGTGATCACTTGGCAAAGGCACAGCAAATCAGAGCAGAGGTTTAGATGGAGGATTCTAGAAGTGCCGGGCAGGAGGGCCAGCCACTCCTTCAACATGGCACACGTCTCACCATCCTTCTTGTTTAATTGCTGCCCCATAACACGGCTGGACTCTTCCACCTCACTGTAACTATTAAAAACATAAATGATGTTCACTCACTGAGTTCAAACTTTAATAAAGTGTACTCTTCTTCTGCCTCCTTTCTTGGTACACGTGTAGATCAATTGCCACCAAAGTAAACCATCACAATAGATAAAGTTCTGCTTAGAGTAAAGTCTAACTAATAATATTATTTTTAATTACTGTAGTTTTTGTTGGATTTGGAAAGAACCCCCAACTTAATTGTCATTATATGTAGCATCATTTTTTTCCTTTTACATCACACATACAGTAGGCATTATGTTACAATCTCTGTGTATCTGAACTTCTAATGTGATGTGTTCAGGTGTCATTACTCACATGAAAACAGGTTTGTTTTTCTCTCCTGCCTTAGTTTTGTTTTAAGTTAAAATTAAATCTCAGCTCTTTCAAAATCCAACAACAAAGCACAGTAACTTAAGAAAATAAATGTTATTTTGCAAAACGGAACAGCATCCCTGTTTAGTGACTGCTGGTACTGCTGTGCCTCAGTCTCTGCGTTTGTGAGGATTCACACTCTGAGGCTTTCCTGTCTAAAATTAAAAAGCCTGTGTTAGTTACTGGACAGAGTGAGCAAACATACGGTACAGTATTCAAACCAGCAAAATATTACAGATCAAGTGATAAATATGAGGAGGCTTTGCAGGAATTGTGCACAAATTACTTCTGAAACTGAAAGCCTCAGTAGTCTTACCTGTAGAAATAGCAAATCTAACATGAACTGCACATCATCCTGAATTAGGAGTCTTAAAAGCAGAAGAAAAGAACATCCAGTTGTATCTCAGAATTTGGGTTTGCTGGCATCTGTTTAGCCACATGGAAGGCTGGTTACCACCGGGCATCCTGTAGGGTCAAGGAAAAAAAATACAATAAAGTGGCATTGTTTTTCTAACTGCAGCAATAAGAAATAAGTTATTTCTAAGGAGCAAGCATTCTTCATTATATTCAGTTATGTGTTTGTACTTCTATAAGCTTATGACCTGTGACAACATTAGGTGCCCAGCCTGTCACTGTGCCACATCAGACGCACACCACACTTCTCTGATGGCTTTGGATATAAATTTTAAAATTGCCTGTTTTGTGCCATAGAATTTTTTCTACTCTATAAGGTTAAATAAATCCATTTCAAAATTATGAATAAATAGTACCAAACTAACAAATTAATTCATAAGTATGACATTAATATATCCCCAAAATGTAATTTTTGTACAAATGAAGACAAATCCCCCCTCACATTTCTTTTACTTCTGCTCCTATTCTAAAATGTTTTATAAAGATTTATTTCTGTTACTGTCTTGAATGACAAGCCAATATCTCACTGTTTAAGTATTGTGCTTCTTCTGTATACAATTTTGAAGACTAAATGTTAGAAAATGCAGTAACTGGTTTCCTTGCTTCGTAAATTTCCTATTCATAAGTGTAAAGTTCAGAATGTTAGACCCTCTATTACATCTTTCTGTATGGTAGAAATATCTTTCTGTACATCTTTCTATATGCTAGAAATAGCTTTTAAAAACAGAAAACACACTAAAGCAATTAAAATGTGTAAGATTCTGAGCTGCTTCTTTAACAGTTTGTAATGCTATTATCTGCATCTTGCTTTCTTGTAATAACTTAGTTGTTGCTACTCTTGTATGTAATTTAGCCTTCGTCATTATATTTTGTTAACTTTATTATGGAAAACTATTGTATTGATGTAATCTGATATCAACATAATAAAAAAATACCGATGGCTTTGGAGGGTACACTTTACACCAGTCGAGTGTCAGTCGTGCACTCCTAATTCTATTCCTAATTCGACACCTCGACTACATTGTTTTGCTTAATTATTAGCATGCCATTCACTCTTTAAGATAAAAAATGTGAGCAAATGTTAAAAGGAACACACCACCAAATGCTAATAGGGAGTTACGAAATAAATGAAATATTCATTAACCCAAATACGGAAAATGCTGCGACTTTCACATTTAAACCATGAGATTATGAAGGTCATATTGCAACTAAAAATGAAAATCCTTATTGCCTTTTTCATCAATACTGTACTTACAAAAATCTATACATATCCATTATAAAGTTCACAGACACACGTCGCATTTTATTTCGCTCCCTCTTCATTTGATTGGAGTTAAAATTTTTCAGGTGACAAATATTCTTCCAAGACGTTATAAAATTCAAAAGTTGGCATCTTTTCCAGTAAGAAGTCCACTTATAGACGAAGATAAATGGCAACAAATAAATGACTCACAAGTATAATTCACACCTGACGTGTGTCGTAAAACATTAGAAATGCACATTACAAATCGAGCAGCGTTGTGAAATCAATTTTTATTAGGCAGAGAGCACGTGCGTGAGACAAATTGCATGGGGATTCGTGTCGCAAAGTAAAAAAACGATGCGTGGCTTGGATTGTCTTTGTGCACATGTGCCCGCAAATCCGGCAGGCACCGCAGATCGGGTAGTGACACCCCCATGTAGCTTTCCACTCCTATGCCTTCCAGTATCTCTATTAAAGAGATTTATATTTTAAATTGTTTGTCCCCAGGCCAGCTGGTCAAGATCATCGGGGAGGGCGTGGAGCAATATAGCACAGGCTACTTGCTCTACCACTTGTCGGGCATTATTCTGATCTGGCCTTAGCCAGCACCTTATTTTTGTCCACAAGTGAACTGTCTGGGGAGAAGTTGGTAAACTCGGGTTAAATGCCCATTGAAATATTTTCCTCGCCTGCCGACCTGGGACACCTCCACCTTTATCAAAGGGAATTATCTTTATGGGGTTTAGATCAGCAGTCCCTTTTCTGGGAATCCATAATAAGTCCCCGTTGTGTCCCCCTCTGAGCCTGGCTCTATTCTGTAGGCCCTGCTTCCACATGCCCCTTGGTCTAGACCCGGGTTCGACTTAACCACAACAACCATCTCCAATCTGGCAATTTGGGATTGGTACTGTCCCACCTGGTCCCTTAAAGGTTGAAGGTCTTGGTCATTGACAGTCAAGGCTTCTTTCTGGTTCGGCTCCTAGTTCCACAAGGAGGCAAACATTCTGTCGACTACGCCATTGTGAAATGATACACCTTGACACGTCAAAAAGTCTTGGGTAGCCACCCGTATACTTGCATAAAGGCTGCAAATAGTGAAAATTTTAGGTACAGAGTTGTACAGTTTGAGTCCACAACAGAACTGAATCATAGAAGGAAGTTGGCTGGGTTTTAACACTAGAAGCCTACGAAAAAACTTGTAATCCCGGCCCACCTTAAATTCCTTTGCACTTCTCCATCAGCGTCTTTTGTTTTTTAAATGTGTCAGTCAGCTCAAACAGCAAGAAGACTGCTGTCCCATCCCCTCTACTGACGGAGCTCAAATCGGGCAAAAAGCTGTCCCAGCTCAAGCTTTGTTTTTCTTGGTGTGAGGTGCCTGGAGTTGTATAGGGTAAATAATATATTGTTATTTGGAGCACATGCATTTCAAGTGTGTTCCGTGTCTACAACAATCTATGTAAGTGTAGGTGACAGGAAATACGAGAAATGCAAGAAATGTTGAACACATACCTACAACAGAAACTTTTTTCATACTTTAGTACTAATGAGCATGAGCTCAAGCGCGTGCAGAAGGAACTCCGAGTCCAACTCAGGGCGGCGAAGGAGCAGTACAGGAGAAAGCTGGAGCAGAAGTTGCAGAATAACAGCATGAAGGAAGTGTGGGATGGGATGAAGATCATCACTGGCTGCAGCTCGAAGCGGGGTACCACCATTGAGAGAGACGTGAAGAGAGCAAACCAAATGAACAACTTTTTTAACAGGTTTGACCACCCTAACCCACTCTCACTCTCACCTCGGAGTACTGCACCCTCCACACATCCTTCTGCTGATACCAGCATAGGAAAAACATCCCCACCCATAATAACAACAGCGCAAGTGAGCAGAGAGCTGAGGAGACTTCGTGCCAGCAAAGCAGCGGGTCCAGATGGAGTATCGCCACGACTGCTGAAGGTCTGTGCATCGGAGCTGGGGGGTCCTCTACAGCGCATCTTCAACCTGAGCCTGGAACAGGGGAGAGTCCCGAGGCTTTGGAAAACATCTTGTATCACCCCAGTCCCAAAGGTATCACGTCCTAGTGAGCTGAATGACTTTCGGCCTGTTGTTCTGACATCACATGTGATGAAGACCATGGAGAGGCTGCTGCTTCACCACCTTAGGCCACAGGTTCAACACGCCCTTGACCCTCTGCAGTTTGCATATCAGGAGAAGGTGGGAGCGGAAGATGCCATCATCTATATGCTACACCGATCCCTCTCTCACTTGGACAGAGGCAGTGGTGCTGTAAGAATTATGTTTCTAGACTTCTCTAGCGCCTTCAACACAATCCAACCTCTGCTCCTTAGGGACAAGCTGACAGAGATGGGATTAGATTCATACCTAGTGGCATGGATCGTGGACTATCTTCAAGACAGACCTCAGTATGTGCGTCTTGGGAACTGCACGTCTGACATTGTGGTCAGCAACACAGGAGCGCCACAAGGGACTGTACTTTCTCCTGTCCTGTTCAGCCTATATACATCGGACTTCCAACACAACTCGGAGTCCTGCCATGTGCAAAAGTTCGCTGATGACACTGCTATCGTGGGCTGTATCAGGAATGGGCTGGAGGAGGAGTATAGGGACCTAATCAATGACTTTGTTAAATGGTCCGACTCAAACCACCTACACCTGAACACCAGCAAAACCAAGGAGCTGGTGGTGGATTTTAGGAGGCCCAGACCCCTCATAGACCC
The DNA here is from genome assembly GCF_900747795.2 of Erpetoichthys calabaricus. Lineage (NCBI taxonomy): Eukaryota > Metazoa > Chordata > Cladistia > Polypteriformes > Polypteridae > Erpetoichthys > Erpetoichthys calabaricus. The sequence goes on along the minus strand of NC_041402.2, from coordinate 123,245,990 downwards.
AGTGATCATCAAAGGTGACTGTGTGCAGATGGTGCAGACCTATAAATATCTGGGAGTGCAGCTGGATGATAAATTAGACTGGACTGCCAATACTGATGCGCTGTGCAAGAAAGGACAAAGCCAGTTATACTTCCTTAGAAGGCTGGCTTCCTTCAACATCTGCAATAAGATGCTGCAGATGTTCTATCAAACAGTTGTGGCGAACGCCCTCTTCTACGCAGTGGTGTGCTGGGGAGGCAGCATTAAGAGGAAAGACGCCTCACGCCTGGACAAACTGGTGAGGAAGGCAGGCTCTATTGTTGGCATGGAGCTGGACAGTTTAACATCTGTGGCAGAGCGAAGGGCGCTCAGCAGGCTCCTATCAATTATGGAGAATCCACTGCATCCACTAAATAATGTCATCTCCAGACAGAAGAGCAGCTTCAGCGACAGACTGCTGTCACTGTCCTGCTCCACAGACAGATTGAGGAGATCGTTCCTCCCCCAAACTATGCGACTCTTTAATTCCACCAGGGGGGGTAAACGTTAATATTTAACATTATACATAGTTATTGTCTGTTTTTTTTTCACCTGTATTATTATCATTCTTTAATTTAATATTATTTATTGTATCAGTATGCTGCTGCTGAAGAATGTGAATTTCCCATTGGGATTAATAAAGTATCTATCTATCTATCTATCTATCTATCTATCTATCTATCTATCTATCTATCTATCTATCTAATGACAAAATTTTGACATGAAGTGTTTAATGTGTGAAGACTGAAGTCCAAATATCAAATAAAGACTTTCACAATAACAGTCCATAATTTCAGAGTGTAGCTAACCTAAAATAAATTCCTTTCAACACCTTCTGAAACTTACTGTACATATGCATGCATGTCTCTTTGCATATACAATAATTCAATTTATATTGGTATAATTTTCTTGCATACAAGGTTATTATAGTTAATGAAAACTAAAATCAAAACTGAAACTATTAATTAAAAAAATTTGTAAACTTAAATAAAATAATTAACAAAACCGAAATGAAAAACTAAAACTAAATGAAACTATTAAAGTAGCTGGAAAGACAAGCGGAAATAAAACAATAATTTACTAAAAATATTTTTAGTTTTCATCACAACTGGACTTACACAAGGTCTAACCTGGGATGCAGTGGTCCCATAATTAATCAAAATAGTAAGAACTTCATATTTGGTTTTTGAATAAATAATTCTGCCATTAGCCTTTAACCCTTGTAACTTTTAATTCTAATACAGAAAGTCATCCACCACGAGCCGCCCACATACCTGTATATTCATACAGTAAACAGGAGCTGGTGACAGAGGGTGGCTGTTGACACTGCATTTGTGGTGACAGAGCAAGCTGAATATGGGCTTGGACAGTGTGTGAAATAGAAAGTAATTTACTGTGTGATAACAGTAACAGTTCTTCAGGAGCTGATAGTGACAGCATGATAGATTCTGGTTCAAGTGTTAGTGAAGCATAACAAGGTGATGATTTTGCTTTGAATGTGCTTGGTAGCTTTTAAAGCTGATGTTCACGGGATCTCCGGGTTTCAAGATAGAAGTATTAGATACAGATAATCCCTTACAAAATTTCAGTCCATTTATAAATGACGGGATGTTAGCTGTAATTGTTACTGAGCCCAAGATACAGTATGTACACAGTAACTATTAAACAGCTGTTCACATTAAGCTAGATTCCAGTCTGCATATGAGTTTGCTGTTTGTTGATGAGCTGCCACATTTCTTTGCATTCAAACGGCTAAAGGCGGAATGTGATGGTCAACAAAACTTTTACTGTATGGAGAGAAAAATCACGAGTGAGTAATATTTCAGTTTATTATTTGGGTGTCTGCATTTTGTTGACAATGATTCACCTGCCACTTTGCATAGGAGAAATCCTTTTTTAAAATAAAATGGCACTGATCAAGAGACTGATAAGGTCAACATACAAGATCTGCATAATATTGCTGACCAATCATTTTTGCTTTAAATGGGTCACTTAACAACAAAACGATACAAACATGAAATTCCTGATTTGGCAATGTCTCTACTGAACTACAGGTAGGTAGATGAAGAGCATCACCAACTGGTGAAATGCATTCACTCAAAATACCAGATATTATGAAAATAATCCGGTGGCAGAATTATGTTTTAAAATATTTGTCCCCCTTTTTTCAATTTTACTTTCTCTCTCTCAAAATAGATAGTTTAAATATCATTTTCTTTTTGTTCTTAGCATAAGCCATATCATACATATTGCATACCAGTAAGTTTTCTTGCCTTGCATCCAAACCTGCTGGGATAGACTCCAGGTTTCTTGTGATTCTACTGCAGATAAGCATGTTTAGAAAATGTATATATTGCTCCTAATCTCAGATGCTGTTTCTGTCATTTTGTGGCTGTCTATACTCCTATTTTCCGCTCTTACTATTCTTATACATTGGTTATTCAAGTCTCACTACCCCTAACCTTGACACTACAGGCTTGTTTTTCCTTGTTTCCCTCAATACAGCTAGGAGTGGTCTGCACACTGACTCAAACCTAAGAGTCTTATTCTTCTTAAGCCCCAATGATTTTCATGATCATACCTGTCAGAACACAATAGAATCTATTTTTTTATATTGTTTTTTGCAGGTGGCAAAATTCTGTCTAGAAATTTTATGTGCCTGAGATGGAGTCAAAGATCAGTATGGCTGGTAGAAAATAACAAAACCCAGTATGTGAGATTTTTGAAGGCATTAACTATAAGCACATTGTCTTAGAGCAGGATATGTTGTGTGCTGTAGATTTTTAGAGTTAAAAACCATCAAATCTTAAAATTCACCAAAATTTTATTACAAATTGGCCCATTATGGGCAAGAAAAGGAAAAGATTAAATGACATAGAACATATTTTAAAAGTATAAAATTGCACATATTCAGTATCTGGATTTGATTATGCTTGTTTTTATCAGACAAACAAGACCATATAGTAAACCATGTAGTGTAGTAAGCTCCCACTAACATTAAACTCGCATTATATCCCATATATAACCCATTAGGTGTACAGTTCTGACTGATGTGACACAAAATTAAACTCCATAGTAGCTCTTTAACCATGCTGTAATTACTAAAACTGAAACTAATAGATACAAAACTAAAATGGAAATTGTCTTTGTGAAATAAAAACTAAATTAAAACTAAAAATACATGATGAAGGAAAACTAAAACTAAACTGAATTTCCGAGTAAGGTCAGAAAAAAATATAAAAATAAAAACTAATATGAAAAGACAAAACTATAATAACCTTGGTTGCATTTGCATATTGTCTTGTGCTATATAATGACTGTGTTGTATTTGTAATTATTGATTATGATATTGGTCTTAAAAAGAATAAATCATATTTAATGGAATGAGTTAGAGGGGTCCTCGAGTCATGGAGCCTGAATCCTGGTCTGGCCCCTCCACTGCTTGTCTAAAGTTTGTACTTTCCTCCCATGTATGAGGGGAATTTTCTCGGGTCACTCCTATACCAGACCCCAAGATTAACACATCCAGATGGTGATTATGCTTTAACTAAGGTTATAGGACACAAAGTTAGCCTCAAACCCACTATATTAATAATTCCCCACACCAGATAATCAAACACAGCAACATCTTCTGTAAAATGAAAGTAACTATACTATCACAACACAAGTACGCATTAGAACAAGAGTGTTAAAAGTCACTGAGTTTGCAAACTACTTATAATTTTGACTTTTGCTAATTTTCTTGGTTTTATTTTATTGATTTTATTCGAAGAAAATAACATTCCATATAATCTAGACTAACCTTTGCAACAAAGAAAATGACAGTAAATATAATCAAGTCACATGTAACAAGCCAGAATTCAACCCTGCCAAAGAGAGAGGGGAGAGCCAAAAACAAGAGCAAATCTTTAAAAACAACAAAGAAGGGAGAATGTCCTCAAATAATATAGAATATCAGTTACTCACTGACATATAACTAGTGGGCTGGGATTCTTCCAGTTGAGCAAGATAAGTCTGCGTGCTAGTAGTGTGGTAAAGGCCATACAATCAATTTGTCCTCCATTTGAAGCCCATCTTGGAGTACACCAAACACAGCTGTTAATGTGATAGGAGTGATTATAAAACTATAATAGGAGTGCTTATGACACAAGGCATTCAAAGATTTTTTTCCAGAATGATGTTTATTTGGTGCACGCCCAAAACATGTAGCCCAGTGAGGCTGGACCTAGATTGCAACATTGACGGTTTGCATCTTGGCCTGGATACATTTCTGAGAACTTTAAATGAGATAAACGCTTGATAAAAGATTTAAAGTTGAGTGGTTGAATGCTTTGCGCATATGGAACTAGTGTATATTCTAAGTATGGCTGCCTTACACTCTTTTTCTGAGATGTTAAGTGAAAGATCCTTTCCCCACCATATCCTGGGATCTTTGTTAAGAAGGGAAATGTTTTTATGTATTATTGAGATGATGAGTCTTCAAGACTGATCAGTATTTCTTCTGGAATAGAAACTGTTAGTAGGTGAGGAAAATTGGGCAAGGTCCTGTTAAAGTTTCTGATTTGAAAGTAGTGGAAAATTTATTGATGGGAAGTTAAATTTGAAGCATTATTGTTATCTCTGACCACGCCCCTTTGATCCTGGAACTCAAATCATTACAGTAATCCCTCGCTATATCGCGCTTCGTCTTTCGCGGCTTCACTCCATCACGGATTTTATATGTAAGCATATTTAAATATATATCGCGGATTTTTCGCTGCTTCACGGGTTTCTGCGGACAATGGGTCTTTTAATTTCTGGTACATGCTTCCTCAGTTGGTTTGCCCAGTTGATTTCATACAAGGGACGCTATTGGCAGGTGGCTGAGAAGCTACCCAACTTACTTTCTCTCGCTCTCTCTTGCGCTGATGTAGGGGGGTGTGAGCAGGGGGGCTGTTCGCACACCTAGACGATATGGACGCTCGTCTAAAAATGCTGAAATATTACCTTCACGTTTGCTATCTTTTGTGCAGCTGCTTCCTGAAACGACATGCTGAACGGTGCTTCGCATACTTAAAAGCACGAAGGGCACGTATTGATTTTTTTATCTGTCTCTCTCTCTCTCTCTCTCTCTGCTCCTGACGGAGGAGGTGTGAGCTGCCGCCTTCAACAGCTTTGTGCCGTGGTGCTTCGCATACTTAAAAGCCAAACAGCACTATTGATTTGTTTGCTCATTTGAAGAGGAAGATATGTTTGCATTCTTTTAATTGTGAGACTGAACTGTCATCTCTGTCTTGTCATGGAGCACAGTTTAAACTTTTGAAAAAGAGACAAATGTTTGTTTGCAGTGTTTGAATAACGTTCCTGTCTCTCTACAACCTCCTGTGTTTCTGCGCAAATCTGTGACCCAAGCATGACAATATAAAAATAACCATATAAACATATGGTTTCTACTTCGCGGATTTTCTTATTTCGCGGGTGGCTCTGGAACGCAACCCCCGCGATGGAGGAGGGATTACTGTATACCCAACATACTCATCTCGCAGCTGGTGTCTTAACTCATTTTATTAGCAGACAAGAATTGTACAGAGTTTATATCTAAACAAATCGGTTTCTTTTTTTTTTTAGAGACAAATACATGCTCAGAGGTCTCTGCAGGAATACTCTGGGAAACTCTGAATGTGTTCTTACCCGTCCGGCAGCTACACTTCCAAGACCTGTGGCCTGGATGAACTACTGAGCTGAATCTAAATAACAAGCCGTGCCTCTAACAAATGAAAATTTTCCCCCACAATCGACGGCTTAAACAAGCACGCAAAAACAGATGATATGTTAAAAAGGTGATTAATTATATTAAATGAAACACTAACAAAAATGCAAAATAAATAAATAGAAAAAATATATATATATATCCCTCCACCAAAGCAACAACATGACAACACCATATATATATATATATATATATATATATATATATATATATATATATATATATACACACACAATAAACCCTCCCTTGCCCTTGTAACATATAACAAACAACACGAATAACAACAATGAATGAGATACGGGAATGAATGGTCGTGAACTTGAGTCCGAGTATACAATTGTCCTAATAGCAGATGACTGGTTAACAGATATGTGGAGTGTTTGTATTTCCCGGAACAAATGGAACAGCCTCACCGTGAATCCTCGGCGCGTGGTGGATGATGAAGTCTGACCCCAGGGTCTCTCGTGATGAGGGTATTGAAGTAAGTCCGGCGGAATGAAAAACAAACTGGATGCAATGGTGCGATGTGGTAAACAGCAGGTGCGTTGATGCGTTGTTGTGAAATGTGATTCTCCTTCTCTCTGCTCTCTCCCTCCGTTTCCTCCTGATTGCTTAAATAGTACTGGCAGATGTAATTGATTGTGATTAATGACAGGTGCTTTCCAATTTGGGGTTGAGGTCTCTTTCCATCATCCGTCCCCCTTGTAATTTACGGGGACGACATTTACTGATGCACACATTAAACAGCAAACGGGACGATGAAAACAAAACGCACTAAGCACAAACATTGACAACACTATTACTACTATGTAGCCCTGCTACAAGAGGACAGATTGTTTCATATCTTTCCCACAAAAATAAGTCGGAAACCAAGAACGCATCAGAGCTAATCAGTGAAATTACCAGAGTAGATCAAGAATATGCCAGTTGTCCAAATTAGACACTTTATAGGAAAAGACACTCATTACATTCAGAACTCAACCTCTTGACAACAAAAGAAGCAGAACAACTCATTTTAAAACAGGACATCACTACTATGAACACGGAGAGAAGGCTAATAAGATCTTAGCTCAACAAATCCACAAGCAGTGGAATACCAGTAATTACTAACACAGATGAAGACAAAATCAATATAATGCACACATTAAGAGACTACTATAAGTCGTTATATTCTACTCAGTTTAAAGAAGACAAGACACAACCTAATGCGTTTTTGGATGCATAACAGATACCACAAGTAGATATTCTCAGTGCAGAGGAATTGAATAAACCTCTGACACATTCTGAATTACTAGATGCTATAAACTCACTTTAGATTGGGAAAGAAGCAAGCCCTGATAGATACCCTGCCGAGTTTTATAAACAATTTTCAGTTAAGTTAGCTCCCCTTTCATTAGCAACATTTACAGAAGCTAAAGACAGTAAAATTCTACCTAAGCCATTTCACCAAGCATTAATTACCGTCTAACACCCTAGAGATGATATCATTGGATACAGAAAAAGCACTTGATATGGTTGAATTTGGGTTTGGTCCGAACATATGTGCATGGATCAAACTACTGTATACCAATCCAGAAGCTTCAGTTTGTATTAACATTATTTCAGACTACTTCAAACTAGAACATGGTACTAGACAAGGATGCCCCTTGTCACCACTGCTATTTGCAATCGTCATCGAGCCACTGGCAGTTCACTTTCGAAATGCTTATAAGATAAAGGGGATTATCAGAGAAGGACTTCTTTCCAGTGAACTCTGTAGCACAAAATATGAGATTGAATACCTTCCCTTTTATCATTGCAAATCAGTTTAAATACGTAGGGGTAAACATCACAAGTAAACATAAAGCTCTTTATCAATAAAATTTTGCTGTCTGCAGGGAAAAACTTGATAATCAAGACTTGCATAGTTGGTCTATACTTCATCTCACTTTAACTGGAAAAATGAACACTGACAAGATGAATATCCTTCCTAAGCTTCTTTTTCTTTTTTAAAACATTCCAATATAGATTAACAAATAATTTTTTAAGAAGTTAGATTCAATCATAACCTCATATATTTGGAATTCAAAACATCCACACATCCAAAGGGCAACCCTACAAAGGTGACATGACTCTACCTAACTTTCAATTTTATTGCTGGGCTGCAAATATATAAGCTAAAAAAAACCTGGACATTGACACTAATAGATGACCACACACAAGCTTGGTCCGTGTGGTAGAAAATTAACATTTTATTAAAGAAAGAAACACCCCCCAACAGGAGAATTCAGTTATCAGGCAGGAAAAAAGCTGTTCATTGTATCTTTTAATTACTCCTTGGCAAAATGCCTTGGAGGGAGCATTCTTCAAAAGCAGTTTGTTACAGCATACATTTTACTCTGATTGGTTCGTTGGTTTACACCCAAATTACGTATAATAATAAAAGTCCATTATATTATATTCTGGTTCTTCTTTATACCCTTGAGTTGAGCCACCACCCTTGAAATTTCTGTGCATATCACAACTGTCCATTCTGATTGTTTACAGGACATCTGCTGACTTCTTAGTCATCTTTCAGTACATTTTGTTGTTCACTTGACCTTTATATGATTTCCGACATTTATTAACCCTTTATGCTATTTCTTCAAGATGAATGCTCTGTTACCCTAAAATTATTCTTCCACATCTGCATTAGAAATAAAATCCTGCAGTACGTCTTTATATTACATGCTTTGTACCCCAGTAAATACAAGGTATCGCCAATATACTACCCAATTGTGGTTCTTTCACTGTATGAAGTACTTCAAGATAGAGAAGTTTTTATCTGTGGCACCTCTGCACGATAACCACCTTTTTCACCCTCTCAAATATATACAGTTTTTAATGTTTGGAAAACATTCAGGATTAAATCAGTTAGAGATTTGTACATACTGTAGATAACGTTTTTGCATCCTACGAACAATTACACTCCAAATTTAACTTTCCAGCAACACATTTCTTTCACTGTCTACAAATTCAATACTTTCCTAAACAAAATCTGCTCAATTTTCCTCACCTCCCACCTACTTCTGTTCCTGAAGAAATATTGATCTGTCTTGAGGGCTCAGAGACCATTTCTTTAATATATAAAAACATTTTAAAGTCCCTCCCTTTTCAAAGATCCCAGAGTACAGTGGGGAAAAAGGATCTCTTACTCAACATTTCAGAAAAGGAGAGGAAGGCAGCCATGCACAGAATTCACTCTGGATCCATATGCGCAAAACATACAATTATTCAACTTGAAATCTTTTAATGAGCACATCTGTCTTGTTTAAAATTGTCCAAAATGTTTCCAGGGCAAGATCTAATCTACAAACGTTCCAATCGAGCTCCAGCTTCATTAACTTATATAACTGATGTTATATACTATTTGAAATTGGAAAATATATAATTCTCATTTATAGGATCTGTGCAAAATTCTTTTAAAACCTGACAGGAACTAATCAATAACATCTTAGAATAAGCATTTAAATTGGGGAAAAGGATTTTTTCCCCTTTTGTTTTTGTTCTACTGTAGCCCGTCTACTCTAACTGGGTGTAGAAAGGGGCCCTGAGTTCTTTACTCTAATGTCTGATTTGTTAGGATTCTACTTACTTTAATATTTTACGTCTTGGGTTACATTGAACAAAACATTATTAATTACTTCTATCAATACACTGGTTAGATAATAACAAGTAATGGTAAAAGAAATTACCTGTTAACATTCGTTCCTAACCCAATAGTTTATTTTACACCAACTTATAATAAACACCAGGAAACTGGGTTATAAAACAATAATGAACTCCCCGTTTAATTATAAGTCAACAAACACAAATAATGAACTGAAAATAATCAGGAACTATATTACACTAAAATAAAACACATTCAGTCTTGTCACTCTATTTGAAACAAAACGTTGCAGGCCTGATACGTGGCTTGGGAGCGTTGCGACCAAAAACTTATCGGTCCTTTCACTCCAACAGGAGCAACAAAATAAAATGTAAAGGCACCTTACTTGACAATGTTATTATCAGTCCAACAAATCCCTCTGACCTCTCTGCCTCTGTCTAGGCGCAGGTAGCCACTGTTTAGTAAATCCGAAAATGTCTCCGTCCTCCAAATAAGCAAACGTCCATTAACGTGTTGAGCTGAGTTAACTCCTGCCTCTGGTAGTTCGCTCCGTTACTCCCCTCGTTGAATTAACAAGTCGTTCCTCACCAGATAGACGAAGTTCGATTAGATATTCGCAGGTTCTATCTCAGCAGTTCGTATCCTGGTAAATTATCTGGTTGATAATTTATATCTCAAACTTTCCGCTGCACCACCTTGCGCCACATTCTCTCTTTTTTCTCTTTCTCCTTCTTCCTCTACCTCCTCTCCTACAGCCCTTCCGTTTTTACTACCATTTCCGGTTATCAAAATAAAAGTCTTCATAACTACTTAAACGAACTATTACACTGAAATTAGCAGTTTACAACACAACATTTACATTTTTACATTAATTAGTGATTTAAACACATTTCTACCTGGGCTACACCCTCCCCCTTCTAAATGTCTGGTGTCCCCAACAGACTTAAATATTTACTCATAATAATGGGTAAGGTGGCAAACTTATTCACACTTCTAACCCTTCCCAATTTTAATTACAACACCTCTGTGTATGATAGTAATGGGCTGATCTCGGCCTTTTCCTGGCTCATCATATGTTAACCTAACTACTGGTTTCACTGTTCTTTTGGGACGTGACTCAGTCTCTCTAGGCCTTCTGGAAGCACTAGGACTTTCGGTCTCTTTTATAGCCGGTGCCCCAGTAATGTCTTGGTCTTGTTCCGACTCTTCTTTACTGGAAAGACTGTCACATTCAGAAGCAGAATCCTGGCTAGGCTCTTGTTCGCTTTCATTTAGGGGTTCTTCTACAGAACCATTCTCCTCATGGCCCTTATCTGACTGCAAGAGAGTAACCACTTCTTCTAAAACAACCGAGGATTCAGCAGAGCTCCTTGGTTTTTTCTCCAAATTCCTTGATCTTGTATAATAGGGTCTGCGAGGTTGACAGTATTCAGAGTCAGAGGATAAGTCTGAATCTTGGAACACATGTGATGTTGTTGGAACCTCTGGTATGGTTCGCTTTCTTCTTTTATAAGTCTCGGCTCTGGTGTCTGGCCTGATAGGAGAATCACTATCCACCTCTGTCCTTGGAAGTTGTACAAGTCGTCCTATTGAGAGAATGTGGTCTCTATGTGAATTGTTTTGATGTCTCCTTTTCCCCTTTCAGGTTTAACCCTATATACAGGAAGGTTGGGCATTTTTCCCATTACAGTGTATGGAATAGAACTCCATCGGGTCTGCAGTTTGTGCTTTCCTTTCAGCCCTAAGTTTCTAATCAAGACTCGGATCACCAATTTCCAGAGACTGGAAGCTAATTCTCTTGTCATAGGCCCTTTTATTTCTTTGATGAGTTTTATCAGCTGCCTCAGAAGCTAATTGGAAAGCTCTCTGCAAGTCTTCCTTCAACTTTGTAACATTCACTAAGTGAATGTTCCATCAGAAGATGTGCCAAAACACACAACTACAGGAAGTCTGGCCTCTCTACCAAACATCAAGAAGTAGGGTGAATACCCGGTGGCATCACATCTTGTACTGTTGTAGGCATGGACCAAATAGCCTACATGTTGACTCCATTGTCGTTTCTTTTCTTTACACAAAGTCCCTAACATGGAGAGTAAAGTTCTATTGAATCTTTCTGGCTGGGGATCTCCCTGCGGGTGGTAAGGAGTAGTCCGTGACTTCCGAATTCCCATCATCTTTAAGAGATCTTTGATCACACGACTTTCAAAATCTCGCCCCTGATCAGAATGGATTCTAGCAGGCAGGCCATAATGCACAAATTACTTGTCAACTAGGATCTTTGCCACAGTATGGGCTTTCTGATTCTTTGTAGAGAAAGCCTGGGCGTAGCGTGTGAAATGATCAGTGACCACTAAAACATTTCCCAGGCCCCTGAAGTCAGGTTCTATTGAAAGAAAGTCAATACATACAAGGTCCATTGGCCCAGTACTGGTGATCTGATGTAAAGGAGCTGCTTTTTGACAAGGGGACTTGCGAAGAATACATTGTCCACAGTTCTTAACATGCTGCTCTGCATCTTTTGACATTCTAGGCCAGAAAAATCTACTCCTCAACAAGTCAGTAGTGCAGTCAATGCCAAGATGTCCTAAATCATCATGCAATGACTTTAGCACAGTTTCACGAAACTCCTTTGGTAAAACAAGTTGTATGAATTGTTCACCTGAAGGTCGTTTGCTTCTCCGTTGAAGTAAGCCATCCTTCAGGATCAATTTGTCAGCTTCTCGTTTCAACTGAGCGAGCTCTGGACTATTTGTGGTATCCTCTGGCCAGGTCTTCGGCTGAACTGCTTGGATAGCAGGTCCAATCACGATATCAGCTCTCTGAGCCCGTAGGAGTTCTGGTTTTGACAGGTGCTCCAGTGACTTCAGCTCCAAACGCATTGGGAACGCATAAATGTCAGGAACACAATCAGAGGATGCTCCCAACTGATCCACATACCTGGGTGGACTGTCTAAAGATTTTAGGATGCAGACCCGTTGACAGATGGACTTCACCCTCTCCTGTGGTATGGTCTCCCATTCTGTGATGTCATCACCATCTGGAATGTTTCTAGAGAGAAGGTCAGCATCTATGTTGTGCTTACCAGGTCGGTACTGTACATCAAAATCATATGTGGATAAGGCAGCAAGCCATCTGTGTCCAACTGCATTTAGTTTTGCTGTCGTCAGCATGTAGGTCAAAGGATTGTTGTCCGTACGTACTGTGAATTTAGCCCCATACAGGTAATCATGGAATTTGTCCACAACAACCCACTTGAGAGACAGGAACTCAAGCTCGTGTATCGGATAGTTCTTTTCAGATTGGCTCAGCTTCCTACTGGCAAATGCCACAGGTCTTAATCCCTCAGGGTGTTCCTGGTAGAGAACAGCTCCAATTCCCGTTAAGCTAGCATCCACATGTAGGATGTAGGGCTTGTCAGGATCAGCAAATGCCAGCACAGGTGTATGGGTCAGACAATAGATGATCTTATGGAATGCATCAGTACAAGACTGGTCCCATCTGTCTCCAAAGGGCTCTGACTCTCCCAGGTAGCTCTTGGTAGGATCTTTGTTATGTTTCTGGCTCCTTTGTGTTGGGGCATAAGCATAGTTGGCTATGAACCTCCTGTAATAACCACAAAACCCTAAAAATGATCTCAAGGCTTTCAGGTCAGTAGGCTGGAGCCAGGTAGTAACGGCCTCAATCTTTTCTGGATCAGGGGAGGCGCCATCTGCTGACACAATGTGTTCAAGATACTTCACCTTGGACTGACAAAACTGACATTTATCAAGGGAGATCTTCAGACCAGCTTCTTCAAGTCGGTCAAGGACTTTGAGAAGTCTCTCCTCATGTTCTTCCAAAGTTTTTCCAAAAACTATCAAATCATCAAGATGCACAAGAACTTGGAGCAGGTTCATGTCACCAACGTTTTTTTTTCCATTAATCTTTGGAAAGTAGCAGGGGCTCCAGTTATTCCCTGGGGCATACGTTCAAACTGGAAAAACCCCAGGGGGCAGATGAATGCGGTCTTCTCCTTGTCTTCCTCAGCCATAGCTATTTGATAATAGCCACTTCTCAAGTTAAGGACAGAGAACCACTTGCTTCCTGACAAGGAATCCAATGCATCATCAATGCAAGGTGTAGTATACTGATCAGGCACTGTTCGGCTGTTCAGTAGTCTATAATCAATGCACATCCTTACAGCCCCATTTTTCTTTCAGACAATCACTATTGGTGAAGCATTGGGGCTGCAAGACTCTTTATTAATGCCAGCACACAGGAGCTCTTGGAGGTGCTTTCTCATATCATCAATGTCTGCAGGAGTGAGGCGGCGAGAACGTTGTCTAAATGGTCTGGGCTCAGACAGTCGAATGGTATGCTCTACCCCTCTAGCTAATCCCACATCCCAGTCAGTCAGGGAGAAAATGTTGGGTCTTTGGGACAGCTTCTCCTTCAACCTGTCTTTCCACTCCTCTGAAACAGGTGAGTCTCCAAAATTAATCCGGCTGACGTCAAAACTTGCGGATGGTGTCTTTTCAGGAGGGACAGCAGTGACACTTTCAGTGAGATACATATGTCCCATGACTGTTCCCACTGGTATGATCACCTCCCTAGTTGACTGGTTCTGAATCAAAATTCGGAAACTGTTAACATTCACTTCATGGGCAGGCACAACCATGGACTGCAGTAACACGCTGGCGGGAAGTGGAGCTAAGGGGGATGACTCAACCATCAGTATTTCTTTCCCTAATGGACGATTAAAATCAACTTTACAGACAATTGGCTGGTCCTCATCCGGGTGAATAGTCAGAGGTCCGGGGCCTTGCCAAGTCACCACACCAACTCTGTTATCTTTATCACAGGTGAGTGAGACAGGGTCAGTAACAGCAATTTCATCCACGCAGTCAGCCTGTATTCCTAGAGTTTGTGTGATATCAACAACAACAACAACAACATTTATTTATATAGCACATTTTCATACAAAAAGTAGCTCAAAGTGCTTTACATAATGAAGAAAAGAAGAATAAAAGACAAATAAGAAATTAAAATAAGACAACATTAGTTAACATAGAAAGGAGTAAGGTCCGATGGCCAGGGTGGACAGAAAAAACAAAAAAAAACTCCAGAAGGCTGGAGAAAAAAATAAAATCTGTAGGGGTTCCAGGCCACGAGACCGCCCAGTCCCCTTTGGGCATTCTACCTAACATAAATGAAATAGTCCTCTTTGTAGTTAGGGTTCTCACGGAGTCACTTGATGCTGATGGTTATACAGACTTCTGGCTTTTAATCCATCCATCATTGTTGGAACATCATGGTGCTTTGGGTAGATGGTGGTGGCACAATCAAATCCACGGTCTCTGCACTGCTTTACTAAACTCCTGACATGACTGGTATTCGTGCCAACAATAACAGGGGTCTGGTCCACAGTCCTAGGACTGGGGCAAATAAGTGCAAGAGCAGTTACAGTTTTACAGGTACCAATAACTTCAGCTGGGTACTCAAGGTCCACTACAATGTAACCACGGTAGGGATAACTATCCTATGATTCACTCAAACCCTAAATAGCCAGTCCAGACACAGGACGTATTGGAACATCACACAGGTGTTCTTGATACCATGCCTCAAAGATGATGGTAACCTGGGCGCCACTGTCAAACAGCGCATCACAGGAATGACCGTTAACTTTTAACTGTATTATACGAGGTGGACCAATCAAACCATCAGGTATTCCTGCCTGTTCTGGTGTGATTACAAAACTTCTTTTAACTGTGCAGTGTTTTTCAGCCCTTGATGGGTTAGTCCTAGGCTGACTTTCCCTAGACGGTTTCCAGGGCATGAATTAGTCTTTTAATGACTTTGCTCTGATTCTCTTGATTATTGCACTTGTTTGCAAAATGTCCATTTTCCCCACACCGGTAGCAGAATTGCTCTTCAGCTAGTCTGGAGATTCTGGTGGGAGAGCTGACTACTTTAGGGGAAACTTCTACTGCTGCCACCGTAGTTGGGTTGGCTGAACTATCGGCTGGTGTTATTTTCTGATTTAATTGGATCTGTAGTCTCTTTACTTGTTTCTGTAAAGCGCGGAGCTCACTTACGTGTGTATCGGCTGGAAACATACTATCTGAGCACTCCTTCTGAGTTTCAGCGGATGAAATTGCAGCAGATGTAACTATAGTCTTGAGCTCCTTAAGTTCCGCTTTTAAGCTTTGAATCTCTGTTTTAAATCAGTTGTCAGATTTGGCTGTACCGGATGCACAAAAGCAGTGAGTTTCCTCCGGGAAGCCTCATATTCCTCTTCAGCACGTATTTCACTCAAGAGTTGTAGAATGGTAGGTGGCTCAGTCTTTCTCTCTCTTAAACGCAACTGAATTAGCATTAGGTCAGCAGCAACTGCCCCTCTCAATAACTGCTCCAAACGTGCTCTATCCATATTAGTATGGAGAAGGCCACCTTGTAACGGCCGACCCCTTACCCAGCTGGCAACTACACCTCCAAGACCTGTGGCCTGGATAATTTACTTAGATGAATCTAACTATCAAGCCGTACCTCTTACCAAATTACACTTTTTCCCCACAATCGACGATGTAAATATAAGCACGCAAAAAGCAGATGATGTAAAAATAAACTGATTAAATGTATTAAATAAAACCACAAGACAAATGCAAAAATAGAAACATAAATATAAATATCCCTCCACCACATCAACAATGAGACACCACCATATATAAATACAACAAAACCCTCCCTTGCCCCGTAACATATAACACACAATACGAATAACAAAAATAAATGATATACTGAATGATTGTGAACTTGAGTCCGGTTATAAAAACTGTCCTGAATACAGATGACTGAACTAGTGGTAAATGAGTCGTTTGATTTTCCCGGCAAATGGAACAACCTCACCGTGATTCCTCGGCGTATGGTGGATGGCGAATCGACCCTGGGGTCTCAGCAGATGAAGGATGAAAGACAGTCCGGCAAAATGAAAAACAAACTGGTGCAAAGGCGCGATGTGAAAAAACAGCAAGTAAGTTGATACGTGGTTGAAAACAAATGATCTCCTTTCTCCTCTCCTCCCTGCCTCTCTCCTTTCTGATTACTTAAATAGTCCTTGTGACGGCTGTAATTGATTAATTAAGAACAGGTGTTTTCCAGGTTAGAGGCTGTGGTCTTCTTCCATCATCGGGGACGGCATTTCCTGATACACACACAAACAGCAAATAGGACAATGGAAACAAGACGTACTCAGAACTGACATTTAACAACACTAACTATGTAGCCCCGCTACAACCTCTGTGAACAACCTTAGAGAGAGACCGTTCTAATCGTCTGAGGAAATCTGACAATTTCTCCCTTGTTTGCTGCTGCATCAGTCTAAAAGCAAAATACAGATCATCCCCTGATTCTGCTGTCCCAAAGGCACTTTCAAGAGCTTCTAAGTACTTTGTAGGGTTAGCATCAGGATCACTGGTTCGTACAGCCTTCGCTATTTCTAGTGCTGGGCCTTTTAAACGCTCCATTACACGGCGTTTTTTCTCCTTAACCGTATATTGACTCTCCTCCACCATAAGCCATGCTTGCTCAAGCCAATGGTCAAACTGCTCTTCTCCTGCTGGAACAGGTTGTGTTCCTGAGAAGATGCGTAGGTGGCGATATCCACCTTCAGTCGAGGGTCTATTGGTCTTTTCTAAGAGATCACCAAATGCCTGTATCACTGAGTCAGCTGAGCTAGTGGACTTCTGTGCACCTGGCAGCAGAGCTTTAATGTCTTCCATAGTTTTCCCCTCAGCCTGCATTAGCAACTTTAATTTGGTATGAAAGTTTTCATCTGCAGCTGGGGCTCTATCCATAATAACTAATGACCATGCCTCTCTACCCTCAGGCAGATGCACCTCAGGTGGGACACTTTCAGCAGTTAGGGCGTTTTTGCATTCACACAAGACCATGAGGCTGTTCAGTTCCATATTGAAAATCCTTCCCCTAACACGTACTCTGCCCAAACACTTAATAGTCCCAAGAATCTCTTCAATATGTGCTATTTCCACGTCTTCTGGGACAATAACTAACAGTCCATGAGCCTCACTCAATCCTTCACCCCTGCACCATTTCTTTAACTCAGAAACTAACTCAGTTTTCTCTGCCATTACTTAGCGGATTTTTTTTTTTTTTCAAAACAAAACCAAAAAAATAAAACTCACTGGCTACCCAAGACACAATCCCAGTGGTGCCTCCATTTTATGTAGCCCGTCTACTCTAACTGGGTGT
Organism: Erpetoichthys calabaricus; assembly: GCF_900747795.2. Lineage (NCBI taxonomy): Eukaryota > Metazoa > Chordata > Cladistia > Polypteriformes > Polypteridae > Erpetoichthys > Erpetoichthys calabaricus. The sequence continues at coordinate 123,228,348 of NC_041402.2, read as the reverse complement.
AGAAAGGGGCCCTGAGTTCTTTACTCTAATGTCTGATTTGTTAGGATTCTATTTACTTTAATATTTTACGTCTTGGGTTACATTGAACAAAACATTATTAATTACTTCTATCAATACACTGGTTAGATAATAACAAGTAATGGTAAAAGAAATTACCTGTTAACATTCGTTCCTAACCCAATAGTTTATTTTACACCAACTTATAATAAACACCAGGAAACTGGGTTATAAAACAATAATGAACTCCCAGTTTAATTTTAAGTCAACAAACACAATTAATAAACTGAAAATAATCAGAAACTATATTACACTAAAATAAAACACATTCAGTCTTGTCACTCTATTTGAAACAAAACGTTGCAGGCCTGATACGTGGCTTGGGAGCGTTGCGACCAAAAACTTTTCGGTCCTTTCACTCCAACAGGAGCAACAAAATAAAATGTAAAGGTACCTTACTTGGCAATGTTATTATCAGTCCAACAAATCCCTCTGACCTCTCTGCCTCTGTCTAGGCACAGGTAGCCGCTGTTTAGTAAATCCAAAAATGTATCCGTCCTCCAAATAAGCAAACGTCCATTAACGTGTTGAGCTGAGTTAACTCCTGCCTCTGGTAGTTCGCTCCGTTACTCCCCTCATTGAATTAACAAGTCGTTCCTCACTAGATAGACCCTGCGAATATCTAATCGAACTTCATCTATCTCAGCAGTTCGTATCCTGGTAAATTATCTGGTTGATAATTTATATCTCAAACTTTCCACTACACCAGCTTGCGCCACGTTCTCTCTTTTTTCTCTTTCTTCTTCTTCCTCTACCTCCTCTCCTACAGCCCTTCCGTTTTTTACTACCACTTCTGGTTATCAAAATAAAAGTCTTCATAACTACTTAAACGAACTATTACACTGAAATTAGCAGTTTACAACACAACATTTACATTTTTACATTAATTAGTGATTTAAACACATTTCTACCTGGGCTACACTACTCTTAAAGTTTTACTCTTTCTGTTGGCCTAGCTCTCTTTCTCATGGGTGGGGGCTGATTTTAACTTTAGTTTTGAATAAAAATAAATTTGGTGATTATCATGTAGAGGTGTAAAAGATAAAAGCTTTCCCTGTGCTTTCTGCATTGGGTCCATAGATTGATGGACAATTGAATTATTGGTGTATTGACAATAATTTGTATTTAGTGGTACACAAAGCAGGGTATATAAAGAAGTGCAGCTGGATTTTATTTGTATTGCAGACCAGTCTTGTGCATGTTCATCAATTTGTAGAAATTTCCAGGTGTCAGTGTTCTCCCCAGAAATTTTTTCCAGCCGGGTGGGGCAGGACGGGGAAATTTGGTGGTGGGGAAAATTAAATGTGCACTATTTTTATTAGTTAATTATTTTCCAATGCTCAATATGACTTCCTTTTTTAAGGTTTGACACTTGTTGCAGAATATTTTTATTAAATTTAAGAAGTATCTAATTCAGGATCCTGCAACCCTAACAAAAATTATTAGTAAAATCTGTTTTGGATTGAAGTCTTTGTATGATTGACTTCTGATAATTTTTGACGCAACTGTCCATTCTTGCCTTCTACTTTCATATTTTAAAATTGGAGGGCTACCATTTTTGGAGTAGTGATTGAAAAGAATTTCAGCAGACTGACTTGAATCATGAGTTTCTGCATTGAAAACTTTTGTAAAGCTGGAAATAATTGGCATGCCAGGGAATCTTGCATCTAGGTGCTTGACAGCTGTCTGTAGGTATTTATCATATATTGCAGTTTCGAATGACATTACATCACTCTATGTATAAACAATGCAGAGATCTGACCATTCTTCTGCCAGACAATAATGAAGGCTTTGAAAATATCTCCCAGGAGTGTCTTTCAACTCCATGATGGACAATTTTGTGGCAAGCAAAATTGGCCTAATTTCGGTAAGATTGACATCTTGCCTTTGCCAAGCCTTTGATAAGTTGGACAACAAAGGTAATATGTCTTAAAGCATCATCAGAGAGGAAACTAAATTGTACATTTTAATAAATCTGCTTAATCCTTCAGCTGTGATATCATTTCATTCAGTGGCCTCTCTTTCCAGCGCAGCTATGACACTCATCATACATAGTCGTAGTGACTGTACTGCAGTCATGAGACAGCCATCTAGTGTCACTGGCCATTTTCAGCTTAATCTGGGGAATGTTCAGAATATTTTGGATTTCTGTTAAACAAGCCATCCTAACTGAATAATTTTGGAAGAAATAGAACAGCTGCCTTAAGATGTCGTTCAGTTTTGTTAGATAAGGTACAGCAGCTGCTGCTTGGCACTTGCAAGGGCCAATCGGTGGTTTACACAGTGGCAGTTGACCAAGAGTCCAGATGTTTTATCTTTAAGCAGTTTTGCCACACCCTTCTGTTTCCCAATCATAGCAGCCACTCCATGTGACCCTAGTCCAACCAGATTAGCAGTTTTCAATCCTAGAATATCCATAGCCTCACTCAGTGTGTTGGTTATAGTCTCCGCTTTGCAATCAGTCATATTGCGGGTTGATACAAAACTAATTCTGACCTCTTTAGTGACCTGGTAAACATATTTAATGTAAATAATTAATTGTTTTACAACTGGGATGTCTGTGGTTTCATCACACAGAATACTGAAAAAATTTTCAGCGTGTATATTTTTCAGTATGTTAGACTTTATTTCTGATTCTAAGACATCCAGCAGCTCTTGCATTATTCTTTCAGAGGTGTAATATGCATTTTTACCAACATTGAGATGTTGTAAAAAGGAACAACCCATTTATTTACAATGTTCCAACAGCTTTTCAAACAACGTTGTATGTGGCAACTCATTTTTTGCCAACCAATACATGGATCTTAAAGCTCCCACAAAGGCATCTCTCTGTAAGTTATTTAACACAGATACAGATCTTTCAATTTGACCGATTCCAGTTTGCTCAAGTACACACTTTCCTAAAAGGTCAGCAGAAGACTCAATGTGTGTTTTACTTTTTTCATGGTCCAGCAGGCTTTCTTTTTGAATTCTTGTGCATGGCAAGTTTACCCAAGATTACTCCCTCCTTGGGGGGTGTTTGTTTGAATATTTCATGCACAATGAGCACCATATACCATTTTCTTTGACCATTAGCCAATCAAAATCTTTAAATTATTGTTTGTTTATGCCGGAAAAGTGGTGCTTAGATTTATCAATTAAATCAAGAGATTTCCCCTGATGGACCAGCCTCTGCAATGTCTTTGTCTGAAATTGCCACATCAGGAGTTGACACTGCACCTTCATTAGTTTGTGGCGTCACTTTTCTGAAATAACTGAGCAGTGTTGTTTTCTGAACAGTTTTTTTTACTAATGTTGGTAAAACGTTTGGAAAAAATTAAAAGTACCTATGAATAAGACTTTTGAGTGGGAAAGTGGGATCCTTTTGGATATTCAATGCACACTTGCAGTATGGCAGGGCAAGATATGAACAAAAAAAGGAATGGCTGATGGGTCACTTTAACAAAACCCTCAGCAATTCAGTGTCAAAACTTTTGCTCAGGACAGTGTGTGCTGCAAGGGTTTCTGCACACTTTTTACAATATGGAGACAGGTCCAAATATGAGCAAATATAAGAACGGCAGATGGGGTCACTTCACCAAAACCCTTAGTAATAAAGAAAAAAAACTTTCGCTCAGGAAACAGTCTGTGTTGCAAGGGTTTCTGCACACTGGCAATATGGATGCAGGTCCAAATACTGTATGAGCAAATATAAGAACGGCAGATGGGGTCACTTTAACAAAACCCTCAATATGAGCAAATATAAAAACGGCAGAGGGAGTCACTTTAACAGGAACCACAGTGAGTGCTACAAGGATTTTTGCACACAGAACACACCTAATACTTAAACAACTGTATATATATATTGGTTTGCTATGTACTGAACAAGAAGAGAGCAGCTGTACACTTAGCAGCACTACACAGACTGCACTGACACTGAGAACAGAGACATCACTTCCTGGTGCCCTTTTTCTGATATCTGACAGGCTGGTTCCACTAGTCTTTTTTCATTTTATTATTTACACTGACTCTGCATACACTATAATCCTGAATGCTAATAGAAGGTGTTATAGGTTTGTACAGCCCCCTCTCGCCAGCCCACCTCCCCATACTCCTTGCTACTGCATTAAGCCTCTCCATCCCCGCTATTACCATGTACAGCCCCCTCTCACCCACCCACCTCCACATACTCTTTGCTTGTGAACTGCTGCTCCGCCCCCACTATTAGCATGTACAGCCCCCTCTCGCCAGCCCACCCCCCCATACTCCTTGCTACTGCATTAAGCCTCTCCATCTCCACTATTACCATGTACAGCCCCCTCTCGCCCGCCCACCTCCCCATACTCCTTGCTATATTAAGCCTCTCCATCCCCGCTATTACCATGTACAGCTCCCTCTCACCGGCCCACTTACTCTTTGCTTGTGAACTCTGCTCCGCCTCATCCCCACTATTAGCTTGTTCAGCATTCAGTGATTGGCAACTAAGCCCAGCCTCTCCTCTCGCCACCTGTGATCCTGCTTCTAAAATATTTGTCCACCCACTCGCTCGTCCCTTGCCATCTCTGCAGATCATTAGATCTGCCGGGTGCTCACCCAAATTAGCCGGCCGGAACGCCCGGCTAAAAGACGTTAGGGAGAACACTGGGTCTTTACATCTTGTATATTTTCTGTCCAGTAATAAAAAAATAGGTAGTGCCATGCCACCTTCTGCTTTAGGTCTTTGCAGAGTTGGCCTTTGAATGTGTAGATGTTTTAAATTCCAAATAAATGAAGTTATAATTGAGTCTAATTTCTCAAAGAATGATTTGTATATATATGGGGATGCTCTGAAATAGAAAAACACGCTTGGGAATGATGTTTATCTTGACAGTATTGATTCTCCCTGCTAATGTGAGGTGGAGGGTAAATCATATGTTCATATCTTGTTTAATTTTTTCCATGCTGATAGCATAATTGTGTTGAAATATATAGTACTTGTGATGAATGCACCTAGGTATTTAAACTGATCTGCTAAAATAAATGAGATAGTGTCTAGTCTAATATTGTGTGCTGGAGAGTTCATTTGAAAAAGCACACTTTTATTAAATTAATTTTGAGTCCAGATATCTTTTGAAATTCTGCTAGTGCATTAAAGACTACTGGTAAAGATGTTTGTGGGTCTGATATACTGTATATAGTACCATATTATCTGCAAATAGTGATATTTTCTGTTCAAGTCCTTCTCTGGTAATCCCCTTTATCTCGGATGCATTTCAGAAGTAAATGGCCAATGGCTCAATAGTGATTACAAAACACAATGGTGGTCCTTGTTGAGTCACACTTTATAGTCTGAAGTAGTTTTATATACTGTTGTTAATACAAACAGAGGCTTCTGGACTGGTATAAAGTAATTTTATCTATGCACATATGTTTGAGCCAAACCTAAATGTGTGCAATGTGGTGAATAGGTAGTCCCATTCAACCATGTGTGCTTTTTCTCTGTCCAAAGATAATTAGATCTTTGGTGTGTTAGATTTTATGGGTGAGTATATTATATTAAACAGATATTGAAGATCCGAGGATTAGTGCCTGATTTAATCCAGTTTGGTCTTATATTACAGAAGGAAGCACTTTCTCATTCCTTCTACCTAGAAATTTGGAGAGTATCTTAACATCATTATTCAGAAGTGAAATTGGTCTGTATGATGCACATTGTAACAAGTCCTTACTTTTGTTTGGAAAGGTGGTAATTAATGCTTGGCAAAACTTTGATGTAGAATTTTCCTGTCTCTAACTTCTGTAATGTTGCTAATAATAGATAAATTATTAGATTTTTTTGTAATATAAAATTCCACTGGGTAGCCATCAGGGCCTGCTGCTTTCCCACATTAGAGTGAATTTATAGTGTCCAGTAATTTTGAGAGTGTCAGAGGTTTATGCAGTTCCTCTGCACTAAGAGTATGTAGCTGTGAAATATGTAATGCATCAAAGAACTCATTAGATCGTGTCTTGTCTTCTTTAAACTGAGTAGACGATAAGGACTCTCTAAATGTGTTTTTTAAAGTCAATGATTTTATATCTGTGTTGGTAATTTTTGTTATTATGTTCTGAACGTCATGCCTATAGATTTATTGAGCTAAGATCTTGTTAGCCTTGTGTCCGTGTTCATAGTAATTATGTCGCAACATAAACAGGAGATCTTCAGTTTATTCTGTTGTCAGGAGGTTAAATTCCAATGTAAAACCTGGCTTTCCCTATAAAGTGCCTAATTTGGGGATCTGGCACATTCTTGATCTATTCTTGTAAATTCACTGATTAACTCTGACACCTTCTTGGTTTCCAGTTTATTTATGTGGGAAAAATGAAAAATTTGAAGTAATCTGTCTTTCTGAAAAGCCTTCAGAGTTTACCAGAGTATTCCTGCAAAGACCTCTGAGGACTCATTTGTCTCTGAAAAAATAATCAATTTGCTTGGAGATGACTTCTATACAGCTCTCATCAGCTAATGACAGGGGTTAAGACACCAGCTACAAAATGAATATGTAGGGCATAATTACTTAAGCTTCAGGGTTGTGGTCAAAGATAACAATAGCGTCATACTTCAAGATTTGATAGTGGGTAATATATTATTATCTATAAAGAAATAATCAGTTCTTGAGCAATTATCATGTACTGATGAGAAGAAGGAGTATGCTCTTAAGTTTGGATTTAAAAATGTCCATGGGCCTTATAAATTATAACCCATTACAAACTATGTGATTATTTTTTCAGTATTGGATTTTATTGCTGCTGTAGTTGAAGACCTATCCAAGTCCGGATTTAAAAAACAATTAAAGTCTCTGGCCAGTATACTTTTATGAGTGTTAATATTAGGAATAGATGCAAGTACATTTTGAATGAAATCTCTATCATTCACATTAGGTACATAGATATTTATGAAAATTGCTTTAGATTTAAATAAATTACTATTCACCATGATATTTTGCTCATCATACTATGTCTGATACTGCAAATGAGATTGTTTATGTATTACCTCTAGTTTTCTTTATATAGCTAAAGTCAAAGAGTTGGCCAGTCCAATCTCTTTGCTAATTTTCTTGGTCTTGATACATTTTTGATTTTGATGTATTCATTTTTCATGAGGGTTTTTAGTTTCACTTTTGTTTTGTTTTAAGACAACTATTTTTATTTTAATTATATTTTATATAATTATATTTTTTCAGAGGTGGTTGTTAAAACATTTTTGCTGTTGCTACCATGACATTATCTGTGATGTAGGTGTGACGTCCATGCATCTTCCAATATAAACTGGGAGCCTCCAGAACTTGCAGGCATCTCACCTCTCTGTTAAACTCATAAAAGATTTATTACTGTGAGCTAGAATAATGGTAGTTTTCTTTCAGTATCAACTTTGTTGGTCTAAAGACCTTGACTTTCTTCTTGTACCTCTGGACTTTTATATTAATTGTTTTGACTTCCTGAGTTAGATCCTCATGTGTTTCTAACTATTCATCTTTTTTGGTCTTTTCCTTCATCTCCTGGCTTTCCTTGTCCTCAAAAAATAATTGCAGGCCCTATCATTATGCAGCCATTGTATTTTTTACTCCACACAAAGCATTAGTACTTCATGGTGACAGAGGCTGAAACCAGTCAGTGATCATGTTGTAACTGTGACCACATCAAGGTGTTCTATTGTCAGCATAGAGTAAACACATACTGTAATTGAGGAACCTAACAAACTGTAAAAATTCAGAAATAGGTACAAGAACTTTCAGGAAAAAAATCTTATGTAAACAAAAGAAAAACTGGTAACGCTTCCCAGTACTAGTGGAATAACCTAACATAGCATTGCTTTATCATTTGTCATGGTTTTCTTACCTTAGTAGTGCAGTTCATGGTTCAGTCATGGAATGTTTCATGTTTGTATTACAGTATGTCTGATATTGTTGGCAGGGCCAACTATTTCAAATCCAAAGTCCATATACAATAGCATTGGGGTCTATGTAAAGCTACTACACAGACTTTGGCTTTGTTATGCTTCATTTAATATGTGTAGATGTCGCTTTACAGAGAGATAGGGCTCTCACAGGCAAATAACAGTTTTGTGAGTGGTGACAAAGCAGAGACATGCAGGTGGAAAGAAATAATAAAAAATATGGATATACAGTATATGGTCCTTTGAATTGGTCCTTGCAGTGTGTTTATTATATTAGAGAAAAAATGTGTACTAGAATTTGTGAAGTGTGGAACAATGGTAGTTCTACAACACAGGAGGATCTAAAATTATTTAATTTGTTTGTACAGAGAATCATAGAGAGAGGAGAAAAAAAGAAAGCAGTAAGGTAACAACTAGACCAAACCAATTGAAGTGAGTCTGCCAGTCAGGTCAGGTCAGGATCGGGAGTATGCACTGGTGCAGCACGTTGCCATACTCACCACACAATGAAACGTCTCGGGATCCCTCAGGCAGACACACGGTCCAGTCCTACCCTCCAGAAAAGGCAGTCTGTCTGCCGCAGCCAGTTGTTATGTGAGTGTCCCCTTGGCCTGGTTCAGCCACTTGGGTCCTCAGCAATGAGGATCCTGTGAGCCGGATCACCCTCGGGAAATCGTACCACATGGCATGGGTAATTGATGTTACCCTGCAGGTAATGTGCCTCATCCAGAACTCCATGAGCAACCACTCATTCGACATAAAGTCAAACCAGTGGTACCCAAGGATTCTCTAAAGAGACACAGTGCCAAAGGAGTCCACTCTTCATCTTATGTCACTGGATAGTTTCCATGTCTTGCAACCATGTAGTAAAACAGGAAACACTAGGACTCCGAAGACTTGGACCTTCATCCTCTTGCAAAGATATTGTAAGCACCACACACCCCTTTCTAGTGACATCATGACCCTCAACTTTCTCACAATCCGTCTACTGATTTCATAGGAGGAGTCACAAGAGACATGAATGTCACTACCGAGGTAAGTGCACCACTCAGCGCAGTCAACATTCACTCTGCATGAAGACTGATGATGGCTGTGCTTAAGAGGTCATTAAAGGCCTGGATCTTAGTTTTTATCCAGGACATTCGCAAACTTAGACACTCAGACTCCTTGCTCAGTCTCTCCAGTCCTGATCAGAGTCTCCATTGACTCTGCGAAGATCACAGCATCGTCAGCAAAGTCAAGATCAGTGAAGCTTTCTTCAGCAGACCCCTGGACCCCACAACCCTACCCAACACCCAGTCCATGCAAGCATTGAACAGAGTAAAAGCAAGAACACACCGCCGACAAACCCCAGAATCAACTGGGAAGAACAAAGAGGTTCTGCCGCCACTCTGCAGAGTACTCACTGTACCAGTAGTCAGGCTGGTCATGCTATTCAACAACTGAGGGGATCTTGTGAAGTCTCAGGGTGTTCCACCAGGCAACTTGATCAACCAAGTCTGCTAGTGGTGTTTTTTAAATTAAGGATATTTGCTTTCATTTTTTTTTTCATTCTTGTAAACTAAACAAGCTCTTCCAATATAATTGTTTTTGTTCTTGCACATGATGGTGCTATTGCAGGCAAATGATTGCTTCATAATGTTCGTTGTACCTAGTCTCAAATAGACATTTTTGGGTGACTTTTTGTCGTAGCGAAGACATTTTTAGAATTGCACTATTTGGTCATCACAATACCACCATGATAAAATTGCTGTTTCACTTTGTTGTTGTTTGTTTGATTTTCCTTACAAGAGGTAGCATTATGATCAATAGGTATGTCAAATAGAATTAACAGCAATGATACAGTTAACAAAAAGAACATAACATTTGGTAAAGATGACGAAGTTTAGTTTAAGTATTTGAAATGACAAGAGAAGAATATAAACGTATTCATTATCATACAGTCAGTCAGTCATTTTCTAGCCTGCTTAGTCCTGAACAGGGTTGAGGGGAGTGCTGGAGTCTATTCCTGTTAACATAGTGCACAAGGCAGGAACAAACCCTGGACAGAGTGCTAATCCATCTCAGGGCAAATACACAAACACACACACACACACGCACACACACACCCCAAGGCAAATGAAGTATCACCAATCTAGTTAACCTGCACCTTTGGATTGTGGGAGGAAACCAGAGCACCCAGAGAAAACCCATGCAGATACAGGGGGAACATGCAAACTCCACGCAGGGAGGACCTGGGATGTGAACCCTGATCTACTTACTGTGAGTTAACAGCGCTACCACTATGCCACCATGCTCCCCCCATTATTATATATCCAGCGGCAGATAAAGAAATAAATACCAAGACCACTAAATGCAATCGTTACTTTTTTTAATAACCACCTTTTGAAGAGGCACTTTTTGGTAGCACACTTAAAACATAAAAATGTACTTGCAAGTATCCTTTTTTTGCACAATATTAAAATAAAAATTTCTGACATAAGAATTGCACCCAAAGAAACATTACCTACATTATCATACAATATAAGATACATATAAACAAGATAATAAAGCACCTTTTTTGTTTGCAGGATTGACACAAAGTTTTTGGGTTGTTTTTGTATCACGAAATCAGTGCAGGGCTACACCTCCTTAATTGGGGTCTTTTCATAAACATCAGTAATATGAAATGTCATAATTTGCACCTGAGTTTATATTCAAAAGGCTTTTTTTTTGTTTCTTGCCTAAAAATGAACACTTTTCTCGTTAAGCAGTTAAGCATTAACAGTTTGAAAGCTATTTATAAGAACAAATCAAAAAACAAAAAAAACAGCATGATGTTTATAAAACTGCTACTTGTCCTTTGTTCAAGGAAGATTGTATTCACATTACAAAATAGCACCATTTTAATATATACAAAGCAATACAATGAGAGTCACCTTATTACAGTAAGATAACCGAATACACAAATAAGAGCTATCTGAACAGTACAAGATGGCGTGATGTAATAACACAGCTTTTTGTCTTTTTTGTACTTAAACTACTGCAACATTTTCTAATTACCAACCCTCGTAAATTCTCCACTGTGAAAGAGACATGTATTCAAAATTCAACTCGTCTTCAAGTATTTTTGTTCAGATATTTAACAGAGAGTCTTGTAAAGGAATGACATTTTTAAGTAGCATATAACCCCAGTACTTCTTAAATAAAGAAATTTCTTTTGACGACCTGGCCTGCCCAAAAGCGATTACATTTTCAGTTCATAAAACTCATTCTCAACATCAAAAATCCTCACATTTGCATGATAAAACAGGTAAATTAAAGTAGAAGATTAGCGGACATAAAGCAAAAATATTTCACAGAGGCAGTCAGGCAATCTCATTTAGGCTAGACACAGAAAGAACTCTGATGAGTATAAAGCTTTGATGTTCTTTGCAAATCTGAAGTTTTCAGCATCCCATAAGTCACATTTCAGCATCCCCATAAGTCAGATTTATTTTATTACTCTAAGGCATCTTTCCTTAAAGGAATTTTAAAGCTAGTTAGCTTCTGACCAAATAATTGGCTAAGCAAATGATTTTGTGACTCTGCTGTTCTGAAAATGTGTGGCTCGATGGATTTCACACCAGAGACAGTCCTGTGCTTATTTAGAGAACTAGATACAGAAGAACTGGGTGCTTTTGACATTATGGTGTGCAGAGGCTTCCCATACATTCCCTTCTTGCCTTTAAAATCCCCAGTGAAATGGCGTATTTCTGTTTTTTGGGGGGGGAAATTATCAAAAGAATTCTTTTTCGGCTGCATGACAAACCCTCCAATTTTCGTTTTTAGATGTAATTTGTTGTTTGTCACATCCTCTCTCATGCTAGAAAGAGCTGGATGATCATTAATTGCATCTGTCCTTTTATAATTCCCTAAACTCTCATTCTTGCTTGGGTTTTGCATCCTAAATTTCTTCTTTCTTACTTCACCATCCATGTTTTCCCTTGTGCTTGCTGATAGTTTGGAACCTGGTGATAGCTTGTACTGTTTTCTTTTTTTCTGTTGAAGATTAAGATTTGAATGTAAGAAATCTTTTTCTTCACTTCTGATGGTGGAAATATTCGGTTTTAAGTTTTTGTAGGATGCATCAATTGCACCTTGACAGTTTGAGGAGTTTTTTGGATTGCTGTCTGTCTGTTTTACACAGTCATGCTTTGTGTTTTCATTGAATTTCGATGAGACCTTTTCTCTGATTGCCACATTTTGAAACTCACTAGTGTTGCATAACTTGGTAGTTCTTGTTTGAATTTCAGTATTTGATTGAACATTGCATGGGTGTCTCTGGGAGTTCCCCATTTCTTTATGGTGGACTTCAAAAGGTTTAGGATTATCCTTTGTCTCGCACTCAATAATGAAATCCTGCTTTTCAGCATTGTGTGTCAGCATTCTGTCAACCATCATTTGCGTGTTAAGTTCTGAGTTATGAAGATCGTCATTTTCTGAAATTGGACCTGCTAAATTTCCATTGTTTTGAGGCATATTTTCACAACTAGGACTGTTTTCCAAGCTACTATGAGACTTTATAATTCCAAACATTTCTTCATAATCTTTAAATTCATTGCTTTTTGCTTTGCCTTGATGCATATTTTCAATAAATTTAATTTCACATGACGATATCTGATCCTTTGTACTTTGATTATGCTGGAAATTGAAGGAATCAATAGCTTCATCAACCATCTCCACTGTGGGTCCAGTTTTTCCATCATTTATTATATTATCTTCTGCAATACCAAGTACATTAAAGCCCCCTTCACCTAGTTTGGTTTTAGAAATGTCTGATCCAAAGCAAGGTTCCTCAATATCAATGTCAAGCTGTGTTTGCTCCATAACTTCCAAAAGCTTTGAAAAATCATCAACAATATCTTCAGTTTTTATTGTCATGTCTTGCTCCTGTGGAAGAGGAACATGGAGATCCTCTGAGAAGAAGTCAGATGTCAAAGGTATTGTCTCATTAGAAAGATGACTTTCTGTGTTTTGTAATGAAGCAACACTAGCAATACCACTGTCTGAACTGGTCTCAATAACATTGTCTGTTGAAATCTTTCGCTTTTTATTGGGAGGAGCGCAGTCCATGGTTAATGAAGAGTCAAGATCAAAATAATCGTCTTTACATGGTTTGCAAGGTCTCATGACCCCTCTAAATTTAAAGGTCTTATTTCCCCCTGCTAGGTGTTTCTCCATATGTCTATCATATTGCTCTTTCTTTGAAAAAGTATAGTTGCAAGTACTGCAGATGAATGACTTTTTAATAACATGCATAACATCTGCACAAAGTTCACATGCATACAGAGTTGTGTGCTTGACCTCAGGCTCTTGTACTTCAAGGTGCTTTTCTTTTAAATGTGTTTTCAGTTCCTGCATATCCTGGTAAAACACTGGGCATCTGTGACACAAGTACATCTTTTGCAAACTATGAACAACCAAATGCCTCTGAAGTTTGAATGGTTTTGGAAACTGTTTCCCACAGTGATGGCAATCTCTTGAAGGATCTTTGCAATCTGGATGCATAACTATGTTCTTTTGAATGAGTTCATTTTTGTCAGCATGTTCTGAGATCTCTGTGGTGCTACTGTTCTCGCTACCATTAGTGTTGAACTTTTCTGCCTGAATAACTTCAAGTCCATATTTTGTAACTGAATCATGCTCTAAGTTTTCTTTGACAGCTCTTGGTTCTTTACTTGTGCATGTTTTGGTAGTAACAGCACCTGATTTATTAGATTTGCTTGTACGACGGTGCATAATAGAACTCAAAAAGTTTTTAACTGCATTTTCCTCAATAAAGCAACCACGTAGGCCCAGCACAGATTTCTGGGCCTGTCCTTTTCTTGCAAATTGAGTAGCATGCTCTCTAAGATGCTCATTATACATCCAGACATCAGAGATTTCTTTCAGGCACATTCCACAAGCCCATATTCCAGCTTTATTCTTAGCATGTTTTTCTTTCAGGTGATCTCGCAGTTGCTCCCTTGAGCTAAATTTACGCTGAACACACATGTAGCAGGTTGGGGGAGGCAGAGGATTGTGCGAGAGCTTGTGAAAATCAAGTTCCCCTAGTGTAAGAAACCACTGGAAGCACACTTTGCATTTATACTGTTTGTCTTTTGATTTCATACCAAGTTCACTTCTACTTTTAGTTTTACCTTCCTCTTGCCTCTTACTAGGCTTTAGAATTTGGAGTGCAATGTCCTTCTGGTTAATGGTGGTATCAATAAGACCCTCCTTATTAACTTCGAACAAAGATATTTCAGGTAGCTGATATTTAGAATTTAAATTTTGTACATCTATTGCACTATATTGGCTGGCATGAACAGGTGAAGTAGTTGCACTTTCCAGGTTATCAGAAAGATTCAAGGAATTTTTCTCACCAGACACTGCCTGATCATTACTGATAGACTCTTTAGGTGATTCTAATGTTAGCAAACCTTCTGCTGCTGTATCTTTGCATGCTTCCCAAATGGTTACTGACAACTCACATTGACTGGCTGTGTCATCATTCCCCTGGAAAAATATATCAGTGGCATGTTCCTTTTTTAAATTCTCGGTAGCATTCGTCATATTTTCATCCCCAGAAACACCATCTGTATTAAGGCTACTATTGTAACACATGTCTAGCATCAGGGCATCATCTACTGAAATTGTTCGATATTCGCAACTGGTCAAAAAACTTTTTTTTCCACAGTCACCATCATCTTGGCTTGCCTTAATACCTGTGTTTCCAATGGACAGTTCAGAAGGGGGTTTCTGCTTTTTATTTCTTTTCCCATATACTCTTGTGCATTTTTTTCTTATAATTTGTTCATCCATAGGAAATAATTCTGAGAACTTAGTTTCATCATCAATCAGAGATTCAAGATCTGAAGGCTCCTTGTTGACCTCTGTTGATGGTGCTGCGCAGGGACACAGAGTGGTGTTATCCAAGGATTCTTTATTTGTTCTTGCACAATTTATTTCATCAGCCTCTCCCAAGATTTCTGTATGTGTTGCTTCTTTCGAAAACATCTCAACACTTTCTCTGGTGTCTTCTTGCTCAATAGATATACAACTTTCCCTCATATCTTGAAAACTCTCCAGAGGTATATCACTCAGTTGCATCTCGGTATTATGGCTGTCACTCTCAGTTTGACTGGTGGTTTCAGTTTGTATATTCAAATCATCTTTACAGGGACTTAAAGCCTGTTGATTTTTCTGAAATTCCATATCATATAATAATTTGTTGGGTAGTACACCTTGTTCTTCTGCATTTCCAAGCATTTTTCTTTCTTGATCGCTATGAGTTTGCAACGATACATTTTGATTTTCATTATGTCTTGATGTCGTAGGAAAATTGGGAGTTATTGCTTGCAACAGGTCTGATTTAATTATACAGAGAATGTCTTCTGAGAATATGTCAGCCGTCTTCCCCTTTTGTTCTGTTTTATAATCACTGCTTTCTGTTCCAATTTGCATTTTAGTATTTTTTTTATATTTGCCTTGTGGTGGCATTATTTTCTGTTTTTGTTTGACCTCCAGATTCTTTTGCTTATATTTCTCCTCGCTTTCTATCATAGGGAGTTCACTTTCCCCTGGAACTATATTTGCATTACCTTGGCTGTCTTTGGAAACAGAAAGTTTTCCTGTTGTTGGTGTGTCTGGGGCCATTTCTGTATCTTCTGGGTTTACAACATCTTGGTGACCAAGCACAGTCTGAACATCATCTTGTACTGTGTGATCCTGTGTACTGCAGTCCAGGCAATTTTTATCTATCTCCACATCTGCTAAGGCAGTAATTATGCCCTCTTTCAGTAGGTCTGCATGTATTTTACTATCTACGTTTTTCTCCAGCGTTTCCTGTATTTGAGCAGTCTTGTCTTTTTTGGGATTGTGCTTCATTGCCTGATGCCTTTTTAATCCTGGTTTGGATCTGAAAGTTGCAGAACAAATGTCACATGTTATCATCACTTTGTGTGTACTTTGCTTTGATATTACATATTCAGTCACTGATTCAAATCTATCAGCAGGAAATTTCTCAAGCTTTGATAGTGATGTCTTTTTTCCTTGTGAGTCTAATTGTTTCAGTTGGCTACTTGTATCTCCAAAGCAATCTATAACATTGCACAGGTCTCTGGGTATCTGAGAGTTTGGACTTCTGGGCATATTCTTGGGCAGGGGACAGTTCTTACATGTAGCTGGTTCACCAGGTTCTTGAAATGAAATGCTTGTATCTAAATTCTGTGTATTTGACTTCTTCATGAGGTCACTGTGCAGGTCCATGTAATCTATGGTTTCTAAAGGTGGATGACACGCATCTAAAGATGTAACACCATTAGAAATAGGATGGAAGTCAATAACTGGGTTGGGATCAGACACAACACCACCTTCTTTGTAATCATTGTCCATCTGTACTGTTATATCACGGGAGCAATATGTATCCTGATTATGCTGATTATTAAGTGCCATCAAAGATTCTTTCTCAGAAATTTGGCTTTCTAAGTTTATAGAATTCTGGCAAGGAAATAATGCATTTAAGGGTACATCACAGTTACTAATTAAGTTTTTTTTAGATAAAGTCTGGCTAACTTGGCATTCGGGTATGCTTTCTGCAACATTAATGAAGGTATCTGTGTCACAAGACACAATTTCAGCTTTGTCATATAGTCTCTTTGACATACTCTCTCTGACTTCAGACTTAACATCCTTGTGAACTTCATCTTGTCTAATAGCAGTTTCGCCAATATAAAGAGAACAAGGTGATTCAACAAGAGTAACCAATGGTGCTTCAGAGGCAGTGTTTAATGCTGGATTAAGGGGAAGATCTTCATTTATTTTGTCAGGGACATGAAGCAAGTTGTAAGACAGATCAGATGAGGCAGTATTCTTAAAAGTAATCTGATTCTGCTCAGTTGTACTCAGTATGTCATTGTCTTCAGTTCTAGGTGACTGAGGATTGTCCATGGATATAGGGGAATACTTATCTAGGTCATGCCACATCTTTTCAGTATTACTTTCTACATGTGAGTGTGCATCATCATCAACTGAGAGTCTGTTTTGGGTAATCACCTCGACAATTTCATTTACAGCTTGTGCTCCTTTATCTATTGGTTCCTCTTGTGCACTTTGTAGCTGCAATAAGCCCTCAGCCAGGCTTAACTGGGCTGGCTGTTCTCTGTTTATCAAAGAGTCAGAATGATTTGTTTGTTTTTGTTGGAGATCATCAATAAGCACTTTGCTACTAGCACTTTCCAACACGTCATGCTTTGTAAATGTCAAGGTTGTTTTTTTTGCTTCTTTGTGTTTTAGTTCCATTGGCATCTGATTAGAATTTTGAACAGGCTCTGCCAAATGTTTTAATGATATGTTATATGATAAAGATAGTTCATTGTGATCTGTATTAAGGGATTCACTTATTTTGATATTTTCTTTGTCTGAACAGCAGGACTGTGTTTCTTTCTGAAATGCTGAGCTAGAGGATTCAGTCACAAGTGGTTCTTCCATTGCTTTTCCATAGATTTGAGATTCTCCATGTTCACTTTCATTGCTGTCTGATTTTCCATTTTCACAAACTACTGAACCTTCTCCATCAACATCCTTAGCAGTTTCAGGTAGAGACTCACGTTGTGTTGCTACAAGTGCTGCGTCTAATTGATCCTGATTTTCCTCTGGCTTATCTTCAGCAAATGAAACATGACCAGATGAAGTTAAGACAGGATAAGAAGGCAGGCTTATTTCCTCCTCATTGTTCTTTACTGTACGAGCCACAAACAGTTGCAGCTGCTGTAATGGGTTTTGGGTGGTCTGTAAACAGCTTTTTTGTTCATCTTTATCTTTATCAAAGATAACTGATCTTTCAGTAACTGAAAGCTCATTATCAGTTCCATTTTCATCTGAAATATATGGCTGTTCACTATCTGTATCAAGATGGAGAATGGGACTACTGACATCATGCTTTACATTTCGGTTAATTGATTGCTCATCATGAAGTGTCTTTTTAGTGGAATCATGTTTTAAAATATTAGGGATATTTGTCAGAGATAAGGACTCATCACCACTATGACGTGAACATTCAGAATTTACCAAAGGATGCAGTAAATCATCTTGCTTTTCAAAGTGCAAGATGGTACAAGTTGATTCAAGTTCGGCTAATTTTGTCTGTGAGATCACATTCAACTTACTCTGTGCAGATAAGCTACCGTCACCCTTATATTCTTGTTGTAGAAAATGAGACCGTTGATCATCACTGGATGATGCATCCTTAGTAAACACTGAATCTGAAATCGCTTCCAAACTTCGAATTAGATTTTCAGCATAGATTTGATTTTCCAAAACATCTTCAGGCTTGTCTGCTAAAGGGTTTCCCATAGTACCACATTTGTCATTTTTGTGATGCATTTCCATCTTTTCCACTCTCTCAAAGCTCTGTGCATTTTCTTTGCTGTAAAACTTGTCAAGGTAATTGGGTTCTCCATGTACTGAAGTAGACAGGCTTGACTGAGCATCCAAATTTTCAAAATGAAAATTACATGTCCAGGATTGCTCAGGGTTGTCATACTGCTCCTGCACATCTAGACCTGTTGGCAAAGTGCTAGTACTCATTTGTACACTGTCCACAGTATTGGTGTATAACACACCTTTCTCACTCTCAGCATGTTGATCCAGATGTAAACATGAAAATGACTTACTTTGGCCGAACTGGTCCACAATTTGCTGACATGTGGATGTGATACAGTTAAGCTTTGTTGTTTGAAGCTGGCTTTCTAATTCTGTGACAATTCTTTTGATCTCCAGTTCATCCTCAGATATGTTATTTCCAAAAGGAGCACTGCAACTAAGAATTTTGTCTGATGAAGTTATGGTAATTTGGCCAGGCAAAATGGATCTTCCTTCTGTGAAGTTCTTGTTTGGATTGGACAACTGTGAAAGCTCTTCAGGTAATATTGGAGGCACATCATCCATTAGATTCCAAGTTTTTTGCTCCAGAAATGGTGAATATGATGGGTCAAACACTACTGGTTTTCCAGAATGGTTTGGATTAAAAGTGCCATAGCCTTCTTTTGTTGGTGAAACATCCGAGTACAAACGATTCTCAAACACAGGTACAGAAAATCCCCCAAATATTGGTGAAGTGTCAAATGAAAGTGGAGATTTTACTAAGTTTTGGTCATTTTCCAAAGAGTATATGGAAGGAGATGGTTTTATAAGGTCCTTAGGAATCATGGAGTTATGAAGGCTTGAATGGCACAGATAGAAACCATCTGCCTGTGAAACATTAACAGGCACTTGGTGTGAAACAGCATCATAGTGACTGAGATTTTTCTTTTCTGAAAATGCTTTTTTAGAAATTTCTCTTAAGGGTAGTTTCAAAGTGTCTTTACCAGATGTTTTCAGTTTGCTTAAATCATGACAGGGTTGGCTGCTGCATTTGGGTTTGTCAGGCACTGCTGTCAGAGTATCTTCCTTCATGTTTTTCATATAGTCCTTGTTACTTTTATCTGACACTACTAGAGTGGTCTGGTATGTTTCCTTTGATTCTTTGACCACGCAGTCAACATCATTTGCCTTATAAGATACAACAGGTCTTCCATCACCCTTACTGATATTTACAAAACAGTTGGAATTTTCAGTTTCTTTTAAAATACAGCTGGGAGGTGTACACTCAGAGGACAGCTGTGATTCTGGTGTAAAAGATCCACTATTATTATATCCCTCATTTTTTTGTTTAGTATTTTGAGATCCCACCACAGGCTTTTGTTCAGCTTCTTTACTTCTGCTGATTGATGATAAAGATCTTGATCTTGGTTCTTGATGAGGTGTTGTGCTACTAGCAAAAAGAAACTTAGCCGAACCATACCTTTTTGTGCTCTTTGCAACATACCCTTTTACAAAGCTTGGTGATGATATTTTAAAAGGTTCTTGTTTAAAAGAATCAGTATTCTCAGTGTCACAGAGGCTTTTTTGCCCGCCAAGCTGCTCATTGTCAGAATCTGTTCTGTCTGTGCTCTTTGGGCTACTTATGCTTTCACTTGAAATGCTTGCTGGGGTACTTAAGTCACTGCTTGTTGAAGATCTGCTGCTTCTTCTCCTGACTCTTCTAGTGGCATTTTTCTTAACAGTTGATGGAGTTTCATTACTTTTACTTCCGTAATGCAGTGTTGCATTATTTTTCCAGTTTGGATGTTTTTTCTCTCATTCTGCCACCTTGATCTTTGTGAGATTTTGAGGAACTGTATTTTAATCGACCAGAAGATAGACAGGTACGGCTTGTAAGTTTTACAGGATCTGTTTCTTCATCAGAGTCTGTAATGTAATCGTATTCTCCTAATTTACTGCTCTGCTGTGCTGGTACAAGCCGTTCCATTACTAAAGAAAACTGTGAATTCCTACTACCTTTGACTTGCAGCTTGTGAAGTTTATTTTTCTGTTGCACAATTTTGTGTATAAGTTCTTTACTCCATGTTCCACTGCCTGTCTTTCGTCTTTTGCTGTCTTTGGCTTCCTCTGTTTGAGTTACAGAATTTCCAGTTAAATCTGAATGATCTGGAGGACTTCCTGAACTGGCATTGCCGTCATTATTTCTTAGTATATCTTGCTTTGAAAACGTTTGGGAACATTTCATATTTATTTCTCCATTCTCATTTTTTGACTTATTTTCTTGTATTATCATTTTTTTAGCTCCATCTTGTGACTTGCTGACCAAAGTCTCCCCAGCTGCCTTGTGGGTTGTTTCCTTTAGGCTGGCCTTGTCTGCTTTATCAGGCTCACTCTGTTTATCAGAAGGTTTTAGTACATTCTTACTTTCAGTGCTTAAGGCCTCAAAGTCAAACAGATTTTTGATTTGTGACATTTGTCTTCCATCAAGAGTAAGCTGTTTGTTCTTATTTTCACAAAGCATCCCATCTTTTGTTTTATTTATCTGACTACAATTTGGCTTTACATTTGAAAGATCGTCATCTGCAAATGCATCAATGAAGCTGCTATCAATTTCTGAATTATCCGATTGGTATCCAAGACCATTTAGAGCTTCTGTGATAAGACTGTCAAGTTTTGCTTCATCTATGTCTATATCAGATGTACTTAGAGCACTAGGAGGTGCTGTTACACCATTGAACAAGCCTAATTTTAACAGTTCATCTTTTGCATCTTCTTTTGTGTCACTATCCAAAAGCAAATCTCCATTTTTGTTTAAACCAAGCAATGACAGATGCAAGTCTGATGTGCTTCTCATTAAAGGACTTGTTGCTGTTAAAGGTGTAGCCTTTGTTGGGTCCACCTGATAATGCCTGGCATCTTCCATTTTGGAGGTTTCCTTGAAATCATTCTGAGATGTATGCAATCCACAATACTGTCTGTGATCTAAGAAGGAAGAAAGGTTGCTAAAATTTTGGTCACATTGCTTGCAGGTGAGAAAGACATCAAGCTGATCTAAATTGGCATTGGCTAGCAACTGATGTGCTGAGTAAGGAGGGGGTGGTGGAGGTTCGAGCAAAAAGCTCCCCATACAACCTTTTTCATTATCTACATTCTGCTTTATTAACTTATTTTCATGTAGGTAGCTTGAATGGTCCTCCTTGATTCTTTCTGTGGGTAAAGAATAAAGTCTGGAAGCTTCTGGGTGCATACTTTCAATGCTAGAAATAATTTGATCAGTAGACTTAAATGTTTTTCCCTCCTTTAAGTGGCAATTTTGTGGGTAAAATGGAGGTGGTGGTCCAGTCATGGATAGTCGTGATTCCTCTGAGCTGGCATTGGTAGGGCTACCCGAAACTGGAGAGAGAGATGAACATGTGCTACTTGAGGATGGATTTTGATTTGGTGAAGGTAGTGGGGATTCGTACGGTGAAGCTGACATGATATTAACTGGTGGAACCTGTAGCGGCTGGAAACTGTTGCCTCTGGAAGGTGCATTTGCCAACGTTTGATTCAAGGCATAGAATCCATTTTTATTTCTGGATTCACATATTTGGGGGTGGGAATCAACCGCATTTTCAAATGAAAATGTATTTTTATTATTGCAGGTTTGCTTGCTCCCCTCATTTCTGTGGTCTGGAAAGCCTTCTCTTTGCTGTTTTGAATGAAAATTGTTAAGATTATCAATAGGTGTCTTCTTGTGTGTCTTAGGACTGTCTTGCCACTTGGAAGCATTAAGGGAAAAGGGAAGTTTCTGATTACTTAGTTTTCTTGACAGTTCTATTCTATTTTGATTTGGCATTGCAGTGGTAAGGTGTATATTATGCCAAGGCAATCTACCATTTTTTGGCATTGGTTGCCTTGGTTCCGAAGTTGCCTGGCACTGAAAAGCATACTGGGTGTCAGGTGGAGTAACAGAATAAGGTGCAGCATTATGGTCTACTGAGGAAAAACTTTTGTTGAGCCCTTCCCATGTCTGTGGTAAACGGGAGTGGCATTTTATTGTATTAGTGATATTGTTATCAAAAGGCACAGGTCCAGAATGTAGACTGTTCACTGGAGAGCTTCCATAAGCTTTGGGCTGAAAGTGCATTTGAGGAAGAGAATTTTGTGCAAGAGTTCTTGTAAGATTGTTTCCTGGACTTATAAGCCTTGGACTAGCAACACTGTCCTTGGAAGCTGAGCTGGTTTTGCTTAAAGATGTAGTGGAAACACCATTATTGTGCAAATTTATTTCTTCTTGTGAAAACATAGCTGAACTTTCTGAGAATGGATTTGAAGTCTGGTCAGCAGAACAAGATGTATCAATGTCTGCACCATGGTCTGCTCTGCCTTTATAACAAGGCAGGGTTCCTTGTGTACCATGACAGGCCTGTAAATATTGTGGTTGCTGGGAATGTTGTTGGTATGTCCTTCCATCCTCTTGCATCCTATCATATTGGCCACCATTTAAAATGTCTTCTTGACTATCACTTGATGAGTGAAATGTAAAAGCACCATGTGCCATCTGGCCATTGACCAGTGTGACATCCATATAGTCTTGAGTATTTTGATCAGCAGCAAAAGATGATACCGATGTGTCCTGTAATTCAGGGAAACTATACTGAAATGAAACTGGGCCAAAGACAGCTTTATTGCTTTCCGTGAAATGAGCTGGCTTTTGAGAGGAAATTCCATAGTTAGCACCACTAAATGTCTTTTCTGTAGAATGCCAAGAATTTGCTCCACTACCCTGAAAATCAGGGTAGTGTATTTGGCTGTTTGGATTGATATTATCCCTAGTGAGATTAGCTTGCTGCTGTGAGGTGTGCTGTTGGTGAGCAACAGTTACAGTCTGTGAGGTATAATCACCAGAGGTAAGGTTTGAAGAAGCCTCCTGAAAGCACCTGTTGTATGTTATATCCTCTTGCTGGAGCTCAGCTTCTCTCTCAGGTACACTAGGAACATGAAATCGGTAACTACCTGTGATAGGAGCTCTGATTGTGTCAAGCTTTTTGGGCTGTGTCACTTTTTGTTGTGGGTATGCAATCCCAATAGTTGGATTAGGGCGAGTGTTGGTCATACTGAGTCTATAGAGCTGCTGAGGAGTTCTGTCTCCTTTGCCAGACCTCTTATTTTTATCTCTTCCTTTGTTTTTTCCAGTAGGGGACTGTGGGTTGTTCTTGCCACTTGACCATGTTCCATCACTGGAAAATTTTGTTCTGTTCTGGAGAGACTTGAAGTCAATTTTTCCTGCTTGCTGAGGCCTAATCACAGCTTCTCTTTGTGAACAGGGCTCCTTCTCTTTCACACACAGCTTGTTGCCGTTATTAGATGTTGTGTCCAGAAAACTTTCCAGTAAGGCTTCCTTGTCCTTTTGCTTGGAATCCAGGCAGGAGTCTTTGATGGAATAATCATTTTGTGTCTCTCCCGTCATGATAGACAACAAGAGAACCCAGTTGTTAGCCACTCCCTTAGCAACACTGCATTAATTCCACAGGTTTATCATCACACACATGGTGATTCTCTCTATAGACAACGTTGGTATTTCATAGCAAATGAGGCACAGGACTTTGTATTCCACACGTTGCTACAGAAAAATCTCCCATGGTGGAATTCTTCACTTTCCTCATCATTCTAGATGGAACCTGTAAAACAAAAAGATAAAAATGTAATCTGGAATGAAAATAATGCACGGTATGTTTAATGTGTATATTTTCTTTACCATATTTAATCTGAGTCTTTTTCCATAATTAAAGATCTGTTTGTCCATCTGTTTTCTAAGGCTGATTAATCCAAGTTTATGGCAGGAGTCACACCTGTTGCAAGGTAGTACCCAACCAACGATGGGGCACAAGTACTAAGTAAGTATTTAGTAGAAAAGTATGTTTTACTAATGAAAGTGTATAATAGACTAGAATGCTGTAAAAGTTATGAATTTCCAACTAAATCACTTCTTGGGAAACATTATAGGAAAGCTGAGTTTAACTGTGTTTATGTCTTTATTTCTAGGCAAAGCAATCCATTTTCAGATCATAACAAGCCATTTTCTTGTTATTGTTAGTTCAACTATATTTTATTAGGAAACTGGGGTTTACATTGCATTTTTCCAAACAGAAGTAATCTAGTACTTCTGCAGACATTTTAGATAGGTTTGATTTATGGCCTTTTATTAACAGGAATTAGACTATATTGCTGCTATAAAGGTGCATAACTATTTGCACATGTCTTTGTGTTTTGAAGATGTTTGTAAAGCGTGAATCAGCCACCAGGGGGCAACACCAAACAGCTTCATAATTACATTTTCCATTGTGAAAATCCTTCTGGAATCTCAGAAGCAGAAATTCACTGAGACAGCTTTATTGGACTCTAGGGTAAGTACATAAGGCCATTTACTCTGAGAGCCATCAGCCTGACAGTTTCATTGTGAAAGAAGAAAAAAGAAACAGAGTTACACAATGTACTAAACCTCTTTAACTCAATGTATAGTTTGAGCTGCTACTAAAGTGTTTCCTGTTCTTGTTGAAATATTGCATTTATATTAAGTTAGCTTAGGCATACAACTGAATTGAATTTCTTGATTGATTTTATTTAAAGATCTGTTATGCAAACCCTGAGGTTCTAGCAAGTGTGAAATTTTCATTCTTATTAGACAATGGCATCAATATTAACTTGAGCACCTAAACTAAAACTTTAAAACTTAAAAATAAATTAACAAATAATGAAAACTCACTAATGTGCTTGTCTTGCGGTCTTGTATGTATGTTATCATCCAGTTGACGCTCATAACCGGCCAAATCAATTTAATTTCAAAAGCAACAGGGGCACGGTGGTGCTCAAACATAAAGAATGCTGGCAGTCACCTCCAGTTCAGAACATGCATACATTGACTTTTATATTTATAGATATGTATATATAAAGCGTAAAGTTTGCCAACTGCATGGTAAAGACAATTTAATTTTGAAAATGGTTAAATTGGTTTACCAAGAATTGCTTTGGATTGTAGAATTACTAAATGTGATTTTGCTTTTTTATTATTTTAATTTAAAGTTTAAAAGGTTTCCATGCAAAAATAGCAGGACAAGATACTGAAGTGCAAACAGAACAGAAACAATTTATTCTATCATCTCCTCACAGAACCTGTGAATTTTAGGAAATTCTGTAAAACAAATACATAACCTGTAATTTTTAAGTTTTATAAACTGCATAGAGAGCCTAAATGAAAAGTTAATACATGCCAATACTATTCTTACTTCATCAATTTATATACTTTAAAAAATGTAAATTAAATAAAATGAATAGTCAAATGTTTGAAAGAAAAAAAAAAGAATATATTTGTGAAAAAGCTGCCTGTTGAATGTAATGCAGAATTACCACTGTAAACCCAACAAATTCTGTACCTAGAACTAGCTTTGGCCACTAGAGGACATTGAAGCACAAAATTACAACGCTGCTACTAAATTTCTTCATATACAGTACAGGAAAAAGACAATGTAAACCTTTGTCTTGGAGAGGCCTTCATAAAAAAATTGTTGCAGGTTTAATAGATATCTTATTTCTCAAAATATTATAATAATGAGAACTATTCTTATTAACTGGTTATAATATTAAATACTATTAGAGATCTAAAATGGCAAATTTAACTTACCCAATTGATTTTCTCATTTTCTCAAAAGGCAATGTAATTATTTATTGAATAAATGATTACACATTTAAGGGTTTAAAGGTGATATTTTTGCAATAGGTGAGAGATTGCTGCTTTATCAGTAAGTAGCTGCAGAAGGCTGTGTATCTCTGTTGTCCTGGTGTCTGTATTCTGCTAGTCTAACCAATTTCTTAATCAGAGATGAATTTCTACCTTCAGATGAATGGCTTGTTTAATAATTCAGTAGTCTGTAATGATGAAAGCTATTATTAATATGTGCTTAAAAATACAAATATATATGTCATCATAATGTTTACTACAACAGAGAATATTCATTGGTATTTACTTTTCTGTCAACAGGATTTTGTTCCCTTAATTATAGTACATACTTTTGGCCACACTGATAACTGCCCTATATAAAAATAATCTGTATAGTGTGCACATTTATTTATTTAACATAAGGTACAGTTGCTTTTAAAACATTATTTTTTAAACAATATGACAATTATAGTTTAGCAATTAAGTTTTGAGAACTAGCGTGCTGCATTACAAAACCCAGATACCACTGGTATATTTCTTAAAAATGTAAAAACATTGCAGAACGTTTATTTTCATTGGAGTTAGTAAACAGACTGTGATTAGCTGTACTCCACATTGTAGTTTGCTTTCTCATACACATAGGTGGACACACATTGGTAAGTGAGGGGCAGATACAGCAGATATAGAAAGTAGGTGCTTACACACAGGTGTAGTTCTTGAGTTAAGTAAGCACTTAAAATTCCAGTATACTCAGGGTCATATTTTTAGACAGACCATATCACCTATAATTATGGCTAGAAGTCAACATCTCACTGACTTTGCTTTGGTGTTGTGACAGAACGTCTGACATGAGCTTCAGTGATGAAAACATCTCATCTTAAAGTTTCACAAGTAAAAGTGTCTAAGTTGATGTCACCATAGATCTTGTTGGGAATGACATTATCAAGAAAGGTTAATTATAGCCAGAAACAGAGTCCTTTATTATAAAGTCCATACACTTGTTCGAAGTATAATGTACCAAAATAAATTAGTTGACTACAATTTTCAGTCTGGGATAGTTGTTATTAATGATGGCCCTAGGTCAGGGGTAGGCAACGTCGGTCCTGGTGAGCCGCAGTATGTGCAGGTTTTTGTTCCAACCCAGTTCCTTAACGAGAACTCAATTATTGCTGATGAAGCACATATTGCTTAAGTGACATTTTGATGCTTCATTTTAGTGGTCTCGCTTGTTAAGGTTCTCCAACCTTAATTGCTTATTTCAATCTTAAACTGCTGCATTCAGTGTTTTAATTGCTCCTTATTAGCAATAAGATGTAAAAGACAAAGCAGCCAGCAGTTCTCCAGCTAGCTTTTTTCCCAATTACATCTGTGTGTGTTCATCATGCACTGTTTGATTTAATAAAACACTTAATAGAAAAATGTGACAGACTGAAAATGATCCGTTTTAGGCTTCATATCATTTGGATGATGTCTTTGGAAAGGAAAAAAATCTACGATATAAGAGCCTTACATTGCACAGACTAACAAGCCATAAAATTAAATAAGGTCTGAGATTGGCAATGATTGGTTTCTAATTAAGCAATTGGGTTGGAATGAAAACCTGTAGCCACTGCGGCTCACCAGGACCGACGTTGCCTACCCCTGCCCTAGGTGATCACTATGGCATCTGACTTTAACTGAAATCAAATTCTTATTAGATGACAATATTTTTTTAATTGTACATCTTGTTTAGTTACTAGTATTTTGTAATCTCTTATAGTAAACATTTCTATTTTTTATTTCATTTTTCTTTTTAACTCAGTCTTTAATTGTTCTTGCTAAAATGACACTCCCTCAGTCCATTGTAGCTGAATCAGTTCTGCTTTAAAAAATAATAGTTCAGGTACTGTAAACGAAATTATTTCTGTGTGTAAAAGGAGCAACATTCGATAATTTACCAACATTCTTTTAACAAATAACGAACACAATTTAATATTTCTTAGTTGAGAGACAATGAGCAGAGTGTTCTTTCCAAAAAATGAAGCTAATTTTTTGTTTCAGTTTTGATTGACTATAGTCAATTGAGAGTTCATCTAATAGAAACAGGAAAGTAAAGCTGCTCATTTTTTCAGTCAGTTTGCTGACCATTCCACATTAAATAACCAGCCACTTTTATGATATAAGTATAGGCTGGTGACATCAGCTTTTTAAATGCAAGGTGACATTTTTAAGAGACTTCTCTGATTTATTGGAAAAAATATAGTATTGCTTAATTTGCAGTATGTTTTTTTATTATTATTTCTTCTTTGTTTTTTTTTTTAACTTAATGCTGATCACTGGTTGGCATTGTGAACTTAATGAAGATTTGCAGGTTGACAACAGTGTTGGCTTTTTCAAAAATGCAGGGCTTTTTTATCTCTGATTTATTGTCACATGTTACATACTCACAGTCCCTGGCTGCACGATATTTATCCCTGTTTATAACTGCGTTCGTTTCACCAAGGATGACCCTTCCTCCTGCACTTCTAATCGCTCTCAATTTATGAAAGGGGAAACCCCTCTGCTCTTCAAATGCTGTCTGTGAGTTGTCAATGAAGTTAAAAATGTAAAGCTGTGTCTCAAGGCCAGAAAGGATAAGAAAGACTGTTCCTAGAAAAATGCTGTAATCCAGTGAGAGAATGAAATTGTTATTCCAAATTGATTGAGGGGTAATTTTAGCAATTCTCTTATTTATACTTTGCGAGCACTTATGAAATCATCAAGAGCAGCCAACTGGCTGATGGTAATTGGAGCCCCACTTTGACATTTGTACAAGGCTGCAGATAAGATGAGTGTGGGGGGATTAATAAATATATTAAATCATTTTTTTACTGGATCAGTTGTGTGAAATTGACTATGCTAATAGCCACCATGCCTGACAAGCACTTGCTAAACATGTCTTCTTTGCGCTTCACCAAAGTTTGCTCGTTTCACTTCACTTCTGCAAATGGCCTTCATTTGCATAAACTGGCACAGGGAGACTGCTGCAAGCCCTTTGGCAAAATAGGGAACACGGTGTATTAGACTAACCCACTCGTTAGAGTATTATTAATGACAAATATCAACAAATAAAAAAAATGTATTGGCTAATTTAGTTTTTTCTGCAACGTTAACAAATTTCAGTCAAATCTGTCAAGGCATTTTTTTAGATTTTGGGGTATTTGGTTTTTCTATTGTGTTTTTTTTTAACACTTAAATATTGATATATAAAAATGTCTTTTGAGTACAGTGTTATTCCCATTAATGAAAATTAAAAACTAAAATAAAAATGACAATATGTCTCAAAACTAGAACTAAACAAAAACAAAAATGAAACTAGCCTTTGTAGTTTTAATTTCACCACACTAGTCTTAGTGCATAATACTGTATACATGTGAACATGCAGTTGCCGATATATATTGTTTAAAACTTAACAGTCATAAATTTGGTTATAAAAAAGCATTGATTTGTGTACATGTGCAAATAGGACTCACTGCTGGTATCTGAGTCTGTGAATTTCATTGGTCATTTCATCCATCAGTCAGCTTTCCCTTCTAGAACTGACAGTAAATTCCAAAGTGTCTTTTCTTTTCATTGGCCACAGTTGACTGTTGTCAGCGAATGACTAGGAAACTTTCACTCAACATCAATGAAAAGGCACTTCATTAAAATATGCTACATACAGCTAAATACTGTATGTTTTAAAAAGAACCATGGAGGATTTATCAAGATAGAATAGCCATGCCCCATGCTTCAAATTCAGTCAGTATTTACGCTGGAAAAAAAATGTATCTTTATATGCCAAAGAAGATCGGCATTTCAGCCATTTAACTGTACTTCACATTCTTACTTGTATTGTTAACGGTACCTTTGCAGTGATAGATACGGTGTAACAGGGCTTCATCACTAGCAAATGGATGGATTGCAATAATCTTAATATATATTTAGAAAGTCACAGTATTGGCAAAGTTTTTAACAGGGGGTCATGAGGTGGGTGCTTGGGGGCTCATCAGCACTCTTAACTGTGAAGTACACCATTAGAGTTTATTTTAACAAGAGAAATGTACAAAATATGCTCTATTGAAATAAACTTTGGCAATGGATCTGTGTGCAACCAAGTTTCTTTATCTAACACAGCAGTGCTTTACATATGGCTCATCAGCAATAAAGCACTAGAGCAACCTATGCAAAAATGAGAAAAAAGAAAAATCTTGAGGAGTTTTTTCCTTGCTTGCTTCTTAACTAAATTCAGAAATTTGATTTTCAAATATTTATTAATGTTTGATATTAGTTTGTATCTTGTGTTATTAATGTCATCATTGTTTTTACTTCTGTTGTATTCTTTTGACTATTTGTGAAATGCTTTGAGCATTAGAACAGTTCTATATTTTTAAAAATGTGTTATTATTATAATTGCTATTATTATTATTACACATTGTCATGACCTCAGGTTTGATTGATAGCCCGGTCAGTGTCTACAAAAATTTTGCAAGTTTTTCCCATGTGTATGGAGGCTGAATGTGTTTAACTTCCAATATTATTTTATAGCAGAATATTCAAAGTGTTTCATTAAGCACTCTCAATTGCCAAAATCTGTTTATTTCTAGATGTGTTGTTAAATAACATCCATCCAGTTTAGGCTCGCATGGAGCTCCCCAGGTTTTGCATGTCAATTATTAAGTGAATGCTATAGCAGATGTTCAGTATTTAATGTCAGTGGTATGCTTGTAGAAATTCAGTATATACAAGGAATATATTTCTCTATTTCTGCTATTATTGGTATTAACAATCTTAGCAAAGTAATAATTCCCTGAATTAAATACAGTTTCAAAGTTTTTAAATGGCTAGATGACATACAGACTGCATCAGGAGTTATCAAAAATAAATACAAAATAAAAAGTATCTGTGTGTGGTGTGCTTACTGCTTACAAAGGCAATCTCAAAAATAAAACAGAAAGCATTTTTGACATTAAATAACCATTTGCTTAAACTTGTTGCAGAATGAAGTAACAAGAATAAAAAAATTATATCAAATGATTCTTGCATTTTAGGATTATACCAGAAGCCTTGAACTGTCACATTATCAGGAGAAAATGGAGTTATGTCACAGACAGTATAATTGTATGTATTAAGTCGATAAGTACTGTACAACATGAATGATATACAATTTGACAACTATAAAGAAAACTGTATTTTATGCTTTCAAAACTGTGTCCATGTGGACATTTTTGGTGTGGCAAAAACCAAAAAATTAACTGCTAAAAAAACTAAATAACAAAAAAATAAATATTAAAAAATGTCAAAAAACAAAACTTAATAAAAAGTATAAAAAGCACAAAAAACTAAATAAAAGCTAAAATTAGAAAATGGCAAAAAATTAAAACTAAAACTCAAAAATATCTTAAAACTAGAAAAACACTTTCTGAATACTTGACACATGGGGACTGGAGGAATGGGGACTGGAGGAATGAGAGGTAATCAGTTACATATATTTAATATTCTGTGATCGTTTCCACAGTTATAGTAGCTGTTTTTACTAAGAATTATGAAAGGATCTGTTTGTTAAGTCCTTCTGTGCATACATTTTCTGTATATCTGTGCTGTTACTGCTTACACATTGTATATTTCCCTAAAAGTCTTTCTTCAGTTGAAATATAACTGCCTAAGCAAAATTAAATATTATGCAGTACACTGCACAGCAAAGAAGCGAGATAACTACTGCTCAAACATACAAGGCTAGCCTCTGTTGAGAACTGACTCCTTTTTAGGTGTATCCATTTGCTTTCAATACAGTTAAATGTTCCTATGATGAAATTCCAAGCATTTCTAGTTGTTTTCACTATGCCATATACTCATTTTTCAGAAGTGTCTGAGGTTATAGTTATGTGAGGCCATTTTTAAACCATAAATGTTGAATTCTGCTGTTCATTTGTTTGCATTTCCAAAACAGTTAGTGAGAAGCAAAACCATACCTTTCTACTTTTTTTCCATCTATGACTTCTTAATCTCCTTGTAATTAACCCCGAGCATGAGTGGGGCTTGGAACTCTTTGTAATTATGGTTAAGCACGAGCCCAGACTTAATCTGCTTTTTCAGTGTTAAGCCCAAATAACTCTCAGGACAGTATTTTGCTGCCATGTAGTGGAATAAATAACATTACGCTGAAAAAATCCTTAATTTTTCTAATCATTTCGCCACTTTAAGGTAACTCATGAATATTCATGAGTGGGGTGGAGCCTTCAACCAAAACTCAATGGTGTGTAAACAAGAAACTGTAAAGCCAGTTTTTATACAAACTGAAATTGAATCATTAGTTGACTTGGGCGATAGTGATACAACCAAACTGCCAGGATATACCTGTTGAATTTAGTCGCCAGAATGTTCATCATGGTTGCAAGTAGGTGCATGGAAAAAAAGTAAAATTATTTAAATCAAGTAGAAATACAAGAAGGTTCTGCTACTTTATTTTACTTCATAGAACAATTCAGGCAATAGTGTGACACATGTTCAAGTAATTCCACAATCCAAGTATCTTTGTTTTAAAAGTTTTAGTAAAATTCATGGCAAAACAGTTCACCCAAAATAGAAAAAATTGATATTACAAAGAAATGAAAAGAGATAAACTGATATTCTATTCAAATTAGCAAACACTTTGTGAATTTTACAAGCTCCTTATGCACTGTTCACAATGTAACTTTTGCTTTGCACAAACTTGTCATTTGTGTCAGGGGAAATGTGGAAGTCACTAAGCCTTATGCTGTGGTAGCCAATAGTAAAACAAAGAGTGTGTTGATCAGGTCGATCAGGCACTGTCATTCTATCCTCTCATGCTCAAGCAACAGAAAAAATATTATAAGAAAAGTGTGGAAAAAAAAACATGCTTCTGCTGTCCCGATTGCAACCTTGGCCTATGCATTGGTGGCTGTTTCAAAACATAACGCAAAGCATGTGCAATGATCCGCATCAGTATACCACTTAGGAGGCTACATGGTCAATGCCATGAGGCTGTTTTATTAAATTCTTATCTTACCTTATTGTCATAATGTCCAACTTACTTTCTAAACAAATCAGGCAAGGTCTATGTTGTCTACCTAGTGTGCCCTTGATGACCTTGTGAGTTGTCAAAGAATGTTCTTTAACCAAAAATTCAACTTAAATTACTTTTAATAATGCAACATAGTACAAACAGTAAAAATGGAAACATATTTCTTTAGCATAATGTCTACAATCTATTATGTTATGGAAACAAAATAACATCTTATATAAATCCATTTCATCATTGCCCATGCTTAAAATGAGTAACCAACAGATATTGTTGAAATAGAGCTTGACAACAATACAATTAGAATCCAGCATCCTTAAACATAGTTCTGTTAATATTCATTGAACATAAGGCATGGAACACCAACTTCTCTTATGGGGTGGTTGAAAGTGGTCTTTTGGTCAGTAATGGCTAGCACTTCTTATCAGATACAAAAAAAATGTAACTTTGCCCTTCTTAGTTGAATAATTTTGAAGTCAGCACCTCTCCCTTTATAAAAACACACACATAGAGCTAATTCAGCTTGACATCTTGTTTTTGTCTAAGCCAAGTCACACTTGCCTATCCTCTTTCTGCAGCTCTCTTCTGCTTTTCAGCTCATGTACTAATCTTTAGTTTTTCTGTCTTAGTGATCGTTTCAAGTATAGCAGTTAATTGTGCAGGTCCCTCATCTGGTGTCGGTTTCTCTTGTCTCAAGCACAATTGCCCAGCTAGTGTGTCACTGCTTAATTAAGTTCTTTTAAGACAAAACACCCCTAACTATGATGAGGGGAGCCTGTAGCCAGAATAACAAATCCTCACTCATATGAGGGGTATTAGGAAAATAAATGCAGTTCCTGTTCTCCATTTCTTGTGAAACCTGGAGAAAGATAACATATCAACTTTATTTGCCATGGGACCAGTCAGCCTATGAGAATACTGAATACGCCTGACACAACTGATGGCAAACATATACTGTAGCATGGTTGACTTCTGCCTTTTCATCCTCAATAGCTGAGACAATTCATTATTATTTTTATTATTATTTGCTGTAGTAGTATTGTCATATGTTCATTTTAACCAGCTTTTACTATGTAGTGGTGCTAAATGATTAACGTCGTCTTAAATGTATTCTGTGCTGAGTCGCATCTTTCATAGCATTGTCCTGTTTACATGGTCTGTGTGTCTGTGTAAATATTGTCCCCTGGAAACAAAGGGGGAAGGATAACGTCGTGGAAATGTGGTCCCTCATGATAGTTTGTGCTGTCAATCCCATCATTTGCAGTAGGGCTTGTCGGGTCTAACGTTCTCAGCTTGCCAGGCCACGTGTCTTGGTGGTGTAGCTGCCGTTCTGGGTGAGTGTTTCTGCCTTTACAACTCTGCCACAGTTACATAACTTTTACTACTCTTCCTTCTCAAAATCATCTTTATGGCATCAGAAATGTTTACTCCTCACATGAATTTTTTGTATATAATGTCATTTTTGTTTTTTGCAAAATCGGTTTCCATACTTATTATTTATGATTGCCAAATAATTCTGAACAATAAAATGAATATTATGGATGCGTCTTTTAGACTGTTAAATGTCAAGCTGCTATCATCAGTTATGTACAGCCAATACAATGAGGATCACTCAACTCTAAATAACAGGATAAAGTGAGCTAGGAAACAGGAACCAATGATACTATTAAAGTATCTGTGTTAAGTGGCAAGACTAGGACTAACGGGAAGCACGTTGATGTTACATACAAAGTCAAATATCATTTGGTTTTCAGACTTGCTACTTTTTTTTAAAAAAACCACCAGGAACATAAAATGCTGTACTTTATGTTCGCTTATGACTGTGTGGCAGGACCTAATTCCAACTCCATCATGAAATTTGATTAGTTTATAATCGGTATACTTTGCTCAGAGCTATCAAACAACTTACCCAGCAGTTTAATAGCCATAGAACTTAAAACACTCTTAAGCTGGGAATTTTACACCAGCAAGATCCAGATGTCAGTGCAGCAGAAGACTCTTCTACTATCACTGACTGCAGAAA
This sequence comes from Erpetoichthys calabaricus, assembly GCF_900747795.2. Lineage (NCBI taxonomy): Eukaryota > Metazoa > Chordata > Cladistia > Polypteriformes > Polypteridae > Erpetoichthys > Erpetoichthys calabaricus. Next base: position 123,193,271 of record NC_041402.2, on the reverse strand, counting down.
AAAGCAACGGAAGCTGTGTAAGAGACCATGCAAATGCATACTTCTACAACCATTTCCCTTTTTACCCACCCTGAAATTGTCAACATCTGCAATAAGGGCATATAGAAAGAATAACCACAGAAGAGGCAGTAACTTCACTTTTTTCATAAGCGTGAGACTGGAAAGAAACCTCTTCAAATAAATTAGGGACAATTTAGTCACTGATTTAATTTTACATAGCTATATAGTGAAATATATAACTGCATATATGCTGCAGCTATGAAAAAATGACAATAACAAATCAGAAGAAAGTTACAAGGGCACTGTCTCAATTAATTTCAGTAAATAATTTAAGTTGGAATTTAACTGAACTTAGAAAAAGCCCCAACGGTGACTTTGTCCACACCTTAGCTTTATTGCAAACAAGAAAAACACCCATTAATATAATGTATACGCTGTAGAGTGACTTTATAAAAATGATTAAAGGAGCAGGCTATTGTTTCACACAAGTGCTCTACCCCTCCTCGAATCCGCCACCTTATCGTGGTGGAGGGGTTTGCGTGTCCCAATGATCCTAGGAGCTCTGTTGACCGGGGCTTTATGTCCCTGGTAGGGCCACCCAAGGCAAACTGGTCCTTGGTGAGGGATGAGACAAAGTGCGGTTCAACAAAACTTCCATGATGAATACAAAATTTGGACAGCGTTTTCCCTCGCCCGGACGCGGGTCACCGGGGCCCCCCTCTGGAACCAGGCCTGGGGGTGGGGCTCAATGGCGAGCGCCTGGTGGCCGGGCTTGCACCCATGGGGCTCGGCCGGGCACAGCCTGAAGAGGCAACGTGGGTCCCCCTTCCCATGGGCTCACCACCTATGGGAGGGGCCAAGGAGGTCGGGTGCAGTGTGAGTTGGGTAGTGGCCGAAAGCGGGGACCTTGGCGGTCCAATCCTCGGCTACAGAAGCTGGCTCTTGGTACGTGGAATGTCACCTCTCTGAAGGGGAAGGAGCCTGAGCTAGTGCGTGAGGTCGAGAGGTTCCGGCTAGATATAGTCGGGCTCACCTCAACGCACAGCTTGGACTCTGGAACCAATCTCCTTGAGAGGGGCTGGACTCTACCTCTCTGGAGTTGCCCCCGGTGAGAGGCGCTGAGCGGGTGTGGGCATACTTATTGCCCCCCGACTTGGAGCCTGTACATTGGGGTTTACCCCAGTGGACGAGAGGGTAGCCTCCCTCCGCCTTCGGGTGGGGGGACGGGTCCTAACTGTTGTTTGTGTGTATGCACCGAACAGCAGTTCGGAGTACCCACCCTTTTTGGAGTCCCTGGAGGGGGTGCTGGAGGGCACACCTTCTGGGGACTCCCTCGTACTGCTGGGAGACTTCAGTGCTCACGTGGGCAATGACAGTGAGACCTGGAAGGGCGTGATTGGGAGGAATGGCCCCCCTGATCTGAACCCGAGTGGTGTTTTGTTATTGGACTTCTGTGCTCGTCACGGATTGTCCATAACGAACACCATGTTCAATTTCATATGTGCACTTGGCACCAGGACACCCTAGGCCTCAGTTCGATGATCGACTTTGTGGTTGTGTCGTCGGACTTGCGGCCACATGTCTTGGACACCCGGGTGAAGAGAGGGGCGGAGCTGTCAACTGATCACCACCTGGTGGTGAGTTGGCTCCGATGGTGGGGGAGGATGCCGGTCAGGCCTGGTAGGCCCAAACGTGTTGTGAGGGTCTGCTGGGAACGTCTTGCAGAGCCCCCTGTCAGAAGTAGCTTCAACTCCCACCTCTGGCAGAACTTCGACCATGTCCCGAGGGCGGTGGGGGACATTGAGTCCGAATGGGCCATGTTCCGTGCCTCTATTGTTGAGGCGGCTGACCGGAGCTGTGGCCGTAAGGTAGTCGGTGCCTGTCGTGGCGGCAATCCCCGAACCCGTTGGTGGACACCAGCGGTGAAGGATGCCGTCAAGCTGAAGAAGGAGTCCTACAGGACCCTTTTGTCCTGTGGGACTCTGGAGGCAGCTGATAGGTACCGGCAGGCCAAGTGGAATGCGGCTTCGGTGGTTGCTGAGGCAAAAACTCGGGCATGGGAGGAGTTTGGGGAGGCCATGGAGAACGACTTTCGGACGGCTTCGAGGAGATTCTGGTCCACCATCCGGTGTCTCAGGAGAGGGAAAGAGTGCAGTGTCAACACTGTGTATGGTGGGGATGGTGCGCTGCTGACCTCGACTCGGGATGTTGTGGGTCGGTGGGGTGAGTACTTCGAAGACCTCCTCAATCCCACTAACATGCCTTCCAATGAGGAAGCAGAGCCTGGGGACTCGGAGGTGGGCTCCCCCATCTCTGGGACTGAAGTGGTGAAAAAACTCCTTGGTGGCAGGGCCCCGGGGGTGGATGAGATACGCCCGGAGTTCCTCAAGGCTCTGGATGTTGTAGGGCTGTCTTGGTTGACACGTCTCTGCAACTTCGCATGGACATCAGGGACAGTGCCTCTGGATTGGCAGACTGGGGTGGTGGTCCCCCTCTTTAAGAAGGGGGACCGGAGGGTGTGTTCCAACTACAGAGGGATCACACTCCTCAGCCTCCCTGGAAAAGTCTATTCGGGGGTTCTGGAGGGGAGGGTCAGTTGGATAGTCGAACCTCGGATTCAGGAGGAACAGTGTGGTTTTCGTCCTGGTCGCGGAACAGTGGACCAGCTCTACACCCTTAGCAGGGTCCTGGAGGGTGCATGGGAGTTTGCCCAACCAGTCTACATGTGTTTTGTGGACTTGGAAAAGGCGTTCGACCATGTCCCTCGGGGAATCCTGTGGGGGGTGCTCCGAGAGTATGGGGTACCGGACCCCCTGATAAGAGCTGTTCAGTCCCTGTACAACCGGTGTCAGAGCTTGGTCCGCATTGCCGGCAGTAAGTCGAACCCGTTTCCAGTGAGAGTTGGACTCCGCCAGGGCTGCCCTTTGTCACGGATTCTGTTCATAACTTTTATGGACAGAATTTCTAGGCACAGACAGGGTGTTGAGGGGGTCCGGCTTGGTGGACTCAGGATTGGGTCACTGCTTTTTGCAGATGATGTTGTCCTGTTTGCTTCATCAGGCTGTGATCTTCAGCTCTCTCTGGATCGGTTCACAGCCGAGTGTGAAGCAGCTGGGATGGGAATCAGCACCTCCAAATCCGAGACCATGGTCCTCAGCCGGAAAAGGGTGGAGTGCCCTCTCAGGGTTGGGAGCGAGATCCTGCCCCAAGTGGAGGAGTTCAAGTATCTCGGGGTCTTGTTCATGAGTGAGAGAAGAATGGAGCGTGAGAACGACAGGCGGATCGGTGCGGCGTCCACAGTGATGCGGGCTCTGCATCGGTCTGTCGTGGTGAAAAAGGAGCTGAGCCGTAAGGCAAAGCTCTCAATTTTCCAGTCGATCTATGTTCCTCCCCTCACCTATGGTCATGAGCTATGGGTAGTGACCGAAAGAACAAGATCGCGAATACAAGCGGCTGAAATGAGTTTTCTCCGCAGGGTGTCTCGGCTCTCCCTTAAAGATAGGGTGAGAAGCTCAATCATCCGGGAGGGGCTCAGAGTACAGCCGCTGCTCCTCCGCATCGAGAGGAGTCAGATGAGGTGGCTCGGGCATCTGATCAGGATGCCTCCTGGACGCCTCCCTGGTGAGGTGTTCCGGGCACGTCCAACTGGGAGGAGGCCCCGGGGAAGACCCAGGACACGCTGGAGGGACTATGTCTCCCGGCTGGCCTGGGAACGCCTTGGGATTCCCCCGGAAGAGCTAGAAGAAGTGGCCGGGGAGAGGGAAGTCTGGGCATCTCTGCTCAAGCTGCTGCCCCCGCGACCCGACCTTGGATAAGCAGAAGAGGATGGATGGATGGATGGACAAGTGCTCTATGTCAACCAAATTGTGGTAAATAAAAATGTTTACTAATTAACTCGGAGAGAGAGTGTGTTGAGCAGATGGAAAGAGTACTTTGAGAGGCTGATAAATGAAGAGAACGAGACAGAGAGGTTGGATGATGTGGAGATAGTGAATCAGGAAGTGCAATGGATTAGCAAGGAAGAAGTAAGGACAGCTATGAAGAGGATGAAGAATGGAAAAGCAGTTGGTCCAGATGACATACCTGTGGAAGCATGGAGGTGTTTAGGAGAGATGGCAGTGGAGTTTTTAACCAGATTGTTTACATAGATAGATAGATAGATAGATAGATAGATAGATAGATAGATAGATAGATAGATAGATAGATAGATAGATAGATAGATAGATAGATAGATAGATAGATAGATAGATAGATAGATAGATAGATAGATAGATACTTTATTAATCCCAAGGTGTACAGGACTGTAGTAACTACAGGGGGATAAAATTGATGAGCCACAGCATGAAGTTATGGGAAAGAGTAGTGGAAGCTAGGTTAAGAAGTGAGGTGATGATTAGTGAGCAGCAGTATGGTTTCATGCCAAGAAAGAGCACCACAGATGCAATGTTTCCTCTGAGGGTGTTGATGGAGAAGTATAGAAAAGACCAGAAGGAGTTTCATTGCATCTTTGTGGACTGGGAAAAAGCATATGACAGAGTGCCTCGAGAGGAGTTGTGGTATTGTATGAAGAAGTCAGGAGTGGCAGAGAAGTATGTAAGAGTTGTGCAGGATATGTACGAGGGAAGTGTGACCGTGGTGAGGTCTGCGGTAGGAGTGACGGATGTATTCAAGGTGGAGGTGAGATTACATCCGGGATCAGCTCTGAGCCCTTTCTTATTTGCAATGGTGATAGACAGGTTGACAGACGAGATTAGACAGGAGTCCCCGTGAACTATGATGTTTGCTGATGAGATTGTGATCTGTAGCAATAGTAGGGAGCAAGTTGAGGAGACCCTGGAGAGGTGGAGATATGCTCTAGAGAGGAAAGGAATGAAGATAAGTAGGAACAAGACAGAATACATGTGTGTAAATGAGAGGGAGATCAGTGGAATGGTGAGGATGCAAGGAGTAGAGTTGGCGAAGATGGATGAGTTTAAATACTTGGGATCAACAGTACATTGTAACGGGGATTGTGGAAGAGAGGTTGAAAAAGAGAGTGCAGGTAGGGTGGAATGGGCAGAGAAGAGTCAGGAGTGATTTGTGACAGACGGATATCAGCAAGAGTGAAAGGGAAGGTCTACAGGACAGTAGTGAGACGAGCTATGTTATATGGGTTGGAGACGGTGGCACTGACCAAAAAGCAGGAGACAGCTGGAGGTGGCAGAGTTAAAGATACTAAGATTTGCATTGGGTTTGACAAGGATGGATAGGATTAGAAATGAGTACATTAGAGGGTCAGCTCAAGTTGGACGATTGGGAGACAAAGTCAGAGAGGTGAGATTGCTTTGGTTTAGACGTGTGCAGAGGAGAGAAGCTGAGTATATTGGGAGAAGGATGCTAAGGATAGAGCTGCCAGGCAAGAGAAAAAGAGGAAGGTGTAAGAGAAGGTTTATGGATGTGGTGAGAGAGGACATGCAGGTGATGGGTGTAACAGAACAAGATGCAGAGGGCAGAAAGATATGGAAGAAGATGATCTGCTGTGGCGACCCCTAACGGGAGCAGCTGAAAGAAGAAGAAGACTAATTAACTCAGAATATAACAAAACAATTATAAACACCAATGAGAGAATATATAAAATATGAATTACAATAGTACAAATAATACATTCTCCAGGTTTAAAAAGCCAAACGAGGCAATGTCCATGTGCCTTAAATCTTAAAACAAAATCTCTGAGTCAGGGTGTAATGTCCAGTAAGTAGGTAAATTATTACCTTATATCATAGATCAGTCTGTAATTTATCTGGTATGATTTATTTATACTTACGCATTTGTCATCCAGTTTATGTGGGCATGGTCAAAACACAAATTATGGAACACAAATGAATATCAGTATCAAATATGCTTTGTGGCAAGATCACCCTCGACACAGACAGACACGCAGACTCAGAAGTCCCAAAACACACACGTTTATTATGTTTCCCAGTCCTAAGCACAACACAATACACAAACCCCACAATGCTCAGTCCTTTTCCTTTCTTCTTCTCTACTTCTGCCGCCTCCACTCCTCTCTCGCAAGCTCTGTCCTCCGCCTCCCTACTCCTGCTCCTCGAATGAAGTGAGGTGGCCTATCTTCTTCCAGCAGCACTTCCAGGTATGGCGGAAGTGCTGCATGGGAACCTAGATCCTCTTCTGTGGCGGAAGTGCTGCAGACAGAGGCTCCATAGCTGCCCAGGCGCCTCCTGTCGGTGGCCACGGTCCCCAGCAGGGTGGAGTTTCTAAGCTTCATCCCTGTGGCCCCAATGCAAACCAGGGGAGCTGCCCTCCCGTGTCCCAGGAGAGGTACTGTTATTGACATGTCCTCTCCTCAGATGGGCATCCCAACCGGGTAAGAACCCCGGCAGTCCATAACAGGGGTTTCAGGACATTTCATGGAGGCTATGCATTCTCTCACTGATCTGAAATAAGCTGTTTTGGAAATTGTCAGTCATCGTCTAACCCGCTATATCCTAACACAGGGTCACGGGGGTCTGCTGGAGCCAATCCCAGCCAACACAGGGCGCAAGACAAGAACAAATCCCGGGCAGGGCGCCAGCCCACCGCAGGTCACACACACACACACACACACACACTAGGGACAATTTAGGATTGCCAATGCACCTAACCTGCATGTCTTTGGACTGTTGGAGGAAACCGGAGCACCCGGAGGAAACCCATGCAGACACGGAGAGAACATGCAAACTCCACATAGGGAGGACCCAGGAAGTGAACCCAGGTCTCCTTACTGCTGCCCCATTTTGGAAATTCTCCATTTCAATAATCTGTTACTACTTCGTGCAGCTATTTAGATATACAAAGCTGATTCATGATTCTTTCTATAAATACAATCACTTCCATACCTAGCTGTTTCCCACTTCTGAGCATCATTTTTGTTTACCAGGTTTGATGTTGGACACTCTACCCAGGTCATATTTTGGTAATGCCCACTATTGTTTTCTCCTGACCATTTTCTTTTGTGTCTACTTCGCATAAATGATGCCTCTTCCCTTTTTACAGTTCATTTTATATATTTTTTTTAATATATTTGAGCTGACAGAGGTTTCCTAGAAACAGTGCAGTCTAGTGAACCGAAATTCTTAAATTTCTTAAAACACCTGCAAGATCCTACAAGATTATTTTAAGTTCATATTGAGACAAAGAAATAAGGAATAATTCGATTGCAATAAAGATTCAATAAAAAATCAAAATCAGTTTTTGATTAAGGTGCTGGTATCAAAGAAAACCTGGATTTATTATGGAACTTCATGCAATGATCCATGTAACTTTTTATACAAAGACAGCCATTCCTTATAACTTCAGTTTCAAACTGCTTTCCAATACAATTGGTATACAGCATTTTAAAGTTATGCAGTAACATTAAAAGAAAATGAAAACATATTTAAACATAGCAATATTTAACTTGATGCAGCACTATCTTGACGTTTGTCCCCACCTCCGATATTAACAGAGCCTGCTTATAAGAGTGTTGGAGTTTTGCAGCTCATTAAACCTCTTTGTACTGACAAAAGCTCTTTTAATTTTGATGTTGCCACTTATCTTCTATTTCAGACTCCAGTAATTCCTTAGGCATTTAACTGGGTCTGTGACACTCCAATCCTAGCTGACTCTCTATCAAAACATTTATATAATAGCATTCCTGATCAATTCTACTCTATGATATTTGCAAGTTGATTAAAACACTTCTTCGTTAATAATTCTTTTTTATTGCTGTCAGTAATGACCAAAATTTTTGAATTCCTGCCTTAGGTCATGATAGTAGAGACTTAGAGTCTGAAGCTATTTAAGGTTTTTATAGTTTGTAAGGTTGCTTTATAGAATTTTACCGATTTAACTGTTATTATTTAATACTGTATTGGTTAAAAATGTAATTTTCAGAATGTGTCCCCATTCCACTTTAATATGTTGGACAGCCCTGAGCTACTGTGATTTTATCTCTGGCTTGTTTAGGAAGTTTGATATTGAGTTGGGGTTATTACATTTTTTCTTTCTTCATCCTTCCATCCATCCATCTTTAACCTGCTCTTTCACTTTAAGGATGAGGGAGGAAACTCAAGTCTGGATGGACATGGCAGTATATCTCAAGGTACACTAAACCTCATGCCAATGTTCACTTATTCTGGTCCAATGTAGACTTGCCAGTTAGCTTAACAGGAATGTCTTTGAGGTGTGAAAGGAAAAACTGGAGAACCCAGATAAAATGCTACAATGACAAAGTAGAGAGAGTGCACAGACTCCACACAGACTATTTAATAGGACTCTAGAGCTGTGAAGCAGCAATACTAACCACCTTTTCTTTTCCAATGTTTCTTTTTTTTTCTCTCAATTTCACATCTATTATTTTTCCTTCTGGATTTTATATCCCTAGTTTATGGGTCATATCACTGTATTTACTTTTAAGGCAAAAATGTATCTTGTAATTCTGCAATATAAAAACAAATAAAATATATATACAGTACAATGAAATAATATAATTTACTTGCTTGATTGAATTTTAGTAACTGTAATTTTACAAACATTAATCATATATTAAAACAAAATAAATCATCTTAAAACTTATATTGAAAGATGGAAAGATGGTCTTCACTTGCAATAATATATATATATATATATATATATATGTACAGTATATATATATATATATATATATATATATATATATATATATATATATATATATATATACAGTATATATATATTGTGGGGGATGGCCGGCCAAATATTCCGGTCCACACCTCCAAGCCGCTAGATGGAGCTCTCCCAACAACATGGAAGTGCCCCAAATTCCAGCAGGGCCATATGGACATTGTAGTTTTTATAAACAGCCTTGCTGGATACCATGGGGACCACTAGGAGCCGCTGGAGGGAGGCTCACAGAGTGCTATGTGCCCTATAACCCGGAAGTGCGTCATGAACACATGACCGGAAGGAACGACGTGCTTCCGGGGTGAAGAACTGGAGTTTTTATATGACCTGGAAGTGTTCCTAGTCACGTGGACAGAGAGGGCGAAACACTTCCAGGTCAAGGACTATAAAAAGACTATGGGAAATCCCAGACGTCGAGCTGAGCTGGGTGGAAGGGTGGCAACGCGTCTGGGAGTGAGGAGGATTATTGATTTGTTGTTTATTGTGTTATTTGAAGATTGTGGAAAAGAGGGTGCTTTGTGCACGTTTTGTCCTAATACATAAAATATTTGGACTTTTACCTGGTGTCTAACGTGTGGTCTGAGGGTTCAAGGGGTCACGGAGACCCTTAAACTGTCACAGTGGCATAGTCGGCAGGATTCTCTAGCGTCGTTTAGCGGAGGACCTGTATTTATAAATTTTCTGATGACAGAGAACCCTGAGAAGACAGCGTTCAGACACACTGCAACGTCGCCAAAACCTTCTATTTCCAAGAACGTCATGGGGAAGAAGACAAAGCAGGGCAACAACACCAGCAGAGGGTCCACGCTCATCAAGGCCGACGCTCGGGATGAGTTATGGAGCGGCCACACGAATCGGGAAAAGCCTACGGAGGGAAACGACTACCACGAGGTATGTGCCGGTGACTCTATTGAAAATGTATTTAAAATAACTCATTTGGTCCTGTGCACATACCTCAAAGAAAGTCATCCGGAGGCTCTGCGAGATGCAGAAGAAATTCGTTCGAGCCCACGAGAAAGAAGGACTTCCGCATGTTGGGTGCTGGCTAAGGACACGTGACCACCCCGGAAAGAGTGGGGGAAACAGACGGTACGCGTCCTGATGTTTTTGCCTTCGCCCGTAAAAAGACAGTCTTGGCCTGTTCGAAGGAGAAGGGGGAGGCGAGCGAAGCGCCGCTCGACCCACAAAAAGGTAAGGAGGTCCGGGAAATGGCTGTTCGGTCTGCCGATAAATTGAAACAGGCAAATCGCAGTCAGCCAAAGATGGCGACCCGGTCTTCGTTCATAGAGAACTCCAAATCCCAGAAGCCTCCGCGAAGCCCGTCCAAACACGTGCTGACAGCGGACGAGCTCATTGGCTCCCGGCTGGTAAGTAAGCAGAATGAGGAAGTAAGCCTACCTCCGGCCGAATTAACTAACCTTCTAGACGTACGGGAGCTTGAAAAATTAATAGAACCCATACAAAGTATTTTTCAGGTATTGACTGAGATCAAGAGGATCGTCGCAGACTTGGGAGCGACGGCCGAAGCCCCGATAAAGAAGGTGGAGGAATACCTGCGGCGGCTGGGTCATGAGTGTCCCGTGATATATAATTTGGCGGTACAGGTAGGTAATGCCGGTACCGTATATAATGAAATATGGACGCAGAGTGACACGGCCCCATGCTTAATCAATAGTGGGTGCCAAGTAACTGCGAGCCCTACAAGAGAGGCAGAAACGATGACCGTTGGCTTAGTGGAAGGGTCGGTCGAACCGGAACAGCTGGATGGTGCTGTCTCCGGGAACGATCTGATCCTGAAGACACCGAAGCCGGTACAAATTAAATCAAAGGGTGTTCAGACAGTGAAAGGGCTCTCTTTTGTTAATAGAGAGACCCAAACTGCGAACAAACCCCAGATTAAGCAGGAGATCCCAAAAATAAAATGCAGGTCTCCTGACAAAGTAGAGAGAAGGACGGAGTGTACAGAGGCGGCCTTAAAACCTCCCTTGGCGGAGAAAAGGGCGGAGTTGACGGAGTTCCCGAGGTGTTTTTAGTCTCGCAGAGGACGACAACGAGGAGAGCAACGCCTTTGTTATAACTGTCGTCGGCCAGGCCACGCATGGCGAAGTTGTCCTCGGAGGACAGGGGATCGGAAGGACACCCGATACACCGTTCCCCCTAGGTTCTCTGGGAAGTCTAGACAGCATAGCCAAGGTCCGACTGATGGGTTCTCCTGGAGGAGGACGTCCCTCTCGGGGCTGGCCACTCCGCCCCAGTGGTCTTCGCTTAGGGGAGGGAACTGTGAGGGATGGCCGGCCAAATATTCCAGTCCACACCTCCAAGCCGCTAGATGGAGCTCTCCCAACAACATGGAAGTGCCATATGGACATTGTAGTTTTTATAAACAGCCTTGCTGGATACCATGGGGACCACTAGTTGCCGCTGGAGGGAGGCTCACAGAGTGCTATGTGCCCTATAACCCGGAAGTGCGTCATGAACACATGACCGGAAGGAACGACGTGTTTCCGGGGTGAAGAACTGGAGTTTTTCTATGACCTGGAAGTGTTCCTAGTCAGGTGGACAGATAGGGCGAAACACTTCCAGGTCAAGGACTATAAAAGGACTATGGGAAATCCCAGACGTCGAGCTGAGCTGGGTGGAAGGGTGGCAATGTGTCTGGGAGTGAGGAGGATTATTGATTTATTGTTTATTGTGTTATTTGAAGATTGTGGAGAAGAGGGTGCTTTGTGCACGTTTTGTCCTAATAAATATAATATTTGGACTTTTACCTGGTGTCTAACGTGTGGTCTGAGGGTTCAAGGGGTCACGAAGACCCTTAAACTGTCACAATACATATATATATATATATATATATATATATATATATATATATATATATATATATATATATATATATATATGTATACAGGTGCTGGTCATAAAATTAGAATATCATGACAAAGTTGATTTATTTCAGTAATTCCATTCAAAAAGTGAAACTTGTATATTAGATTCATTCATTACACACAGACTGATGTATTTCAAATGTTTATTTCTTTTAATGTTGATGATTATAACTGACAACTAATGAAAGTCCCAAATTCAGTATCTCAGAAAATTACAATATCAATTAAGACCAATGCAAAAAAAGGATTTTTAGAAATGTTGGCCAACTGAAAGGTATGAACATGAAAAGTATGAGCATATACAGCACTCAGTATTTAGTTGGGGCTCCTTTGGCCTTGATTACTGCAGCAATGCCGCGTGGCATGGAGTCGATCAGTCTGTGGCACTGCTCAGGTGTTATGAGAGCCCATGTTGCTCTGATAGTGGCCTATCAATTGTTGGGTCTGGCATATTGCATCTTCCTCTTCACAATACCCCATAGATTTTCTATGGGGTTAAGGTCAGGCGAGTTTGCTGGCCAATCAAGAACAGGGATACCATGGTCCTTAAACCAGGTACTGGTAGCTTTGGCACTGTGTGCAGGTGCCAGGTCCTGTTGGAAAATGAAATCTGCATCTCCATAAAGTTCGTCAGCAGCAGGAAGCATGAAGTGCTCTAAAACATCCTGGTAGACGGCTGCGTTGACCTTGGACTTCAGAAAACACAATGGACCAACACCAGCAGATGACATGGCACCCCAAACCATCACTGACTGTGGAAACTTTACACTGGACCTCACGCAACGTGGATTCTGTGCCTCTCCTCTCTTCCTCCAGACTCTGGGACCTTGATTTCCAAAGGAAATGCAAAATTTACTTTCATCAGAGAACATAACTTTGGACCACTCAGCTGCAGTCCAAAGGCGAAACGCTTCTGACGCTGTCTCTTGTTCAAGAGTGGCTTGACACAAGGAATGCGACAGCTGAAACCCATGTCTTGCATACGTCTGTGCGTGGTGGTTCTTGAAACACTGACTCCAGCTGCAGTCCACTCTTTGTGAATCTCCCCCACATTTTTGAATGGGTTTTGTTTCACAATCCTCTCCAGGGTGCGGTTATCCCTATTGCTTGTACACTTTTTTCTACCACATCTTGTCCTTCCCTTTGCCTCTCATTAATGTGCTTGGACACAGAGCTCTGTGAACAGCCAGCCTCTTTAGCAATGACCTTTTGTGTCTTGCCCTCCTTGTGCAAGGTGTCAATGGTCGTCTTTTGGACAACTGTCAAGTCAGCAGTCTTCCCCATGATTGTGTAGCCTACAGGACTAGACTTAGAGACCATTTAAAGGCTTTTGCAGGTGTTTTGATTTAATTAGCTGATTAGAGTGTGGCACCAGGTGTCTTCAATATTGAACATTTTCACAATATTCTAATTTTCCGAGATACTGAATTTGGGACTTTCATTAGTTGTCAGTTATAATCATCAACATTAAAAGAAATAAACATTTGAAATACATCAGTCTGTGTATAATGAATGAATCTAATATACAAGTTACACTTTTTGAATGGAATCTATACTAATAAAAGGCAAAGCCCTCACTGACTGACTGACTGACTGACTCACTCATCACTAATTCTCCAACTTCCCGTGTAGGTAGAAGGCTGAAATTTGGCAGGCTCATTCGTTACAGCTTACTTACAAAAGTTAGGCAGGTTTCATTTCGAAATTCTACGCGTAATGGTCATAACTGGAACCTGTTTGACTGACTCACTCATCACTAATTCTCCAACTTCCCGTGAAGGTAGAAGACTGAAATTTGGCAGGCTCATTCCTTACAGCTTACTTACAAAAGTTAGGCAGGTTTCATTTCGAAATTCTACGCGTAATGGTCATAACTGGAACCTGTTTTTTGTCCATATACTCTAATGGAGGAGGTGGAGTCACGTATTGCGTCATCACGTATTACGCCTCCTACGTAATCACGTGAACTGAAAACGAGGAAGAGATTTACAGCACAAGTCAAACGCGGAAATGAAGGTAAATGACATTAATTGTTGACTGTCTTTTAATACTGTGTAATTGTTGAGTGTCTTTTAATACTGTGTAAGCATACATATTAATACATGTGCAATTAAACGTGTGTATTTACGGGGTGATTTCTCAGGCTTAAAAGCTCGCCTTTTATTAAAAAGGTAAATGCAAACTCTTTTCATTCTGAAGGGCACAAACCACGTTAGATTTCAGCCGTTAAACGCGCAAAAATGTCAGTACACCAGATAAATAAGCGCAACATATTGTCAGTTGTATTGTATGCTTACAATACATATAGAAATGTGTTAATCGTTAACTAATATTATGGGATGGTGTTTTTCGACTCGCGCCTTGATTTAAACGATTGCATGTCTTGGTGGGTTTGCGTAGCTTATTGTCAATATCTTTACACCTCTTTTTAAGACTTAATTTAAAAAGGTTTTCTTTTCTTCTTAATTAAAATTTAAAAGCAATACTTAACCGCTGCGAAGCCCCTCTAGCGCTGACGTCCGAGGTTCGATTACCGTAAGCGAGTGCAGTGAGTGTGTACGCCTGATGAGCCAAGAATAAGGGGGAAAGACGTGTCGCGTACGCTTTGCATAATTTGACAGTAAACTATTTTCATCCATTCTATGATCTGCTTCTCACAACTGAAGGCACCGTGGCTGATGTTACCTGACTTGCTGGCCAACCATAAGCGTTACCTGGTAGGTAACCACCCACTCACTTCACTCCCTTACGGGAATCGAACCTCGGACGTCAGCGCTAGAGGCGAAGCCCCTAAAATTGCGCCACGGCGTGTGGTTCGTTTATTTGACAGCATGTAGATCAGGGTAATTACATTCACGGCATTCGTAGTCTGATTCACAATCTGATTGTATGGGTGGTTACCTACCAGGTAACGCTTATGTTTAGCCAGCAAGTCAGCTCGAAGTGATCACTCGAGTGAAGGCAGCTTCACAAAAAAACAGATCCTTAACAAACTGTTATTGGTATATTTTCCCTCAATTTTAAAAGGTTTTCTTTTCTTCTTAATAAAAATTTAAAAGCAGTACTTCGCTGGTGCGAAGCGCGGGGATTTGAGCGACTGACGCATACAGACATATTCATGAGTGCAGGTACTTCAGAAAGAAAGCACTGTGTAAACCTAAACTTTAAATTAAGTTCATAGACCTACAAAAGGTTGCCATTGATTTGAGGCAAGATTGCTTTTCTCATGTACAACTATACGTTACATTCTTAACAGTAAGCTTGCACAGCTTGGTCATATTACAACCTGAGTGCTGAACTGACAACGTCGTATACAAACAGAACTATAACAATTGTAATAAACAAACAAAAAAAAAAAGCAAAGAACCCTTAGATTTAATAAAAAGGCTCCTTCCTTGGCGAAGCAAGGAAAATGGAAGACCTTATATGGCGTTCGTTTATAAAACAGCGGAAAAGCTGTGTTAAGGCTGCTTCACAAAAAAAACAGATCCTTAACAAATTGCTATTGGGATATTTTCCCTCAATTTAAAAAGCTTTTCTTCTTAATGAAAATTTAAAAGAAGTACTTCGCGGGGATTTAGATATAGATATATATATATATATTTATGTATATATAGATATATATATATATATATATATATATATATATATATATAGATGTATATAGAGATATAGATATATATATATGTATGTATGTCTATATATATATATATATATATATATATATATATATATATGTAAGCTTATAAGTACTGCCTTACTTCTCTTTAAGAAAGGAAGATGTAATGATACTTGATTTAAACGATTCCATGTCTTGGTGGGTTTGCGTAGCTTATTGTCAATATCTTTACACCTGTTTTTAAGACTTATTGACTGAAACGGGCTTTCACAAAAAAAGTTAGGGCTTTGCTACAGGATACACCCTCCACAAGTTAAGCAAGTAAAAATAAAAGTGTATACTTCTGTTTTATTTAAACCTTTTAAGTTTGTATGCATAGCCCCATTTGACTGTTTTAGTTTTTTTTTTCTTCAGTAATTTTAAATCTCCTTAAAGAAAAAGAACATATGCATTTTACTTTTTTTGTGTCTCTTTAGTAATATTTTAGTGTAAAAGGATAACCAGTATTTAAACCTTTTATGTTACTTTATACATTTATTTCACACAATTTTGAAAAATTAATAAGAAAGCTACATATTTTGGCAGCTGCTGCTCTAATTTTCAATGAAATGAAAAAAGCTCTCCAAGAGAAAACGTCAATGAAGAAGAAACAGTTTGCACTATCTAAAAAGGAGAAACCCTCATTTATAAAGGTTTGCTGCAGATGACTTGACTGAAAATAAATTAATACTTCCTATGTGTATAATACATATTTATCTACTTTACGTATGCCTTTATTCTGGGAACTTGCAACATCTGAGGTACAATTTGTTACATTACTTTTGTTTTTTGCAGCACAGGCAGGTGAAGTGACTTCCTCAGGGTCACACAGTGATGTCAGTACCAGGATTTGAACTGACAAGCTCCAGGTTTGCTGAAATATTACTGAAGAAAGAAAAAAAACAAAAACGGGCAAATAGGGCTATGCATACAAATGTCCATCCATCCATTATCCAACCCGCTATATCCTAAATACAGGAGCCAATAAGTAGATATGTATATATATATATATATATATATATATATATATATATATATATATATATATATGTGTGTGTGAATGTATGTATATATGTATGTCTATATTTATATGTATATATATATATGTAGATATGTAAATTTGTATATGTATATATATATATATATATGTATATGTGGATGTGTATATGTATATACAGTAATCCGTCTTCCATCGCGTTGTTGCGTTCCAGAGCCACCCGCGAAATAAGAAAATCCGCGAAGTAGAAACCATATGTTTATATGGTTATTTTTATATTGTCATGCTTGGGTCACAGATTTGCGCAGAAACACATGAGGTTGTAGAGCCTTCTCATAACTTCACTGTAATTTAATCCTGACACTCTGTATATCCAATTCATTATAATAACTATTCATTCAAAATTTGTACTAACCCCTACTCTCTCTTCTGTTTCCTTTTCCGGTGTCCTATTGGTGGTGGCTTGTGCCACCACCATCTACCCAAAGCACCATGATGTTCCAACAATGATGGATGGATTAAAAGCCAGAAGTCTGTATAACCATCAGCATCAAGTGACTCCGTGAGAACCCTAACTACAAAGAGGACTATTTCATTTATGTTAGGTAGAATGCCCAAAGGGGACTGGGCGGTCTCGTGGCCTGGAACCCCTACAGATTTTATTTTTTTCTCCAGCCTTCTGGAGTTTTTTTTTTGTTTTTTTTTTTTTTTTCTGTCCACCCTGGCCATCGGACCTTACTCCTTTTTATGTTAACTAAGGTTGTCTTATTTTAATTTCTTATTTGTCTTTTATTCTTCTTTTCTTCACTATGTAAAGCACTTTGAGCTACTTTTTGTATGAAAATGTGCTATATAAATAAATGTTGTTGTTGTTGTTGTTGTAGAGAGACAGGAACGTTATTCAAACATTGCAAACAAACATTTGTCTCTTATTCAAAAGTTTAAACTGTGCTCCATGACAAGACAGAGATGACAGTTCCGTCTCACAATTAAAAGAATGCAAACATATCTTCCTCTTCAAAGGAGTGCGCATCAGGAGCAAAGCCTGTCAGAAAGAGATAGGAAAGCAAACAAATCAATAGGGCTGTTTGGCTTTTAAGTATGCGAAGCACCGCGGCACAAAGCTGTTGAAGGCGGCAGCTCACACCCCCTCCGTCAGGAGCAGAGAAAGAGAGAGAGAGAGACAGAGTTTGTTTATCAATCAAAAATCAATACGTGCCCTTCGAGCAAAAAATCCGCAATATATATTTAAATATGCTTACATATAAAATCCGCGATGGAGTGAAGCCGCGAAAGGCGAAGCGCGATATAGCAAGGGATTACTGTATATGTATATGTAGATATGTGTATATTTAGATATGTATATATATGTATATATGTTTATGTATATATATATATATGTTTACATAACCTCTTTAACACGCTACTTCTCCGCTGCGAAGTGCGGGTATTTTGCTAGTTACTGAAATAAATCAACTTTGTCATGATATTCTAATTTTATCGCGGATTTTTTGCTGGTTCGCGGATTTCTGCGGACAATGGGTCTTTTAATTTCTGATACACGCTTCCTCAGTTGGTTTGCCCAGTTGATTTCATACAAGGGATGCTATTGGCAGATGGCTGAGAAGCTACCCAATCACAGCACGTATTATGTATTAAATAAAACTCCTCAAATATATTGTGAGCACGGAGGCTGTTCGCACCCCTAGAGGACACGGCCGCTCCTCAGAAAATGCTGAAAGATTACCTTCACAGTGCTCCCTTCTTTGCTGGGCTTACACGTGGCTGCTTTGCAAGCGATATGCTTCCCGCATGGTGCTTCGCGTACTTAAAAGATCAAACAGCACGTATTGATTTTTGATTGCTTGCTTTCCTCTCTCTCTCGCTCTGACATTCTCTGATCCTAACGGAGGGGTGTGAGCAGAGGGGCTGTTCGCATACTGGCCTAGAGGATACGGACGCTCCTCTAAAAAATGCTGAAAAATGCTTGCTCCCTTCCTCGCAGCTACTTTGTCCGGCGGTGCTTCGCATACTTAAAAGCCAAACAGCCCTATTGATTTTTGACTGTTTGCTTTTTTTCTCTCTCTCTCTGATGCGCACTCCTTTGAAGAGGAAGATATGTTTGCATTCTTTTAATTGTGAGACGGAACTGTCATCTCTGTCTTGTCATGGAGCACAGTTTAAACTTTTGAAAAAGAGACAAATGTTTGTTTGCAGTGTTTGAATAACGTTTCTGTCTCTCTACAACCTCCTGTGTTTCTGTGCAAATCTGTGACCCAAGCATGACAATATAAAAATAACCACATAAACATATGGTTTCTACTTCGCGGATTTTCACCTGTCGCGGGGTGGTCTGGAACGCAACCCCCGCGATGGAGGAGGGATTACTGTACTCCACTTTGTACAATCATGCAGGTATTGAAATCTCTGATCATACTCCATGTACAAAACTAACAGTTAAACACTTGGCACTTTAATCCACAAATACCTTACAGTTAAATGCATGTGCTCAATAAGACCTTCTTCAATTTTTTTATTTTTAATAAATTTGCAAAAATCTCAAGTAAACTTTTTTCACGTTGTCATTATGGGGTGTTGTGTGTAGAATTCTGAGGAAAAAAATGAATTTAATCCATTTTGGAATAAGGCTGTAACATAACAAAATGTGGAAAAAGTGATGCGCTGTGAATACTTTCCGAATGCACTGTATCTATCTATATATAAATAAGTAAAAAAGGTGTGCTGGGGCCAGCCAGTTACACACAAAACATCCGATGGTCTGCATTTCTAAAAAAGAACAAGCCATGCACATAATTCACTCTAACTCCATATGTGCAAAGCATTCATTTATTCAACTTAAAATCTTTTATTGAGCACATCTATCTCATTTAAAATTGTCTAAAATGTTTCCAGGGCAAGATCTAGCCTGTGAAAGTTGCAATGAAGTTCCAGCTTCACTGAGCGAAATGTTTTGGCTATGTACCAAATTAACATCATTCTGGACAAAAAGTTTTAAATTCCTATAGAATACCTTGGTGTTACATTTACTCCTAATCCATTAATAGCTGAGTTTGGTGTACTCCCAGTGGGTAACTGATGTTGTATACTTTTTGAAATTGGAAAAAATCAAATTCTCACTTGGAGGATCTATTCAAACCTTTTTCAAAACCTGGCAGAATCTAATCAGAATTTTAGAATAAGCATGAATATTGGAGAAAAGCATTCTCTTCCCCTTTTTTCTACTCTTAAAGTTTTACTCTGGCTGTTAGCCTTCCTCTCTTTCTCATGGGTGGGGGTTGAAGTTGAATTTAGTTTTGTTAAGTTTGACTTGATTGTATGGAATGTTACATGTCTTTAATAAATTCAATAAAAAAAATAAAAAAGAACAGAAGACTTTTAAGATCACTATGGAATGAAAACAGCATTGTTATCACACCACCCAACAAAGAAGGTGCGACTGTCACAGTGGACAAAGAGCAATATGTTACTGCAGTAGAGAAAATACTCTCTGACACCACTACTTACAAGCAATTAACCAACGACTCTACAAAAACCACCTTAAATAAAATCAACACCACCCTGGGTAAATAACAGCTGTTTTAAACTTACAAGATTACTGTAAAATGAAATCGAATGATAAGATCTGCCCAGAATTCTACGGCTTCCCAAAAATCCACAACACCCCTTTAAAATTCAGACCTGCGGTCAGCCTAACAGGTGGATGAACTTACCTAACTCATCTAAAACACCATTTCATGTGCTCAGACATTTAACATATGAATCAGATTATTCCATTAATAGCGCTGAGATGGCATTACAGCGCCTGAAAAATATATCCATTACTGATGATGAGATCATGGTCTCTTTTGATGTCGTGTTGTTATATACTACGATCCCAATTCATCTGGCCAAAGAGACTTTACTTGCCAAATGAAACAACCCCACCATAACGACACAAACGAAGCTGACCACTAAGGACATAAAGCATCTAATATCACTTTGCCAAAATACCCACTTCCATTTTAATGGAAAGTACTATAGACAGAAAGAAGGCATGCCAATAGGATCTCCATTATCAGGACTTTTAGCTGAACTGGTTATGCAGTGATTTGAAAGCGCGGTTCTAACTCAGTTCAAACTTAAACTCTGGATACGTTACCTCAACGACACATTCATCATATTAAAAAGTAACCAGCTGAATGAATTCTACAACCACATCAGCTCAGTATTCTCCACATTCCAATTCACGATGGAAAAAGAAATAAACGGACACATCAAGTTCCATGACATTTCTATTGAAATAGGTAACCACGCATGTTTAATTACAAGTGTTTATCACAAGGATGGTTATGCTGAAAAAAATACTACTCTTTTCCAGCAACCACTGGAATTGTGTTAGGACTTTGTTCAAAAGGATTAACACCCATTGTAACACAATGGACATGAAAAAGAATGAAAGACATTATCTTTTTCGTCTATTCACATCAAACGGCTACCCCAAGACATTAATTAAACAATGCCTATATGGGAGACACCGCAGACCTCAGCAAACAATCAACTCCAACTCGGTCCCCCACTGCACATACCACACCCTCCCTTATCATTGTGGCGTGTCAGAAAGTACAGCATGCGTTAGAGTCAAGTTAATTAAAACTAAAGAAAAAGAAGATAATTAGCAGCAAAAACTGGTCACTAATTAAGAAGATGGTTAGAATGAAAACCTGCAGCCACTGTGCCCCTCCAGGACCAGAGTTCAACATCCCTGCCTTATCTACTCTACATCTGTCCATGTCCTATCTGAACAAAACAAAATACTTGTGCTAGAATGCTTTAAATATATTTTAGTTCAGCTTTTAACACCATCATCCCTCAAAAACTTGGAAAACACCTTCTTTAGCACTGTCATGCTGAGTGCTGGTGCTCCTCAGGGCAGCAGATTTAGCCCACTTCTGTTCACTCTGCTAATTCATGACTGTATGGCCGAGTACAGCTCCAATAGCATCATCACTCAGCTTACAAAATTGAGATATGACAGGGCCAGATGGGTGCGAGTACAACAATCTGTTTCTTAACATGGACAAGACAAAAGAGATGATTTTTGATTTCAGGAAGGCCCATGTTGCCCATACACCATTGCACAACTAGGGCACTGTGGTGTAACTGGTCAACAACAGCAAATATCTCAGGATACACTGGGCGACTGAACTCGCCTGGACAATTAACACCACCTACATAGTCAAAAAGGCACAGCAGCTGCCTGCTCCACTCCTCATTCTACAGGGGCACCTTGAGAGCATTCTGAGTGTCATTTCATCCCTTTTTTAAACTGAGTGTGGATGGTATGGCAATAAAAGCCACTTGACTTAACCTTTTTCTATTGAAACTGTGTATGTTTAACATTGATGTGCCTATACATTTTTTGTGCATTCTTATTTTTTCAGATGTCAACGAGCATTGCTTAACTTGTACCATACATGTAGAGAAATCTTAGGATATCAATGATTTTAGACATCATAAGAGCATTATAGTTATCTTCCTGGCAAAGGTATCTATTGTCATGTTAGTTTTAGTAGTTAAAATGACAGGTTTTTCAACCTATGAAATACTTCTGAAAAGAATATTTTATTCTTTTCAACAGACTTTCTAGCACTGATACTTCAAATGCTGAAAATAACCCAAAACCCTGAATTAGAGCTTGTTATCATTTTGTGTCTTATTTTTGGTAGTGTATTCTGCTTTAGCATTTAACATTTGTCTCATTAATTAAACAAGTACTTTTGACTATAGTAAATATACTTGGAAAGTTATTTTTTTACAGGAGGTTAAATTGCATTCCAATATTTAATATTTAGTGGTTCAGTAGAAAACAGCAAAAAGGAGGCTGGAAGGAGCTAGGGGATGTGACATGCTGGAGGATGGTAGTGGAGTCTGCATACTGAGGAGAGACTGAAGAGATGCCAAGGATACGAGTTAGATGCATTGAGAAACCACAAACTAGAGAGGAGATTACAAGTTACCTATACATTTGCAAAGGCACAATTATAGGAGCATGATTATGCCACTAATATGTGCATGGGACAAGGGAAAGTGAATTGCTACTAGCCCTATTTGGGCATATTTTTTGTTTTGGAGGTCCTAACAGTAAGGAAGGGTTCTGCTTATGTGTGCTAGCATTAAGTGATTGCCTGTGATTAGCAATACAATAAATACACCCATTCATTAAATAGATGAAGTGCTTATTCTGCATGGTATCTCTGTCTCAGTTTTGGTTACAATATCATAAGTTAAATCTGAATGGAAGATTGTTTTTATTGTACTTAAACCTTTGTAACCTTGTTTGGAGAAAATAAAACAAATGTGTATGCATGATGTTATCTAACCTAATAAGTAGGTTTTCAAAAACATGCCAGTGTTGTGTTTGATAAGCTTTTATTTGACTAGACACATACCACAGTTTTCTGCATTTTAAAAATATTATTTGAATAAATCAGACTGAAAATTCAAACTTCCAAATCAAAAGAAAAAAGATACTATAAGAACACTGTGGATATCTAGAAGAAGCATTTTACAGTGTCACAGAAAGCTGCAGTTGGGTAAATCAATAAACCATCCATATCATCAATGGCATTACTATTATAATAATACAAAATAACAGCAGGTGAGGGGACGCTGGCGCACTGATGTTGTTACCGCTCCTCCCTGTTAACAACACTTTTCACAAAATTCACCTTAATTCTACACTTTCTTACGCTTGTTTTATTTCTTTATTGTACGTATAGTTCGTGGATACAGCTGACTCGAATTGTATGGATCTGGCTTAATATTTACAGATTTTATGGACTCTACTTTGACTGGGAACAGTTGAGTCTGTGGATCACGGGACGAGAACCTACAAACATTTCTTTGTACCTGGCAATCTAGGACTTCGGGATGATCTGTCTCCGTGATTATATTAAATTCGCTATGCTGATCTGCTCCCGTTTCATCTTACAGTACTCTACGACTGGAAACTGATCTGATTTTCATATTAACCTGGCCTTTGGCTCTGGGGCGATCACGCCTGAAATTACTAAGCGTTACTCCTTGTGGCTGTGTATTGGAACCTCCAAATCCTGCTACCTCCTCCTGCTATGCTTTCTGCTGCTTTGCTATCGCCGCTCACCTACTCTACCACACCCGCCTGTCCTACCGGTTCCGCTGTGCTGTGCTGCTTCTCCAGTGCTATTCAGATAAGTATTGCCCAGTATCATGCTAAAATACTCTCATGACAAACTCCTTCTTATTAAACAGTTTGTCCAGAGCAAATGGTCTGACTGGAACATCCTAAAAGATTCCAGTATTTTGCAACGCCCGAAATATATACATCGCAGGTCAGGTCGCTGCCACCGCTGGGCGGCGAATGAAAAGACCACCGGCAGCATTTACTCAGGAATACGCCGTCTTTCTCATGACCCTGGAAATAGAAGTGTCAGTGTGCCAAATTTACATTATGTGGAAATAAACCCTGATCACGGCTCTGTGCAAAAAGAAGCCTCATTAACTAACATTGCACTATTTAACTCGAGGTCTCTTAATGGCAAAGCATTGGTACTGTCAGAACTCATCACTGACACCAAACTTGATATTCTGTGTTTAACGGAGACTTGGCAAAAACCAAATGAATTTGCGTCTCTCACAGAGGCGACTCCAATTGGTTTCACTTTCCACACAGAGCCTCGCAGCTCAAGACAAGGCGGTGGGCTTGCAGTAATTGTCAGAGCTGACTTAAACATTAAACGAATCCCGATTGACTGTACATTGTCTTTTGAGTGCCTGGCTCAAACTAATAACGAAATCAGGTCCTGTCTCACTCATTGTTCTTTATCGTCCCCCAAAATACAATGTACCCTTCTTATCCGATCTGATTGAACTTTTGACCCACCTAAGCTCTTACTCTCAGAGAATTATCCTTCTTGGTGATTTCAACATCCATATTGACATCCCCACATCTAAACTGAGGAATGCATTCCTATCCTTACTGGACTGCTTTGACTTGACACAACATGTTGATTTTCCAACCCACTCTGGCGGTCATATATTGGATCTGATCTGCACTTCTGGACTATCTGTTGCCAACATTTACAGCACTGATTTGGGACTCTCTGACCATAAAGCAGTATTTTTCACTGTTTCACTGCCTCTTCCTCCTCTTACCTGTAAACGACAAATTTCTTACAGAAACCTTAAAAATATCTGTCCCTCTATCCTTTCTGGATCCATTTCTGATCTTTTACTGTCTTCACCTATTCCACCAACACTAGATAGTCTTGTTG
This sequence comes from Erpetoichthys calabaricus, assembly GCF_900747795.2. NCBI lineage: Eukaryota > Metazoa > Chordata > Cladistia > Polypteriformes > Polypteridae > Erpetoichthys > Erpetoichthys calabaricus. Next base: position 123,168,740 of record NC_041402.2, on the reverse strand, counting down.
ACCACTATAACTCAGCCCTTCATTCAGCATTAGATAAAACAGCTCCTTTAAAACATAAGGAGGTTTACTTTAAATGTTCAGCTCCTTGGTATAACTCAGAATTGCGATCTATGAAAGCAGCTGGCCGACGCCTTGAGAGAATGTCACGTAAGACTGGCCTCACTGTGTACATCCAGGCTTTCTCTGACCACCAAAGAGCTTACAGAGAAGCACTAACTTCTGCCAAGAACACCCATTATGGCAGAATAATAGAAAGTGGCCACGATAACCCAAGGGTTCTGTTCTCTGTAGTTAATAAACTACTTGAACCCGCATCTGGCCCAACTACCTCTTCTACTGAAGTCTGTGAGGAATTCCTCCACTTTTTCCATAATAAAATTAATGATCTAAATAATTCAACTAACATAAATACATCATCTGTTTATATCTCTCCCTGTTTTCCCACTCCATCCAGCTCCTTCTCTAAGTTCTCACCAGTCATATCTGCGTCTGGTAATAACCTGCTTTGTAAGATGAGGCTGACTACTTGTGTACTGGACCCCATCCCCACCACACTACTTAAATCCTGCCTTCATGCCATAATCCCGACTGTTACAACAATAATAAACTCATCCCTTGACACTGGATCTGTGCCGCTCACTTTTAAAATTGCTTCTGTAACCCCAATGTTAAAAAAGTCTGGTCTTGATGCTGACAATCTTAACAATTTCCGGCCTATTTCCCACTTACCTTTCCTGTCAAAAGTTCTTGAGCGTGTTGTAGCTTCCCAACTCACCAATTACCTAACCTCTAATAATTTGATGGAACCCTTTCAGTCTGGTTTCAGGGCGCGGCACAGCTGTGAAACTGCTCTGCTACGGGTAACCAATGATTTGCTTATGGCAGCAGACTCTGGACAAACCAGCATATTAATTCTGTTAGACCTCAGTGCAGCATTTGACACTGTCAGACATGACATCCTACTGTCCAGAATGGAGAACATGCTGGGTATCTCTGGCACTGCCCTCCAGTGGTTCAAGTCCTATCTGACTGATAGGCAAGAGTTTGTTAGTCTTGGCAAGAGCAGATCCAGCTCAGCGCCAGTCACACAAGGAGTCCCTCAAGGCTCTGTCCTCGGTCCTCTGCTTTTCTTGTATTTACATGCTTCCCCTTGGCCATATTATCCGTAGCTATGGAGTGGGTTATCATTTTTATGCAGATGATACTCAACTCTATTTCAATGTTAAAAGTGGAACTTCATCAGAGCCTTCTCAGATCACAACCTGCCTTAGTGAAATTAAAACCTGGATGGAGCAGAACTCTTTAAAATTAAATTGCAATAAAACTGAACTCCTGCAAATTGGGACTAAAATGCAACTTAATAAAATGAGCTCCTTCCCAGTCTATCTTGGCAGTGATCTCATCAGTCCTGCCTCTACTGTAAAAAATCTTGGTGTCATTTTTGATTCCTCCCTCTCTTATTCTGCCCACATAAATCACATTAAGAAACTTTCTTACTTTCACCTCCGTAACATATCCTGTGTTCGCTCCTTCCTCTCCTTTTCTAACGCTGAGAAACTTGTCCATGCTTTTATCACATCCCGCATCGATTATTGTAATTCCCTACTGGCAGGTGCCCCTTCTAATCTTATATCACAGCTCCAGCTTATTCAAAACTCAGCTGCAAGAGTCCTTACTCGAACCAGCAGCAGCGAGTACATCACACCCATCCTGCTCCATCTCCACTGGCTCCCTGTGTCTTACAGAATCGAATATAAAATCCTACTAATAACTTACAAAGCCTTAAATTACCTCGCGCCAAACTACATCAGTGACCTTCTCCATCACTATGTGCCTGCCCACCCACTAAGGTCCTCTGATTCTGGCAACCTTGTTGTGCCCCTCACTAATCTACACTCCAGCCTTCAGCTGTATAGCGCCCAGACTCTGGAATGACCTACCAAAATTAATCAGGTCAGCTGACTCCATGAATTCTTTTAAAAAACAACTCAAAACTCATCTGTTCAGGAAGGCTTTTAGCTCTACTTGACTTTATTACCCTTCTTTCAGTTTACTTCTCTGTCAAGATGCTAATGTAACCTGTGTGTGTGTGCGAGACCATCAATTATGTTGTCTGTTTCTTTTTTTTTTCAGAATTCACTGTCTTAATCTTCTTTATTTATTATTTATCTGGTTTGTACAATGCTATATACTGTATATGCTGCCGTTCTTTATTATATTCTGTAAGTGCCTTGAGCACGGGAAAAGCGCTATATAAATAAAATGTATTATTATTATTATTAATAATAAAACACTGGCACAAATATAAAACACTTACTATGCACAAATAGAATCACCGTGAGTAGACCTCCTATAATAAACCCTAAAATGGGCAACACATATTGCCTAAAGCACAGCAAATAGTAATATATGATTTAATAATTTTAAAAAAATACTTCATATACAGTAAATTTTAAACAGGATACCGAAGTTCTCCTAAAGTTACTCCCAGAGAAACAGCCACCCTAGAGGAATAAATCAGTTCATAATTGCCTTTTAACTCATAACTGAGAGAAATGCTACAAAAGTCACATTAGTTCCGTGGTAAATGCCTGCCAGTCTGTCTTCTATATGGTCCTCTGTGATCACACTAACAGGCAATCTGGTTGTTGGCAGAAAAAATAAACGGAACTGCCACTGGCGTTGATTTTGGGCTGAAAGCACTGAGTCACACAATGTGTTAATAAGAACATAAGCATGGCAACACACACCCTTAATTATGTTTCTAAAGCACTACCGGCATACATTGTGCTGTATATTTAACTATTTATAATGCTTTAAAGAGCTGTAATTATAGTTAAAAAATAAACTGGCTAGCATGCACAGACTGCTCTGTGACTTCAGATCTTCAAGCTGATGGGTGGGGTTCAGATTTAGCCTTAGATTCTGACTAAAGCTGACACACAACTGATAAAGTTTAAAATATATTAAATCTGCAACTGTTGACTGTTATATTTAAAGATATAGTGCTCCATTTTTTTTCTATGAATAAAATCTTATAGTTCAGTTTGTTGCCATATGTAAGTTTTAAATTGTTAATCACTCTGCCATTACTACTAAATCAGCATATTATCTTTATGGAAGTGTTCACATAAAGCTAAATTATTAGGCACTTGACAAAATAATGGATAAAAATTATTTGCATAGTTGATAGTTTAATAAAGTAAAGCTAGAAAGTACAATGACAGTGCAGCACTCTTATTAGATAGGGGAATGCTAGAAAGTTAAAGTTATTTCTTCACATTATTTCCAGAACAAATGAATTGGAAGAAACTATTTCAGTTTTCAGAACAGAATATCTACTGCATTACTTACTTCAAGAAAGAAAAAGCCTGGCCGCACAAAAAAGACAGATGGCTTCTAGCATACAAACAAGATTGTGTGATGGCAGCTGAGTGAGATGCAGACCCTTAGTCCCAACTGAACTCTTTTTATTTATTTATTTTTACAGAAGTCCTCGGAAAACTTTAATACTGAGAGAAAGACTTAAATTATTAGAAGTCCCACTATATCCAGACAAATTTTTGCGCTGGCCAGATTTTTGGCTCAGCTGTGAAAAATTGCATTCCCTTGTGAATTTCCCTGTTTCAAAGCCTGACTGTTAGAATTTCCGTTCCTAGCAATGGCACACAGTTAAGTGTGAAACTGTTCAGCCACTCTGGTGGTCAGCGGCAATGCTTGATGCCATAATGAGGGTCAACAGGCAGGAATATACATCATGTCAGAAAGATTTAATGGAGCTTCACGTAGGGAAAGAAAATGATCCTAGCAAATCATTGACAAGAAAGAGAGTACTGCAGAATAGCAGAAGCTTCTTAAAAATATCACCAAAGCCCAACCTGTCAGATTTCTAAACTCATGAAATAATTCACATCTTTACTACTGCTAGGTCCAGACTGTACTCTATATGAAATATAAATTTCTATAACATATGTTCCTGTTGGTTTTGGATTGAAGAAGCATTTTCCAGTTCTGCAGATGTCATCTGTCTTTATAAGGAAAGAGAGGATATTTTTGTTGAAAGATATTATGTTATTTTTCTACAGTCACAATAAACTTCATATTTGTAAGGTATGAAATGATTGTTCTTTCAGATGCAGAAATGTGTGTTTTTTTATAAATTCTGCATGCTGTGCAATAATTTATTACATCATTAAAGTAATAACTTAAAACCAGGGTGTCCTTTATAGTTATCAGAAAAACAAATAAAACCCAGGCTAACCAGTTCAATTACTATTTTCAAAATATAAATCACATTTGTATTATGCCAATGATATCTAAGAATATACACTTTTAAATCTGTAAATTAATCTATCAAAACTTGGGGGATTTATATCATTACTTGATTTTCTCCTTTTGCTATCAAGATATTTTTGCCACCTGATATACACAAATGGGTAAGATGAAAAAAAATTATACTAATTTGGTTATTTAAATTATTAATGGTATTTAAAATGTATTTGGTCATTGTCTCATTAAGTTAATTTAAGACTTATTTATAATACTGTATAAAATATTTATAATTGGTATAAGTCATAATTGTCTCACCTTAAATTCTTCACAGTGTATGAGCCTCTTTGACCTGAAACAAGATAGGTATGAAGAAAATTAAATATAAATATCAATACATATCAAACAAATTGTAACAAGGTAGACATAGTTATGTTATTTGTAACAAAACTAACAGCTTTACATAGTTAAAAAGTAACTCTGACCAAGGCATCAAAAATGCAGGAACCAATACTGATTCATTTAAAAAAGGTACATCTTCAAGAGGTTGATAATGGAATGCATTTTACTTATTTTGTTTTTGAGCTTCATGGTTGAACATGTAAAGGCCACACAGACCATAAAGGAGAGATGTCAAGAAAATTGGGAAAAATCACCACAGATGTGAGGATTAGTAACTGTGAAAGGAGAGTAAGATGCTTGACCAAGTGTGCAGTGATTGTCAGTTCTTTGTATTACCAGAGAGATGTTGCCTCTAATTTTAAATCTGTTCTATTAATTAGCCCAAAAAATAAATAATGTAGTATAATATAATTCATATTTCCATCTCTGTTTTACCATTTAAACCATGATTGGGTATGACCAGTCCAATACTTTTGGCCAATTTCAATCTAACATCAATATGTCTTTTGCCCTTTTATTTGAACATTCCAGCCTTTCTAACCAGGATAATAAGAAAATCAGGAATTCACATTTAATTTATTATTATTGCCATATGCATAATAAAGTCTTATACAAATATATGCATTTGTTATTAAAGTTATTAAAAAACTAATTGAATGCTATGTTTCAAAATGTTGAAAACCACCATCATGTGGGTGCACTTCTGCAAAATATTAGGAAAAGAATAGAACAGAATATTCCACCTTCATAATCCGCAGTGCAGGACACCTAGTGTAAGATTACTAGGCCAAAATTCGACTTCCTGCTTCACAGCATAAAGACAAAATAATCTCTCTCTCTGTCACAACACACATTTGTACTGTTCCCCTGAGTACAGTAACTGTTAGCCTGAAGAAGGCAGCTCCCTTTTCATTTTTGTCATTATAAGTATAAAATATGACAACCTTCTTTGCACATTTCTGAACCTTTATAATTCACAACAGAAGAGGTATAAACCATTATATTTGCAAATCTGTCTTATCTGTCTTAGTCAAATAAAGATCCATAAATCTAAAACAGCATCATGTGTATATTGTCTTCTTGTTAGTGCACATTTTTACAAAACTAATATGATAAAATATTACAAAATTCTAAAATATTTGACATTTCAGGACATGTTTTCAAATTAATCAGAAATGTTCTTTCAACATGAGTAAATAATCATTTCTCACAAAACTCAACCACATACCCTCAACCCTCTGCTTCAGCTGAGCAGCATGCTAAATCACTCCACATTCTGTAGTGATAGATGTTTCTTCATGTGCTTGTTGGTTATTTAACTTTGTGGCCCTATCTGCTCTTAAAATCATTTTGTGTAAGTATAAGCGTGTAATATAATTACTGTCTTATCAGTGTACATTAAGTGTCACAGTCACTTGGTTTCATCTGTAATTTGGACATCCCTGCTTCTCAGACTTAAGGGAAATGAACCTATTATATGATGCACTTCTCACTTGACCTTACTCCATCTGTGCTCTGAAGCACAGAAATTTGGAGAGTCTCACCTTGTCTGTGCTTGCCTACCATCTGAGAGATGTGCTGTATGAGCTAACATCAAGGACATTCTGCCTGCAGTACTACAATTTTGACTTTTCTGACCTTTACTGCTTTACAGTTATCTATGGCCCCACACTACTGCTCAACGAACTCTTGTTTTTTTTTGGTCACTCCAGTATGGAAGAGGGTTCTAGTAAAATTAAGCATGTATTTAAAACATAGTCAACACCTAAATCAATTTTTGTTTAGTTTAATAACCCCTGCCACTGAATCAACCTTTGGTAGGAGGTAAAAATGTTCAATTACAGGAACTCACTGCCTATTTTCTAAAACATCTTTACAATTCAAGTTGGGACCTTCCTCAATGGTGTGCCAGTCCACTGCATGTCACATTAATGCTCATGACCTTAAAAAGCAGCAATGTTAGGTGGATTGGCGACACTAAATTGTCCCAAGTATGTGTGCATTTGTTCGCCCTGAAATGGATTGACGCCTTGCCCAGGGCTTGTCTCCTGCCTTGCGTCCTGTGCTAGTTGGAATAGACTCTAGTGTCCCTTGCAACCCAGTTCAGGACAAAGAGGTTTAGAAAATGACTGACTGACTGTATGCTAGAATACAAGCCAGTGGAGAGCTACATCAGAATTACCAGGAAGCAAAAATCTTTGATTCACACAAAATGTTATAAAATACTAGCTTAAAGTAAAAATGTAAAACTAAAATCAAGTTAGCAGAAATGCAATTGGAAAATGTACTATGGGAATACAATGTATTTTATAATATGTAAAATGTAGACTTACCACAAAAATCTAGCAAATGCTGGAGTGATCATTAACTGAAATATATGATAGCCCAAAAACTATGAAGAGTCCCACAAACATTTAGACACTGTCTTTTACTCAAAGTGCTGGTTAACTTAACAAGATGATCAATATTTGTCATTCCCTTCAGGAAAACACTTAGAGATCATGCAGCAAATGGTAATGAAAAATATGGATGTTAAATTATTACACTACCCAAAGCTGTGGAAATGAAAATGTGTTTCTTGGACATTTCATTGCTTTTCTTTCCATTTATCAATCTCTGCCGACTCAAGTTTGAGAACTGCTGACCAAATGAAACCTCTCAATACACTCCTCCTCATTAATTCTTTGTGGTTGAATAACTGGATTGACTGGGGTTGCTAAATTGAGTGCCTTGGATATTCTTGGTTCAGAAACCTTTCCGGATTCATGCATTGCAAAAAAATTTAATCAGCCTGTTTGTCAATGGTTTGGTTTGAATATTGCTCAAAGAGAACAACACTGGTATTTTAATTTCCTTTTCAGTAACACATCACTTTTCATTTTCAAAGTACAGTATTAGTAACTAGTAGTCACTGGATTTTTCTGTATGGTCCCTTTTTGCAAATACCATAGTGACTGTTTTATTATTTTTATTGGGTTGTACAGTATAATTTACTAAAATTGTAAATAGTAAGTTAAAATTATGTTTTTAAAATAACATTTTGAAACAGTAGTAGATCTAATAGGAAACTGTATAGTGTCATAGTTTGCCCTGCCTCCTCCTGATGGAACAAACATTTGGGTAAAGAATGGAGAGCTCCAGGTTGTCCAGAAATTGCTCTTTATTAGTCTGGAGAAGGATACACACCATAAAAGACCCAAAAGTGAATGGAAGCCTGTCTGGCCTAGTGAGGTTAAATACATTGGAACTGATGCTCCACTCCTTGCAATCAAGTGTCCAGTTTACAGCTTAAAATTTGACAAAAACCAGCTACCGAGAAATAACAAACTCTGCCTGGTGCTGCCCTAAGTGTTACTACTAATTCATAAGGATGTAAAAATTATAAAAAGTCTTTATGTTCTGGTTTGTTGAGTGCTGTCCTGTGGTAGTCCATCATAGTCCAGGATATTGGCCATATTGCAGCCTGATTATGTAGTGGAAGAGCTGAAAACATTAACTTATCTGCCAAGGTGTGGAAGATCAACATTTAAGAGTATTCCAGTTTTTCTTTAGCCTAAACTAACACCTGTTAGTTATTTATAAATATATTTTCCTCGATTATTGCAAATACTGAATGTTTTGAGGTTTCCAGATATTTATATAAAGGGCACCTGATTGAACATTTTTTTAATTGTTTCTTTCATTCAACAAAGTTAAAAAATACAAAGTGCTATGTGAAAAAGTAACTCCTCCCCTCTGTTTAATCAAACCAATTAATTAAATGTTTAGAGTGAGCAATGCTTGATTACAGGCAACCCTGCTTAGTGTAACCCACATTTACTTTAACCCTTAGAGTCAAGCTGCCAGAACAAAGCTTCAAAAATCACATAAGGCCACAAATGAAATTCCTACAGAGATCAGAAAATGAATGTTAATATTTATCAGTCTGGAAATGGCTACAAAGTCATAAGTCTCTGAAACTGTAATCAATGACACTGCCAGCCATAATTTCCAATAGTTTTTGATTATATCAGGCATAAAGCAAACACAGCATTTCACTGTAAGAACATTATACTAACAGACCAACATGGTGGGATGGTGAAGCTTTGCTGCCAGAGGACCAGACAGCTTGCAATAACTGAGAGAACCATAAATTCTGCCTTAGTTCAGAAAGTTCTTAAGAAGACTGTCCAGTCACCTGTTCATGAGCTGAAGGTAAAGTGTAGCTAGGCCTGGCAGAAACACAATGATTGAAAAACAAAAGTAAGTCCACAATAGATTGTCTAAAAAAGCAAAACTGAAGTGTTGTAGCCAATATAAATCCTGTGGCGTGACATTAAAATGAGCAGATTATCTTCAAAAATTTACCAGTATTTCTTAGATTAAACAGTCCTATAAAGAGGAACATGCAAGAATGTATTGATGTGAGAGACTGATATTGAATTGTTTTGTTACTTTACCAATAGATATACACCAGGCTAACACTGTGGAGCGTCTAAAAACCTTTTTTTTTATTTTGTGTGTTAGTTGTACTCTTAATAGCTAGATATGCACAGAATTATCATATTCTTCAATGAATTTTACAATCATTATAAATCTTTACTTTTCTTCGGTGGTGGAATTCTGTGTCGTCACCATCTGATCAAAGTACTCAACCGCTGCCTGTGATGTTCAAAAATGTTGAAAAACTGGCAATAATAGTGAAAAATCAGAGGTGTGGGCCTAGAGAGACTTTCATAGAGATAAAATATGTATTAGCTCTGCTTATCCAACAGATGATTACATCATAGTTGCTCTGTGGCATGATACCATCTGTTTTATGGTAGCTGCTTTACAATATATTCGGTATTCACAAGGGAACTATAGGAAAGACTATGCAAGTGTGTTTGATTTTATTTCATTACAAACATCATTATTGAGATCCAAACACTGTACTGTGCAAATGGATTTAATCATCTATTTCCCAAACTCTGATCTTAACCAGAACCTCTTTTACAACCTAAATGTAGTTATTATTATTTCCAAATTATGATTTTCATCAAAGCCCTTAAACTTTTTACAAACCTAAATTTCAATCAAATTCTTATATTCTTGGTTTTCATGTTACCTTCAGATAAGTTGGTGTTTTAACTAATTTTTCCTAATTTTAGTACTCTTTTTGTTTTTAAATAATTTTCATACAAAAACTCATAAAGTAAAGTACTTATGGGCCTTGTTAATTGGACCCTAATAACTATTGTCTCTTTATCTATTTAAGTGACTGTTGGTAACACAAAACACACTTCTTTTTTGAGACTGGTTTGTTATGAGTAAGTCTGTGTAAGGTGGCATCCCATCTCGGTTTGATTCCTTCCTAGATAAGGTAAAGCTTCCGATGATGCAGACTGAAAAAAATGTGTTCCAAAACAGATGGATTAATGTATAGAATAATGATGATAAGGATTATTAGCATAATGGGTATACGTCTGCTCTTCTTGCCAAATAAGATATAATAAAGACATATATTTAAGTGCATTTTGAAGCATATATCTATTCACCTGATCCACTGATAGCCACTCTAGGGATATAATTGCTATATTTATAATCTCTTGGAAAGAGGAGGTAAGATGATTTTGGATATTATCATACACATTAATCTTAATTACTTTCGTAAAAATGGATTCCAGTAAAACCTTGAACTCTTGCAGGTACCATTATTTTACCTTTATCAGATCACATATTCAAGAATATTAAAGATGACTGGAAAAAAATCACATATAAAAGTAATTTTGCGAGAACAATAAGTTTGCTTTAATCCAGTACCCCATTAGAGTAAATGGCATAACTCTTTTGAAGTTTACCTAAAATGTTAAAGGGAGTTATATTAAAAAACACACACACACAACTGTATGACACAAGCTTTAAAAATGTCCCTCCAGAATTTATGGACAGCATTAACTCATCCATCTACTCGTCCATTTTTTTAAAGATATTGTCCATTTTCCAGAACTGGAAAACACAGCTTAAGTACAGAAGTATCTGATTTTTTTGGGGGGTCTTAGCCAAATTATATTGAACAAAAAAATTAAAGTATGAGATAAATAATCTACACAGTGCATGTAATTTTCTTGTTTATCAAAAGAGATGGAATGAAAAATATTCTCTTAATGCAGATACCATGCCATGCAGATAGCCTACTCTCCAGAACAAATAACATGCCTAGTACTTTATTTCTAGTATCACCCTGTTACATTCTCTTGAGTTTGGCTCAATTATTCTGGTGTCATATCTACGTAATGCCTATTACTATTTTAGACAGTAGGACTGAATATAAACTATAATAATAAAATATATGAGTGACTGACAATATGGCTTGGCATGTATCAGTTCAATAATATGCATTATAAGGATTACACACTTATTAAACACTGTTGGATGCCAGCTGCTTAGAATAAGAGAAACTTGGATTGACTCCCAGGCAGGACGGAGTGCACACCTGCCAGTGCAGCATTTAGAAGAAAATAAATAGGCTTTATCAAGATTTTTAGCCTAAAGCATGCCTGCCTTAAACATGACTAAAAAACTTTGGGAGAACAGTACCAGCTGAACTGGCAGTTACAATGACTCAGACAAACTTCACTTAGTATAGAAACCTTCTAGTATGAACACCATTTGATGGTCTTTTTAAACATAATATTAATGCACAATTGTTCAGATATATGTTTGCAAATGGAGCACAGCACAGTTGAGATCATTTGTTATGGTCAAAAAGTAGACTGAAGCTGCCACCTTGTGGTTTATTGTCTAATGGCTTAACCATTAGACCACTCAGGATTTTTTATGAACAGAAAATAAAAATTCTCCTTTTCAGGGTCAGTTGCATCTGTCCTACCATAAAGTAATTAGCCACACTATTCCTGAGTTTAATATAATGCTCTACCTGTCCAATTTTGGAAAGTGTACAGTGAAGTAAATCAACATAAACAATATTTATTTTTTATAAAAAAATGTTTGAATAAAACAATCCAAAAATAGCAAAGAGTTTAAATATACATCCTAGGATGTGAGAAGACATATCATCAGTGATGCTGTTAACATCATGTCTGGCCTTAAAGACAGAGGTGTAACATGGTCTGGGAACTTCAGCTACCTGCCGAAGTCTACTCGCAGCTCCCAGTCCAACACTGAGATGAGCAGGCTGGCTGCTACTGTAGGCTATGGCTGAGGCTGTTCTCCCACCCTGACAAAGGTCACTCTGGCTGCAGATGACCCTGTTGTTAGCCATGGGTTTAGAGATGGCCTCTGGCACTGATTTGAGCACCTAGTCATGTCACCAGCGGTATTGTGCAGCTACTGAGGATATGCTCCAGTGAACCCTTTCCACTGCAGAGAGGACATACCGGAGACTTACTCTTACCACAGGTGTGTAGATTCACTGAGCTGAGTTGGATGTCATACATAGTTTGAACCATAAACTTGATGCTCTGTGGTTCAGTCTGCCAGATATAACTCCCATGGTAAATTCCTCTCCAGCATTCCCTCCCACTTTGTCCATGCTCCCTGTTGCAACATGCCCACCATCTTACTGATTCTCTTCTCCTTCACACCTGCCTGCATCTCCTCTAGGACTCCATGGCATCTGTTCTTGCCATGGGCTTTGTCATAACAAGGTTGTGAGATCGCTCCCAATCCAACCAGTCCTGTTGCCAAAATGCCCACCAGAGCCTTGTGTTTCTGCTAAGAATAACCTACTTCCAGACCTTCCTGGATTATCCAATTCCTGTCTGTCCATGCCATGATGCCTGCTGAAATCATGCTAGAGTTTTTGGAGTCCCAACAGAGCAGTGCCTCTCTTGTGCACAATACTTTAAACTCCTCTTTATGGATGCTTATGGAGAGCTGGAGCTTATTGCTCCTCACATATAGTGTTGCACTGCTTAAACTACACGGCAGAGCTTATCATCCTTTAGAGGTAATAACAGATCTTCCTCTCCAGGGTCTCCACATTTGACATAGTCACCTCATACACCAGCAGAGGCCAGAGGACATGGGGCAAGATGCCATGTTGGTATAACTGTGGTGGGCCACGTCTGAAGCTTCTTGATTGGTGCTTGGACTGCCGCTGCATACCTAAGGCTACAGTCAAAGACCTTGTGACTGATTTCTCTGTGATGGATGGTATTGCAATGCCATCCACAAAAAAAGTAAAACTTGTCCACTGCCTTCCCCCTCTTCAGTACCATGGCCATGGATTTGCCTGGTATGAATCTCATTCTTGCCCTGGAGATGAGCTTCTCCAGGCACTGGAGGATCCAGTTGATGTAGTGGTGACAGTCAGGTCATCCATGAATGCTCTGATGGGGAGATGCTGACTGCCAGGCTTGGACAATGGGCCTCTGCATGCAGCCTCAGCTGCCTTGTCCACCATGTTCATGACAAGGGCAAAGAGAATAACTGAGATGGTACACCTAGTTATGTTCCCTTTTTCAAGTCTATGCCAGTCAGATGTTAGGTTCCCAGTTGTGACTCAAAGCCTGAAGTTCCCATAGTAGATCAGGATGAGGTCCTTAATATTGCTGGGTACATGGTATCAATCTAGAATAGTTTCAACTGGCTTGTGATGTATTGAGCATTATACATTGGCAAGATCAAGCCACAGCACAACAAAGTCTCCCTTCCCTTCGCGTGCCTTCCTGATAAGCTAGGTCACAACTCACATATGTCCTAGGCTCCCTTGAACTACAGGATTCCTCTTTTCTGTACCAAGGTGTCAATGTACCCATTCTTTAGGAGGAAATCTGTCATCCTTCTAGATATGACACCGAAGAAGAACTTCCCCTCCATAGTAAAAAGTGAGAAGGATCTGAACTGTTTCAGCTTAGTTGAATTCTCTTCCATGGGTATCCAGACTCCCTCGCCCTTCCTCCACTGTTCTGCTACTGTCCCCCTTCGCCAAATCACTAGCAGCATCTTCCAGAGGATTCTGAGGAGCTCTGGGTAGTGCTTGTACACCTTATAGCAGGGGTCCCCAACCACCGGTCCGCGACCCACTACCGGGCCGCAGCCGTCTGACAGCCGGGCCGCGAGAGAACTGCCGGCAACGGAGACTCACTCAGACTTTTCAGAACGCTTGGCGGGCGGGGCTTTGCAGCGGCGCAGAGAGAGGAGAGAGTATTACAACAAAGTATTGTTACGGTCCCGATAGTTTCCCAATATGACACGAGTCTATAGAAATCGCGTTACTACGAAGTACATTCAGCAGATGCTTTCATTACAACGAAGTGACCTTGAAATGCCTGAATGAATCATCCACAGAGCAGTTAGATCTGTGGTCGCAGCTCAGATGTGCACGTTTGTACAACGATCCCCAAACAGAAACATTGTAAAAAAAAAATTCTTTCTTCGAACTTTCCTCGTACTATTTTTTTTTTTGCTGTTTTTGTTTTCTGTGGTTTTCAGTGATACCTTTTGCTTATTGCTTGTCAACATTTGAAAAACATCCATTGGAATTTAACTCATTGTCACCCTCCTATAGAAACGGCAGACACGAAAAAAACAATAGCAGTGTTAATGTTTGTGATGTGCAATCTGTTGGAATGGCAAATGCAAAGCATATGTCTTTGTTATATGCAAAAAAAGAAGAAAAATCTCGGGTTGAAAACGTATGCGAACTGCTTAATAATAATAGAAATGTTATGTAAATTGTGTATAAAACTGCCCCCCCACCCGACCGGTCCGTGGAAAAATTTGCATCTAATAAAGTGGTCCTTGCTGTCAAAAAGGTTGGGGACCACTGCCTTATAGGATACTCCACTGGGTCCTGGAGCAGAGCCAGCTCTGGCTGCTGTAGCCACCTCTTCCTGGTGAGTTCTCTAGTGTTGAAATCCACCTTTGGGGCTGGTATGTCGCTGTGTTTCTGCCCTAATATCTACTTCATGGAGCCAATGGGATCTGCTAAGAACACAGTTCGCTTCCTGACTCCCTCATCTTCTGTGTCATTCTACTCTATGCAGAGTCATACGTTTCTTCCTGATGATATAACGAAGCTCAGCAAAAGAGCTGCGTTGAACTGTGTTGCCAGTATCTGAAGCTGTTGCCGCAGTTGATGGATCTTCTCTGCCCTACGATTCAAGGTGTAGATAGATCTAGTCGTCTTGCGTTCCTCGAATCCAAACCTGTCTTCTGCCAATTTCAGAATGATTGTGGTTAAAGTCTGAAGTTGTTTATCTACATCCCCCTTTCCTGTTGAGTTGATGACTCTGGCTACGTCCTTGTCAAACTGGTGCCACAGCCTATGCTGATTAGCTGGAGGCCATTTAATCTGATGTTGCTGAACAACTTTGCTAGGAGCAGGAGAGTTAAGCACTTGAAAGTTCTGGGCACTGTGCAGTGTCACCAGGCTGGGCTCCTCCTTCATCTCATCAGGAATAGATGCCATGCACTGCACTACACTTCCCTGCGCCAAGCATTTCATTATTGGCCTGATGGATTTTCAGGCCTTACTCATTCTTGCAGACTTTGCAGCAGATGCATGTACTCATCGTTGTCGATAATCAATTTACTAAGGTTGTCATCGTTACATCTGTCCTGATGGGGTGCTCATCCTCCCCACTTCTTGGGCACCCCTGGGGGTATGTCTCTGTGGACTGATGTGTAGCTTTGTTGGGTTCTTCCTCATGGAATATACAGGTTGGGCTGGTACCCCTTCCTGCCCCTGTTGCCGTCTTTCCATACTGTCAGCTGTCTCTTTTTCTATTATACATTTGTATAATATATCATATGTACCTGAAAGTGGAGCTGTCTGATTTTTCACTTAATTTGTCAAAATGTCTATCTTTATGATAAGTAAAGGCAAAAGTCTCCTCAAAGTCATTTAAATTTATAGAATGAACAAAAGACATTATTTTTCTAGAAAAGGTTAATCTGTTAACAAATGGAATGAGTTTTTAAGGAGACTGAGCTTTTTATTTGTGGTAGACAAGCTGTAGCAATACAAGCCTTTCAAGCATATATAGTTTGTGCAGAGATAAAACTGCCAGAAGTTTTTTGCAGATTGGTCCTACTGTGGTCATGACCTTCCACAAGTATACTTTTAAATGATCTCACGTTTTATACAGAAAGTGGTTTCAAAGCAAAATGAGGAGTCTGCTCATTAGCAATTTAACTAAAGATGGTAGTAGTAAGTGTTGATGCAGCATAGATGGGGGAGAATTGTTCTGATGCTTTTACTAAAAGGAAGTTATGCTGCTGTTTCAGTACTGCACATCATAAACCATGTGAGCAAAATAACTGTAGAGATCAACACTGATTTGTTAGGGAGAATTTGTCTTTAAACATAATATGATATTGTGAACTTCTGTTTATGATGTTCAAAGCAGATTTCATGTACAGAAAGAGTAATTTGTATTTATACCCTCTAACATCCAAGTCAAGTCAAGTCAAGTTGGGGAGCATGCACTGGTACAGTCCCACCCTCCGGAAATAACCCTCTATCTGCTGCAGCCAGGTGTTACGTGGGTGACCCCTTGGCCTGGTCCAGCCACTCGAGTCCCCAACAATGAGGATCTTATGAGCTGGATCACCGTCGGGGAAACACGCCACATGGTCGTAGTGCCGTAACTGAAACTCCCTCACAATGCAGGTAATGTGCCTCATTCTAACATCCAAAGGTAACTAAAATACATTTAATTTCTTTGTACAAATTATCCATCTGTCCATTTTTTGTTTGCAGTTAGTCAATTCTGGGACATCATCAGGAATGAAACTAGCACCAACCCTGGATGGGGCATAATTGCCATTCAGTTGTGGGGCACACTCAAACACAGAGCCACAGTCATTGATATAGGGCCAGCTGAGTCACCACTTAACCTAACCTGTACACCTTTGGATGTAAAAACAAAAAACAGAAGTAACTAAAGAAAAACCCAGACAGACACAAGGAAAACATGCAAACATGGATTCAGACCCAGTATCTTAGAGCTGTGAAGCAGCAGCAGCACCGTTCACCAACTCTCTCCCGTATCACCCTTGTGGAAATTTTGTATTTGAAAAATATTTACATAATGGCGATAACATGGTGATGAAGTGGTTAGTACTACTACCATACAACTCCAGAATCCTGAGTTCAGATCCCAGCTGCCTGTTTAAAGTTTTCACATTTTTTTCAGTCTGCGTGGGCTTTCCTTCCACATCCCACAGATGATAACCAGAAGATAGGTTAACTGGGAGCTTTTAGTTTGACAGGTGTGACGCAGTGTGCCCTATGATGAACTGGCACCTCATTCATTAAAGGACAGGGCTCAACTCTCACTATCCTGAAATGAATGAGTAGGTGAAAAATGAATGAACAAGAAAGGAGAAATAAAATATTACGTGTGTGCCCTCTGATGGCTCTCTGCTTAGGCTCATGCATTGGCCAAAGTGCTCATTGTAATAATATAAAGTATAAATGCACTGCAGCAAGTGCTTTTACATATAGACATTTCCTAGACAAATAAATGTTTACATTAAAAAAAAATCAATAAAAACTTTAAAAATGTTAATTATGCCAAATTCAAGTGCAGCATTTGCAACCATTCAACTGGTTACATTTAATTAGTGATATAAAATGAAAGTGTAGCTTTATATTTAAGGTTAAATACACCTCTGGGTTTCAGTATGTCCAGGTGCACAATAATGCACTCTTCCTTTGTTTAAAAATGTAAATTCAGCTCAAGCTAAAGGGTAGGTTTCAGGATTCTTAACAATCATTTAGTTCTGTTCACAGACTGTGATGGAGTCTACAGGCACACATCTTACGGTACGTCAGGGTATATCCTCCAACGCAGTCTGCGACTGCATATTTAAAACCCGCTTGCGCCTGTGGATTTGCCACTTGGAAGCATGTCATTAAGTAACACCATTTCCTTACATCAGAGTGAGCACTTTAAAGTTATCCTAAGTAAACATGAGCTTCTTATATCACAAGCAGTCAGGGACTCTGTTAATACTACACAGCTGCAAGTAAAAGAGAAAAAAAGAAAAAAACCTGCAGAAGCCCAAATTTCCAGACGTCTTTCCCAAAGCCAGGCTTCTCACTGTCTGTTGCCGTATTTCTAACCACAGCATACCGTAAGAGTGATGGAAGGATGGAATGAAATTGTTCTGCTTGTTTTTACACAGTTTCTCAAATTACTCCTAACTCTCATTGGGGGAAGCATATGGAATATTATTTGTAAAAGAAAAATTAAAAAAAAAACAAAAAACGGGCAAACCCATGGAACAATAAAAATGGCAGGACAGCAAGTGCTGAACATATGCAGAAGAATCATTAGAGCGTTTGTTTCAGCAGGCACGATTTAAAAAAGAACAAAAAAAAAAAAACTTGGAAAACTGACAGAAGTTCTGAATTCCACAGCAGCCTAATAAAAAAAGAACTGTGTGCAAAGACTGAACTCGTTTACCGAGGTCAGCAAGACTAAATTTATCATGGGGGTTTCCTTAAAAAGAGCATATTATGAAACATCAACAGGTATCCCTTGTTGATAAAACAGATATTAACACTGTCATGATCTTCTGTGGGATACATTATTTCAAATCCTTTTAGATATTTGTTTCACATTTTGTTTCCTTAAAATTATAACTTTATTTATTGACATAATTTTAGCAAAGTTGGTGTCAGTGTGAGTTTTAAATGCCCTTTGATTTAAGAAGGAAGGGACTCTTGTTAGTGTACTGCTAAGAATTTCTGCTTCCCAATTCAAGTCCTGACTATTTCTGACTTTGTCCAATTATGAAAGTTCACCAGATCAGTTGACTTATGCTTCTCTTTATGTTAAAACTAGCATTGAGTACTGAACTCTGCCACTTTTAACATTTTTTAAGATTTGTATAGATTATTGATGTACACACATAAATCCTTTCTGGTAAAATCATGGTTGATATTTTACTATTTGACTTCAAAGCAATGAAACTATTCTCTAATTTATTAATATCAGTGGAAATATGAAATTAGAGACAATACAGGTAAAAGAAAAATGTAACTGGCAATGTTTTTTATTTATTTTTGATAGCTATCTTCCTTTATAAACATCATTTCTATCTGATCCATCCATCAATTTTGTCAGTTCACTTGTACCATGACAGAGGCACACCAGCATGACTTGGCGCAAGATAGAAAGCTCTGGATAGAGCCATCCATCACAAACCACATTTGCACACAGACCTACACTTGCTTACTGTAGGCTAGTTGAGAGTCATAAAGTGATTACCCTGCTATCTTTAGGAGAAAAGCAAAGTGTGTGCAAAGCAATCCCTTGCAAAGACAGGCAGAATATGCAGACTCCAGACAGAGAGAAGTCAGGCAAGGTTTATAAAATAGGACTGTCAAGCTGTGCTACCTTCTGTGCCAAAGTAACGCAACATTCTTAAACCAATCCAGAATTGCATGTGGGAGCTGGGGCCTATCTAGTCAGCTGTAGACAGGACACCACTTCATTTGACATGTCATCTTGCATTGGCATTTAATCTAAAACAAATTCAAATCCACCCACTCACAGGTGTTTCTAATTTCATTTCATTTTTTGACCTGCTGTTGGATATGCATATGACTAAAGACCACATCATCAAAATGTTTTTAATTTGAGTAAATTGTACTTATATTAATTACAGAGACAAAAAAGCTGTTTTTTTTTTCAAAATAATTGCTAAACTATATTGGAATGAATTTGCAGGTGTTAATCAAACTTTTTAAATATTATTTCCATGTGTTTGATTTAATTCTACAAGTTGTTAATTTATCCTTTCTGACACTGCATTGTTAAAGACAGCACATTTAGCAAATGATCAATACACCCCCATGAGATGAAAATACTGCCACAGGTTAAGAAACTTCGACTTGATTCATGCTGGCATCAGTTAAACTCTTTCATAACAATTTTCAACTCAAAATTGTTAAAACTTACCAGCAACATCAGAAACAAAGTAAATGGGCGTTGACACTCATGGAAAAATCGAATACATATTATTAGTTTTATTACTTTAAATCAGTAACAACCATTTTTTGCACATATACAGTAAATATAAATATTTCCTATCAGGGAGCAATTAATCTTTCAACACAATTATTAATTTGAAAAGATTATTACCCTTTCAAATATCTTTTTGTGAGCAACAACTCATTCATGACATCAAAACACAGCAAACCAAGAAACAACTTTCTGGTTTCTTGTTGAGATAAAAAGTAATTTCTGATTTCCACCTAATATTCTTTAATTGGATAAAATATTAAGCCCGATATTGATACTATTGAATCAAAAAACAAATGTCTTCCAGTTTGTGAACTAAGTGTCAAGTTTTCACTGCTCTACTGACAAATACAAATGCAGCACACACACTTCATGTGTTTAAACACTGAGGCTTACTGAATAAGAAAGGCACGTTTATCCCATATTTGACATATCTGCCTTTTGGAAACATTAATAAGATATTCCCATAACAATAAGAAGAAAACAACATGTCTGCATTTTTGTATGAGGACTTTAGTAAACTATCCAGCAGTGTAATTCAGACAAAAAATGAAACATTTACTGCACAATCAAGTTCTGTGAGTGTCTCTTGATATTTTCTTAAATGATATATGTAGTCATTACTACTTTAATAGATCTCCAGGCGCTTCCATCTGAACACAAATAAATCCTTCTCATGGCTATTGCTGTCATGTCTAGTACTGATTTGTATTGGCAAACATTCAGCTCCTTGTCAAATTCCAACACAGATGCTTGCTTCTGGCTTTACAATTTTTTATTACTACTTAGTTTTTCCTTAACAACCTGATTTTAAGTATGATTTAAGGAGTTGAAGTTAACATAACAATGTTCTCAAACCGACTTAATCCAAATCAGGAGCATGGGAGGGAGGGTAAGGCAGGGAAAAAACCTAGACAGGGTGAGGTTCATTACAGAGCCCACTGACGCACACCCCCATTTTTTGAAGATGCGGGGTGGTACATTGCCATAGCCAGGAAAAACAATTAAATTCAGATTCAGGTTAGCTGCAAGTTTACTTTTGTCCCAAGGAATCTTGTTGTCAGTCAAAGACTCTGGTATACTACACTCTGCTTCATCTGACAATCCTTTGGTTTGCTCTCAAAAGAAAACAAAATGTAGATTTCTGCCACTCACCCTTACAATTGTCCAATAGGACTTTTATGAAAACTATTGCTGGTCATTGCTGCATATGGCAGAAGTTGGGGGTAAAACAATCAAACCAAGCATATGCCTCTTATTTCATTACTGTGTATCCAAGTAAGTAACAAGAATATAGCATCTTGATGAACATACTTATGCCTTGAAACACACTGGCCTTTGCATAGATGGATTGTCACTATTCCTTGACCCTAAAATGTTACTGTTTTATCATCTGCTTTTAACTTCTACTGATCATCATGAACTGTGTTCTGTGCATACACAGAGCTTCAGGTCTCCTTTAGCTTGAGGGCTGTCAGTCCTCTTTTAGAAGGCAGTCAGTTTTGCGCCTTTTTGAAAATGAAAGAAGACTCACATCAGGCATACTGCTACTTCACTGTCTTTGCCCCCTTTTGGATAAAACTGAATAGTCGGGCATGAGCTGCCTAGCAATGCCACTGTTTGTAAACTTACAAATTACTTTTGATATTGACCTCAATTCAGTGAGTAATCATAAACAAAAATAATAATGATTAATTTTTATTGTAGTGACATACTGTAAATACAAAATACATGTGCTACAGTATATAATGTTAATCCTAAAATTCAATTTTAATATAAAAAATTAAACTGTTTTTCAGAACATTCTATGGTGTCATTCTGTTTGTTCACTTTATGTGATCAGCAGGTCAGTTGTTAACACAGGTAAACCGTCTTTGTACTTTGATAAGTGGTACCAGAGTTCCTTTGATGCTTAGTTTTGGCAATATATTCCCAGTGAAGGAACTGCCCCCTAATCCCTCCAAAGGCATCACACTATATGATTTTTCCTACAATTTTTAATTGTTGCCTTTATTTTCATAATTTTAAGAAAATCACCTATAGCACACACAGCATGTTATTTTACTGTTAGCTGTGCAGTGTGACAGCCTCATCGACTAAGTCATAGCTCTCTTAACAGCCACTACAGTTCTTTGGTACTCACTATCACAAACTCAAATTAGTTTGATTTACTAATTGCAAATTGCTAGTTTTATGGGTGTTCTATTGTGTTTTATAAGTAACAACCAATTAGTTGTCAACTGGAAGCATACTTATATTTATTCGTTTAGAGGATGCTGTAACCCGAAAGTGATCATTACTATACAAAATAGGAAAGCATAATTGAGTAGACACCATTCTGGGGGAAGAAAGTCTTCAAATGCTCCTTAAACAGGAGTCAGAAATTTGAATGGAGGTGGGCAGCTCAGTCCACCAGCTAGGAGCTAAACATGAGTCTGGAATGAGACTTGATGCCTCACAATGGTAGTACATTAGGAGACATGAGTGGGCAACCAGGAACATTGGATCTCACAAGTGTCTACATATACAGTATATTGGTGCTGGCCCACTGACTACTCTGTCTGCATGCATCAAGGATTTGAACCTAATACAGGGAGCCTATGTAGTGATCTGAATAGAGGAGTGACATGGGCCCACCTCAAATGGAGAACCACCAGATATGCCACTGTAATACCATAAATACAGTGTTTGCAAACACTGAAGAACATTGGTGGCTGTAAGCAAAGCAAATATACAGAATTGGGCAAACAGAAGAGAGGATTATCTGTATATTGCATATGTGTTGTACTATGACTGAGTGAAAGAAGAAAGGGCAGGTTGTGGCCACATTTAGTGTTACTTTTCTGGTATAGTGGGAGATTCGGAACTGTGACAAAAATCAGTCACTTCCTGCATTTCATACTTGTATAATTTGACACCCTCAGAGGAAATAGAATTCAGTAGCTGCAGTCATTAAACTTGATATGCTCTCTGAGTAGAAGTCATATTGTGTGGCACCCTGTAGTGTAGTTCTAGCCTTATGTTTCATGGTTTAGCATTTCATTCTTAAACTAATTTAACTTGTAATATAGTCAAAGGCATGAAAGACTATTTTCTCACTTGTTAACAAAGGCAAAAAGCTTTGAAAAGAAACAGGAAGGATGAGAGTATGTACAGTATGCATTCTTCACAGTAGGGATCTCTACTCCACTGTATTTGCAGTGATTTATACTCAGATTATGTACTCTCAGTGCTACAGAATAAAAAGCAAACTTCCAATAGGTAAGGAAAGAAAACATATAAATTACCAAGATCATTTTAAATAGATTTATACTGCCTTTAAATATTGTGTTAGCTTGAAGGTGATCCTGTATTACTGTATATGTGTCACTTTAAGAAAAAAGAGAAAATGTAGCCTCACTGACACTATTACATATGCAGTGGATGTGCTGGCTTCAAGTCAGAATTCAAATTATTCCCTGGGTGCATAAAAGTTTGCAGACTTAATGGCAGATAGATAGATAGATAGATAGATAGATAGATAGATAGATAGATAGATAGATAGATAGATAGATAGATAGATAGATAGATAGATAGATAGATAGATAGATAGATAGATAGATAGATAGATAGATAGATAGATAGATAGATAGATAGATAGATAGATAGAATATATTATTAACACTATTTTTCATTTCTACAAATAAAATACTTACAAATATTACATGCTTGCTAGTGCCAAGAGGTGAACATTGGGAGCATTTATAGAGAAAGAAGTTATTCAGTCTTATTAAATCATTATTACATAATCACCACCAATTATTCACTTTTTATTAAGTCAGGAGTAAGACACCAGAACATTAGCATGAACCTGCAGTTAACAATGGACAGGTTTGTCTGCTTTACTGAAAAATATTACATTAGTTTATGAACGTTTTTTATCCAATTTCAATTTCAGCCATCAATAGGCAATATAAAGAATTCTTTGTACCTTGTGTCTTATTACAACTGAATATCTTGGTTTCTGCTCATAAGTTACAAAAGGTTACTAGGAAATATACGTTTCAAATATTCTAATCATTAATTAAACTAAAATTAATTTGCCCACAGATATGTTTATTAGGGACAGACAACTTAAAAAATTATGTATACCAGTCCAGTACATAATATGAAAAAACAATAATAAACTAAAGATGGGCAGCAAGAGTCACAAGACAGGAAATACTGAGGTGTAAAACAAAATTGCATTAATTTTCCACTAAATATTTTGTGTATTAAATTAGTACATACATTTTTTACACTCTGCAGTGTAACATTGGTGTAGTCTTGTTGCATTTTTCAGGAAAAATGTTGCCTTAATTATAGTAGGGATGGTTACGACATTTAATTATTTTATTCTTACCTATTCACTTTGTGTTTTTATTAGGTTTGGGGTATGTAATCCGTTCAGTTTTCTAAGTAAAATTAAAAAGAGCATGACATGCCTGAAGTTTTCCTTGGCAAATAAGTACATATATTTTAGACACACGTGCACACAGATATAAACAATTCTGCAGTCACATTTCTACCAGAAAATGCACATAGATTAAATACTGTACATTAAAACAGTTTATATTGCAAACAAATAAAAATATGATGTGATGGATGGCCAGGGCCATTACCCAGCCGGGATGCTAGTTGGGTGGAAGGACCGAGGGAGTACATTTTGGGGATTATCTTCCCTGGGACACTAGAGGGCAGCCTCCCATGGTTACTACAGCACCAAGGATCCCCTCAGGGCACACCAGAGTTGGAGTTTAGAGCAGCCCTTTTGGGTTCCATGGGTGCCGCCAGGGTGTGATGCAAGTATGGCTGAGGCCTTTGTGGCACCACTTCCGCCACACCCAGAAGTGCTACCGGAAGAAGGTCAAGGAGCACCTGGAGCACTTCCGGGTGTGCTATAAAAGGAGCCGCCTCACTCCAGTCAAGGAGCCAGAGTTGGGAGAAGGTGGAGAAAGTTTGTTGGAGGGGGAGTGGAGACAGAAACAGAGAAAGAAAGAGGCCAGAAGAAAAGAAGGGACTGTGTTATTTGGTGCTTGCAGTATATTGTGCAGTGTTGGGGGGACCAAAAGAAATCTGCTTCCCCACTTAAATAAAGGTGTGCTATGTGATAAGACTGGGCTCCGTGTCTGTCTATGTTGGGGTTGGGCAGCTGTACACCCCCTGGTGATCCACAATGTATAATATAGCAAACCTGAACCTTACAAAGTGCTCTGTAATGCTGGCTGGTTTTTAGTATAGATGTCAGTTTTAATGACCATTTCTTCCTTTGTAGCTTATCTGAATAACATAAGTAGGCTTCCTATATGCATATTATGAAACTCAAACTGCGTAAATGAGATGAAAAGGCCTCATCTGATCTAAATATGCATGTCCAAAATTAGTTCATACTGAAATCATTTTGAATAATCAATATTCTAAGACTGACAATGTTTTATGCATTGACATTCGAAGTACCCATTAAAAGATGGGAAAAATATGGCCTAGAAAGAATGCATATGGTCAGCAGCAATAGTCAAATAGGCCATGGCATTTAAGCAATGATTGATTGGCATTAACAGGCCCAAGATGTGCCAAGAAAACATTCCCTACACTGTTGCACCACCATCACCAACCTGGACTGTCTACACACAATGCACTGTTGAGTGCATAGCTTCATGCTGTTGGTGTTAAATTCTGACCCTACCATACATGTGCCTCAGTAGAAATCAAAACTCATCAGACCAGACTACATTTTTACAGTCTTCAGCTGTCCAGTTCTGATGGGCCTTTGCCCTCTGCAGCATCAGCTTTATTTTCTTGGCTGACAGAAATGGAACTCTATGTGGTCTTCAGCTGTTGTAGCACATCACTCTCAAGGTCCAATGTATTGTGCAATTTGAGATGCTTTTCTGCTCAACACAGTTGTACAGAGTGGTTATCTGAGTTATCATGGGCTTCCTTTAGGTTTTAACCAGCTGGACCGCTCTGCTCTGACCTCTGTCATCAACAATGCATTATGGTCCGTAGAACTACTGGTTTTTCCAAGAGATATGCAGTTACAATCATTCTACATTTAAAATCACTGGCATTTCATATTTCCCCATTTTGGTGTTTGAATAAACATCAACTGAAGCTCCTGATCTGTAAATGCATGATTTTATGTGATGCTGCCAGTCCTTATAGGCTGAGGTCTGCTGGTTAGGAAGTCCAAAATTCAGTTACAGATGTTGGTGCTGAGTCCTAAATTGAGGAGTTTGTTGATCAACTTTAATTGTACAGCAGCATCAAATGCTGAGCTGTAGTCTATAAAAAGGACTCTGGCATAGCAGGTTTTATTATTCAGTTATGCCTGGATGGCAAGAGATACACCATGCACTGTGGAACAGTTGTGATGAAATACAAACTGGAGGTGGTCCAGAGTAACCTGGGAGTTCGGAGGGATTTCCAAGTGAAGGTTTTGTGACAGCTGATGCAAGGTGTTATCTGCAGAAATGGCAGGTTGGTAGAGTGAAATATAAATTCAGGAAAATGGTAATTGAAGACTGGGGAGCAAGGGAATTCCAGAGGCTCCCATGAATTGTGATTATGTGCCAAACTGGCTTTTTTTAAAGACCTGTGAACACAGAAATAGTTTTAAAACAGCATGTACTATGGGGAAAAAGAGTGGCTTGTGAGTGAGAAAACAAAAAACTGTCACACCGATAGCATCCTGTTCAAGTGCTGTTATTTCTGTATTCGGGTACCATGTACTGTAAATTCACAGACACTGACAACAGATGTTGCTTCAACAATACAAAAACATAGTACTGTATTGCTTGGTTGGTGTAATCCATATGGATTTTCACACCATTGTCAAAACTCCAGGTAATCAAACTTGGTGAAGCTATGCGTTGATCATCTAAATCTGTGCTTTACATCATGTTAGGTGCTCTTAGGATCAGTTCTACTATCTTTTTCTTGACTGGTACTGAGCCACTCTTCAATTTTCTTGTTGAGCTGCACAGCAGTTGAATTGAGTAGAATCGAGAGGGAACAAATAGATTCTTTATTCACCAGAAGCATGCTATTCTGTTTATTGTAGCTATAATATTTTTTATTTTGTTTTTGAAATAATACATGAAGTAGTTTATACAATATACTATACAATGATTGCTTTCCCCTTTTCATATGTTCACTGATTCTCTTAACCACTTTCTAACAATTAGCACAAAGAAAACAAAGAGCATAAAAAGGTGTAAGATCTAAGAGAGTTCTGAGACTTTTTGAGTAAATTTAGGACAGAGTGCCTTATTTTCCTGATTTATCCCATGAAAATTCTAGCCTTTCCTCTCTTGGATTCTTTCTCTAGAAACATATAACTCCCCAAGGTTCATTGCGGTACAGATGGTGCTGCCTTGTTAGGTTCCCCATTTAAGCTGCCTGAGCTGAAAGAAAGAATCAGCTTGATGAGTTTTGGAAAATCCATGGTCCGGATGGCTTTAATGAACTTCTTTTTCCCCCCAGTTTCACTGTCCGAGTTGTAGCCAAAGTTAAAACCTGACCAAGCAAGTCTAGAGCCTAGCAGCACCTCTCACAGATGAGATCCATTCCAGGTAGAATTTAGAAAATCCAGGTTTATAGAAGTGTTTGTAGTGCAGAGCAGTTCATTGCAATTAATTTTAGTTTCATTGATGAAGCTACATATGTAAAGTATGGTTAGGCCCTAAGCATATTATACGAGGGGGAGTCAAGCTAAAGTTAGAAAATGGGATTTATTAGAAAATGGAATGAACCTTAACAAAACTGATAATGCCATTTCTCAATGGAGTCTCCACCCTTCTCAATGTACTTGGGCCACCTGCCTGGAAGTGCCTGGATTCCAGCAGAATAAAAGGTTTTGTCTTGTCCTCGCAACCACTTGTGCACCACTTTCTTGACATCGTCATCTGTCTTGAATCGATGACTACCCAGATGTTTTTCAGTGGTCCAAAAAAGTGGAAATCACACAGTGTCAAATCTGGCAAATAAGAAGAATATGGCAATACCTCAAACTTTAATTTCTACAGACAAGTGTTGGTTGTCTTAGCAGTGTGTGGGCGGACATTGTCTTTCAGCAAAAGGACTCCTTGAGACAGCATTCCCCCGCTTGGATCAAATAGCAGGCTTCACATTGGTCTCCAGCAAGTCACAGTAACTCGCACTTGTGACTGTAGTACCCATCGGCATGTAGTGTTCGACAATAACTCGGGTGCACAAGTGGTTGCGAAGATGAGACAAAACCTTTTATTCTGCTGGAATCCAGACAGTTGGCACAAGTGCATTGAGAAGGGTGAAGACTACATTGAGAAATGACATTATCAGTTTTGTTAAGGTTTTCTAATAAATCCCATTTTCTCACTTTAGCTTGACTCCCCCTCGTACATGACTTTAACCATCATTTCTCAAAGATGTGCACCCTCATGTGGTGGATCCACAGTAGATTTTGTTGATTACTAGCTCTACTTCCTCAGAAGGCTGACTTTGAGATTCATGTCACTCGGCATGATATTATGTCTGTTTACCAGTGAATTACTGGCATTAAGGTTGCCAGCCATCAAAAATAAATTGGAGAGTCTTATCAACAACCCATTGAAGATGATAAAAAAAAATACTAACCCTTCCTGTACTTAATTATTTTCTAGAGAAATTGTCCCTCACAATAGACAATGCTGCCTTATTAGACTCTCCAATTATGCTATCTGAATGAAAAGAGGCACAAAAGCTGAATTAGTTTCCCTCTACCATAAATTTAGATGCTTGGTCTCTGAGGCTTTGGAATTTACCATATACTAATTATCTTTGATTGCATAGCTGATTAAAGATAAGGAATTTAAAATATCTTCTATCCTGGATGATCAAACACGTGTAGCTCACACCAGTAACAGTTTTTTCAGTTAGGTGTTAATTCAAAAAAGGATGTGTTATTTATGTTCACTAGATTTTAATCACAGATCCTTCTTATCAATTACATCTTTAAAATTGAATAATGAATTAAATTATTAATCGACTTATTTGCATTTAGCCTTTGCAGTATTCATAGAATCATGCGTGATTTGTGAAACGACAAAGCCATTGAATTATTTAAATCGTTATTCTTTAAATCTCATATAAAATCACTACCTGCAAACTTGATTTTTGCTCATTTTGATGTACTGTGAGTAGAGAAATTACTGCAAAATAACCTCACAGAAAAAAAAATTAAACTATGGCCACAACTGCAAAACAATTCTCTTTAAACAACTCTGTTTTTAAAAGGGTGATGGGAACAGTATTTAATAATTGTATTATTGTGTCATGAGTAAAAAGACTCTTTCTTTAAGAGTTCTGACTTAAAGTTCTGCTAAGGAAAGACTAATATATTTTAAAACTGTACATCATACCCATCACACAAAATTTACTTTCAAAAATGTATCCAATAATAGACTTATCCTGTGAGTAAGGCAAGCAGGGGTCAGCCTCTACCCAACAGGCAGTTGTGTTTACAGTGTAGTTTTTACTCCTCTCTGCTCTAGGAGACTGAGTAGATCTTGGTATCACTTACAGCTGTCTTAGTTATTCAGTGGTCAACTTAAAGTAATGCTTTTTATCAAAATGCATGATGGAAGAGTCCTTTGTCTCCTCTTAATTTACACTGATTTCGAAATGAATTGTATTTCTTATATTTGGAAGAGACAAAATTGAGTTGCAGGGGATCAACTTGGCCATTTTATAAAAACGCCATGCCTTTAAAGACAGTGCTGTCTACCATCTTCCCACACATATGTGAAAGTTATTTCTTTCCTTTTCCTTGGCCTTCTGGATTGAAAGGAAGTATAAATTGAAAACATATAAAATAATGATTACTTTATGAATGACCTAACTGTACTTTAAACTATTGTAATGCATTTACAAAATATATTGAACAGTAAAAAAATAGAACCTTCCTTTCCAGACAGGACTGTGACTGTCATGAAAACATTATTTAAATAGTTAATCTATTTTCACCACATTTTAGATTAGAAATATATTTAATGTAAAATATTATACATCAAATAAAAATGTATATAATATTAAACAACATCTTATTTTGTAACAATACAATGTATTTTAGTGTGGTACCGTTATTGATTTTTTTTTTTTAATTTTTCTTTTAGTTATCATAAAATACCAAGAAAGTGATAAAAGTAAACCCAAAATGACTTTCCTACATTTGACTTTAAATCAATGCTCGAAGCATTTTTTACATTTTTACTTTAAAATATCATGTCTTTATTTTACAAACTTGTCTTTGTAAATTGTATAAGATCTGGGCAAGAAATTGATTGTCTTTTTTTTTATGGAAAATAGCACAAGTGAATTCTTGATTTCATTAAATTACCTGTACATGAGGTGCATTATGCATAAAATCATAAATAGACATTTATGGTACTTGTTTACATTTTTTCAGAGAAGTACATATTTAAAAACATAAGTAGAACATAAATGACGTGCTGAGTTAACTTTACTTTTATTTAGACAATGTTCAGATCCATCTGTATGCCATCATATGAATAATGAACACTGACGGAAAATATAGTTGCAAAAGATCAAAAACAGACATTCAGCCATTTATTTATTCTCTGTCGAGTTTTTGAAAATGAAAATCCAATGATGCATTATATCACTTAAATCATACTATACTGTATGCAACTGTTTCTTGGAAGAGTTCATGTTTCTAATTGATTTTATTGTCAACTATAGTCCCTCAAGGTTCACCATTTGAAAGTCTCTCTCTTTAATAATATCCTTCTTAATTGATTTATCTTAATATCTTTCAGCAGTACTACCAATTACATTTGTTCTCTATTCCTAAAGTAAGAACATGATAGTTAATCCTCTCCTTCACCTTCTTTTACTATATTTGACTTTCTGTCCAGATATAATGACTATTATATATAGCGTTATTTATTTATTTGTTAGTTTATTTGCTTTATTTCTAGCTCATTAATCACCTTCCAATTGATCTGTACAGGGAAATCACCTCTTAATAATAACAAGGCATACTTTTATAGGCTCGGCAAGAAGTTTGCTTGTGGTATTGATAGGAAAGATATGGACAATGTTAGGACAAGAGTTAGACAGGTTTAACATTAACGTAAAATTTACCTAACATTATGTTTCCTTACATATCTATATATATAAAAGTCAATGTGTGTATGTATGTATGTATGTTCCAGCATCACTTCCGAACGGCTGGAACGATTTCCATGAAACTTGGTACACATGTTTCTCAATGGTCGACTAAAAATACTGTAGGGTGAAATCAACCCCAACCCACCACCCCCTGGGTAGGGTGGGGGGCGATCTTGCGCTCATGTATGCATGTTATCATCCAGTTGACACTCCAAACGATCACCAGAGGGCATAATGGAGGTGACTGCCAGCATTCTTTATGTTTGAGCACCACCGCGGCCCTGTTGCTTTTGAAATTAAATAGAGTTCTTCGTGTGCAAGTGTGTGTGTCTATCCAGCCCTGAAGTGAGACGTAGAGTCGGGCTGAGGGCTCCAGCTCTGAGGATACACAAGCGAGGCCAGCACACCGGCAAAAAGAAACCTAAGAAAGACAGTCACTTAGCTGCTAATGCACAAACGATGCGAGCACGTAGGCAACACGAATCCTCATAGCAGAGAGATACTCAGAGTAGTTCTGATGATTTCAATACTTTCTAGGATCCCGGCTTACACAGTTAGTATATAGCAGGCGACTGCCAGCATTCTTTATGTTTGAGCACCACTGCGCCCCTGTTGCTTTTCAAATTAAATAGGGTATTTCAGCTATCACACAAATGAAGGTGGCTGCATCTCTAGTTTTCAGTGGTTAAAATCATAGACTACAAGATAACTTTTGGATAGGCAAGAAAGTTGCTGATAAACACAGTCCACTATTTTTACAAATGCTCTTAGTGCCACTGTGGGACGTGCTAATAGAAGAGTTGAGAAAGTTTATCACCTTTCTCAAAAGTAAAAATGTTTAAGACTCCAATGTATTAAACACCATCAAATCAACTGCAAATCAACGACTGTACCATTTTCTGCTTGTACCATTTAACCATCATTCCTCAATATTACATTTACGTTCTGAACAAGTAAGAGAGAAATCACGCAGTCTCCAACATCAAATATGTTGTAATGAAACAAATTCTCAGTAAAAGTCATCACCTAAAAATAATTAATCTGGCTCATCCATTTTGTTGAATGAGGAATGCCACTCAGAATCACTGAATGTAAATGTTTGTTTTATACCTTGATTTCAGATTTCTGTCACGCACCTCCCCTTTGCCTCTTTCCAGTGACAGTCATTTATCTCAATAGTACTTCACTGAGGATTTCAACAGGTAGTCTCCACAGCAGGCTGCTCCTCCAAGAGGCCACAAGGACAGGATTGTATCTCTATAAAAGAACACATCCCACAGTGTGTTTCTCTTATGAAATAATGGAATGCATCATGCATTTCAGCAAAATCACCATTACATACAAAAGGTTGTAAGGTTTGCTATCCTGGTTACTTTAGTCATGTTCCCACTGTAACACTACTATGTGTTCTTTGCACAGTAATAGAAATGGACACACAGACATTAAAATGGCTTTCTAAGAGTGCTAATGATGGGCACTATTTCTAAGAGCTTTGTGGAGGGAACAGAAGAAGAATGGCATACAATGACAATGTGTGTTCTCCCAGGTCTGTGCAGGCAGAGAGACGTACATAATAAGCATGGGACTAGAACCTTAGAAAGAGGTTCTGGGTTTTGGAATGAGTGAGGCCTAAAACGGGAACAACAGACTTTCCAATGCAATGAGGAAGCAATTCTTGTAAGCTTACACCCAGTACTGGGGACAGCATAGCAAGAAATTGATGATGTACATGAGGTCAACCAACATGCTCAGGAATTGTGGCATAAGACTAAATGCATTGTCTTTCTTTATTTACCTACAGTAGGGGTGTCAAGAAATTAAGTCTGGGGTCGGATTGATAATGCAGTGACACCAGATGTGCAGGGGAAAATGGACATTTATTAAAGACAGGATGGTAGTCATTAGGGTCGAAGTCATATTAAATAAGGCTTATATTTATTCATAGTAGACTTGCTGCACTGCTTAAAATACAGTGAGCAAACTTTGTATTTCTTTCAATGTTACATTTTCAATTATGAAATCTTTGTAAAACAAAAGTTAATCATGTCCTAAAATATATAGTGTATATTAATTAAAGATTTTCAGACCATTTTCTGGATGGAACTAATTTATGCAATAAGACAATACATTGTTTATTATGGATTAGATCAGCTGCAAAAGCAAACAATTCAACAATCACCAAGACATCCTATAGTAGGTACTGTATAACAGCCACCAGATATATTCTGTAGTTACTAATCAGTCTCTTTCATCTCCTTTGAGGATTTTTTTCCCAATGTTTGGCTATCTTGAATTTAACAGTTTACTTCAGGCTTTACCACAGCTCTCTTGGATTTAGATCTCTACTCTGACTTGGACATTCCAAAGACAAAATGTATTCCTTTTGATCCATTATTTGGTAGATGTGCTAAGATGTTTTAAAAACTGTTATATTTTCATGTCAACTTTATCTCACAGATAGTCTAACATTCTGTTCTAAAATATTTTGATATGACCCTAAGTTTAGAATTTTCTTACTTACTGTCCTGATTCATAAACAGAACAGCAGCTCTAAACGTTGAACCTCTCCCACCGCATTAGATTGCACGGACAAGGTTACTTTGCTAGCAGGCAGTGGTATGTTTTTGTCAAACATGCTGTATTTGTTGTGGCCTGAGAAATCAAGTTTTTGGTACATCAATCCAGAGAACATCTTCCAAAACTCTACAAGATTATGTAACTAGGTCCTCATCCCTGTAAGGCTCCTGTTGTTGTAAATTCAAGTCAACACTCCATGCAAGTGCAGACCCCCTTTAGTTCAAGTGACCTATCAGGCCTCTGACCGAAAAAGTAGTTTTCTCCTCAGTGAGCTCATTTCAGTTGGGCCCTACTAAACTCTCTCCTCACAAATGCTCACCCACCACAACAAGATATTTTTCAGGTAACTTCTCTTTGGACAATCCGGGTCATGGCACTAATGTAGCTGGTTTCACTTTGCAGTTCATCTGCACCTTCATGCAAACAGATGGCTTCTCAAAAGGAGTACTGGCAATTGACATTTTAATTGGTTATGTACCTGTTCCCATGTATAGAGTGACCATAAATAGTTTTAGTAAAGAATTCCACAACTATTTATATTAAGCAATTAGTAAACATTAACAGTACTGAAATCAGCCAGAATGCAATTGTTGACATTTTCATCAGTATGTAATGAAGTATAACCATAGGGCTAAACAGAATGTAGCAGCTCCGTTTAAACTAGCTACATTAAATTTATTGGATACTGCTGAGTGAATACCTTAATGGTGTGAAAAACATTTTCTCAAACAACTTTTACAGTAGTGTAGTATGTGGACATTAGCAGTCATAAAAGCTAATTGATTCAGAGGAAGTTGTACATTTCATTCCCGTCTGGCAATGTCAAAAGTGATTGATAAAGGAGGAAATGTTATTTTTGTAAGAAGCTATTGACCAATGAAGGGGCAGGCAGCAGTGGCTGATATATCTATGTTTACTGAAATTAAAAAGCAAACTGCAGAGTGCAGCTGTTAATGTTGTACATCAAGGACAGAGGACCCTTAATCCTGACACTTCTTCCACTGTCAGATAATGGATCATTCCAGACATACAGTATTTACTTGATTGCCTCTGTGTTACTTTTCTCTCCATTGAGGAGAAAGATATGATATTTTCCTACCATCAGTCACATATAATGACAGGGGGGTGGTGTTTTAGTAGCCACAGTTATGTCAAGATAAACTTTACACCACAAACTGTAACCACAAAGTCAAAACCACGCTTCATAAATAGCCAGATTCTGACCTGTGCAGTACAGACAGAGTCTTTCATCAGATCACTATCTCCCAACAATGGGGGCTACTAGATGAATGTGCTTGTGGACCTCTGCAGGCCGAGCTTTATGAAAGCCTGTTTTAAGCCACGCCATCAGTGAGTAAGCGGGATTGAATAATGCAAATATTCATTAACCAGACAAACCCCCCTGCTCTGTTTAGTCAGGAGGCCACGTTTAGCAGTAAATGCCAGGATAAATCCTTCTAATGTGTATTTTTCTTTCATCGGGCATGGATGAAAATGGAATTTTTTACAGACTGAAACATTTCTCTGCAACAATATTTTCTTTTCCTGGTGATTTTTCTAAATTGTAACTATTTCAGGCATAACAGAAGGACCATAGTCAGATGCTTAATGCCATAGATAAAGCAACTAACGCAATCTGTATAACAGGGCATAGTTTAGAAGTTTTTGAGAAAGAGAAGGCTGGGTAGAGTTACACTGTGTAGAGGAGTAAAAGGCTTCTACTTCACCATTAGAAAAAAACATGCACATGAGCATACCTACAATAAAACTGAGTTTCTGGCTTGAAAAATGTTGGATGAAAATCAAAAATCTAAGGATTCTGTTCTAAGAGACAAGTGAACCTCCTCTTACCAGAACACTGAATCACTGGTCGGCATTTCGGATAAAAATAAGAGCTTGTATTAAAAACTACATACTGTATGTCAGACTTAAGCAGCAAAAAAGTATGACTCACCTAGTAACAGACTTTCCAAATGTTCCTTTCTTTTTATATTTGCTTGGGAACCATCCCAGTGACCTAATTATACTCTTTCAGTTAAAACTATGCTACCACATGCACATACAGAACATCAGCATTTGTAGAAGAAAGCCTGAAGAACACTTTCTACATAAAAAAAATTAACAATGCCCCTCTAGAAATAGACCGAAAGTCAGCTGGGTGTCTGACACAGTTAAGATTATTCTAAACATATGTTAACTCTTTTGAAACAGATGTTATTCAAATTGAGAGAGCAGACAATGAGAAAGCATAATTCTAGCACGGCATACAAAAAAAAAAAAACATAATTGAATGCTGGCAGTCAAGCAACCAAACTATGCAAAGTCAAGGACTGCTGGAGAAAAACAGAGCAAAAAACTAAAATGCCAGCTACTTTCTTTGACTATATAATTTTACACTTCATACTGATAGTGTAGCTTAATCATTTTTGTGTTCATACTATGAGTCATATTAAATTTACTACAATTGCCAACATCTACAAACATTTGTTATGTATTTTAGTACTGCAAACAAACAAACAGGGCTCAAGGCTTTTGTAGAGTGAGGAGCCCGGCCTGCTTAGCTGCTATTAATGCTAAGAGGAACCTTAGTTCAGGATGAAAAAAAGATGATATGCGGACTATGGCACAGCCAACAACCACATGTGACACTGCAAAGGGCCTTTACAGCTTTTATTAGGAAAGTACGGTCTATACATTCCAACCTTTACACTTTCTGCTTTGTGATGTGTGCCTAAGGATTTTTCCTCACAGTTTAGAAAAATGTAACAAGCTTTAATGGGATACAAGATATAAAGTGTGATGTTCTACTTCTGCCAGTTTCTCTGTTTTTATGTATCTCTTCAAATACCAAACATTTTCAAATAAAAAAAAAATCTGCAAAATTAAAAACAAATTTTTATTTATTTTGGCCAAGACTCAATTTATATTCAGTAGTTATAATCTCCCAGAAAATGAAGACATTAACAGGGTAATGGAAAGATTGCAAAATCCCAGTCTCTCTCAAAGATATAAAAGAAGTAATGTAAACCAAGTGCCTGCAAGATGGAAAAAATTTTTCAGATTAAGTTAAAATAAATATGATTTGCCTGTCTACTGCAAATCCTCAAAGAATGCTACATAAACCTTGTGATGTAAAAACACACTCTGTAATTATCATTTAAGAAAAGCTCACTTAAAACATTTCATTTCAAAATCTGTAAAGGAATAACTAGTGGTTTCTTTTTCCTTTTTCATTCCAATGGGATGTTTGTATTCCTCTTTCAATGTTTAGAGACTAAAATTTCAAAAATCATAATTGAAATATCATTTTTTTCTCTCTCTATTATTGACATAATAGCACACTACCTAAAATGCTCAGTACTGCCAAAATGCAATTACAGCATGTAATGATGATGGGGTGTCTTACAGAGTCTTACTTTGTTCTCTGTGTCTACCAACAATTGTTTAATTTATTTGGTGCCATTCCTAGTTAGCATAGTACAATTAATTAAAATGCTTCAAAATAAAAGGAATATAGCAATACAAAGTTTCAGCAGTTTAGGATACATTATGTATTTATTTTAGCACAAACTAAGCTTAAAAGACTGCCTATACATTTTGTTTAAGCTAAAGCTACAGTATAACATCTGTTTTGACCTCAGTTAGAATAGTATTAATTTAAATAACTGGTTTGCTATATGAACATCTATTATTCATTCTCCTCTTTGAAAATCTATTTGTGTTTCTGATTTTATCACGTGGTGAGCGAGAAATGAGTGATCTTATAATCTGTGCCACACATGACAGCTTCTTGACATAAAGATATGGAGTGGATAAAGGGCTACTTTGTAGATCCACTATATGTTACATTGGCATAGTTATCAATTTCAGCATGAAGCCATGGTGGATAAAATATAGGAGATGTTAGACTCTGCTTTTGAATGAATTAATTCTTTATTGGTTCATTATAAGATTTAATTTGAGCAGTTAGGAGTAGGCTTTGGAAAAAAACAATACCTGTCATCGGGCACACGTATCCTACATTTACATCGGCTATAATACTCAAGGCAGATGACATCAGAAGATAATTTTTTCTGTGGTTTTCTAATATTTAAATGCAAATAATGGCCTATGGGAGATTGTTTGGTTGGAGCTTAAAGAATTGTATAGGGGTCTCTTTATTATTACAGTGTTTTACCTCATACTTGCTCTCAAATATTCTACTATTATACTTGACAGTAATGGTACACTATTTTAAACCTAGCAAGGAAATAAGTAAATAAATACATACATACATATATACTTATTTAAGAATAAAAACTACATTATGCAGATTCAAGTACCAGGTGGCATGAGCAGATAACACATGTATCTGAATAAGATGATATGCACATCAGGCATGACTGAGCAAAGTGGAATGTGCAGGAAGACTTAAAGACAACACATTTACTTTGAGTGTGCGCCATAGCAGCTGAGGTGAATGATGTTTTAGCCTCTCATATGCTTATAGTGTGAACACATTAAAATACAAAGGCAAACTTGCTGGAATACAGCATGTTTTATAATTTCTGTCTGTAGTATTGATGTGGCAAAGGCAAGTTATTCAAATAGCTTAAATTATTGAATTGCACAGATCAAATATAGTGTTTCCAAGGTAAAGCAGGAAGATCAGGGTTTTAGCAAAGGTCAAATATTTAAGATGTTAAATTGTTTACCAAAGTCATAGGACAAAACAAAACTCAATGTCTACATCAAAATGCAGTCAAAACCAAAGGTCTATTTCTAAAATAATCTGATTCTCTTGCAGAGTCATTTACCATGATCGAAATAAAGTTATAGATCATATGGCAAGTGTGTTATTTTACCATAGTCAGGCTGAAACGCCAACATGCATAGGTGGAGACCGGCAGATGCTAGCCCAACACTCATCTGCAGTGTTAACAAGAAGGCAAGTAAACATTAAATGTTTTTTTTACCATGTCACCTGCTGCCAATGCCGAGAGAGGCAGGCATAATGTATATTATTTGTGGTGGAACATGTACACTATATGATGCAGCTTAGCTTGGTCCTTTTGAAATTCCAAGCTGAACCAATGGAGTATTCATTGTATTTCTTCTTCATGAACACATACTATTTAACAGTTTCTGTTATGATGGGTTGATGTAATAACTTTACCTAATTCAATATTATATACATATAAAGAAAGCCATTAGGATTTGCACAGGCTTACAAGGTTTGGGCTCATCTCTCTGCAGACCATGGTTGTTCTTTCAAAATTTTACAACTTCCAATGGTAGCTGTAAAGTGCGAATGTTTCTTGACTACATGAAACATAGGGATTTACTGTGAATATGGCCTATGCAAAGAGATATACAATGTTCTTCTTTATATTATTTACTAATGGTTAATTAAATGCATGGTATTTGTAAACCATTATTTCTACTAGCTATAAATATGCTTAAGGGTCTTTGTTCAATATATTTCAGTAGTTTTTGGGAAGAAAAAAAAATCAGTATTTACAAATACTTGTATATTTGTTAAAAAGACACCTCTTTTTTGTCTTGTATTATGTAACACAAAGGTTACATTAAGATGAACAATGTGTTTAGCCATAATCAACCATGTAAATTAATTACTAGTGATGAGTGAAACAGCAGAATTTAGTTTTGCATACAGTTTTGCAAAAGTGATTTTAAAATTTATTTTGCATGCACCTTTGCAATTGCAAAGGGCAAAACTCACTAAAATGACATTTCAGAAGGGTTTTAAAAGTTTTTAAGATTGACACAAAAGTGTTACTTGAGGGCTGAAACCGCTGTACAGTATCCTTCTGTGACCACCCTTCAAAGAGGCCCCGATCTTCCATGGCTCCCTCCATGCTGCTTTTAGACTAATTCCTATTGTTAGTCTGAAAAGAATGTGCTGTACATCACATTCATTTATTCACCTAAAACATTCTATTATGTATTATTTTAATTTCCAAATTCTTTATTTGTAAAAGTCAGATTTTTCCACATTTAAAGTAATTAATCTTCTTTAACTGCAGGGCCACAATTAAACACTCTAAAACTTTCTAATACATATTTAA
This sequence comes from Erpetoichthys calabaricus, assembly GCF_900747795.2. Lineage (NCBI taxonomy): Eukaryota > Metazoa > Chordata > Cladistia > Polypteriformes > Polypteridae > Erpetoichthys > Erpetoichthys calabaricus. The sequence continues at coordinate 123,129,292 of NC_041402.2, read as the reverse complement.
TTGGCAATATAATTAAGGCTAATTTATAATGTAACCCTTTTTGTGATCTTTCTAAAACCCAAGTTGGGTATATCTACTGTGGAGTGTACAGCTTTATGTAAAAAAATGTACTTAAGTTTAAGTTCAAGATGGAAATCTTAAATATACATGAAATGGAAAAATGCCTGTAGACAACAAGAATGCTTTTACCAGGAATAAAATTACATTCAAAGTATAGGAAAGACTTTCTCCAAGCTATACTTTTTGCAATAACTGTGTGGATGGTGTATTCACATGTGCTACCCATTAATTTATGCTATTAAAATTTTAAAAAATACTGCTAAACCCAGAAAACCTAACATGAAAGTGGTTAACAGACTATAATTAAGCTAGTTAAATCATGTGCTTTGACTGATCTGTTTGTTGAAAATAAAAAGAAATAAAATAACTTATCCATGTTAGTGTTTTTATCGCTTTCCACTTCACTCCTTACCTTGTTGAGCTGATCGACAGACAAGGCCACACTTTTGCCATGCATTTCCTTGCCAAAGACTCCTGTATGCCTCCCATTAGGCAATTCCAATATCAATTATGGAGAATCCACTGCATCCACTTAATAGTATCATCTCCAGACAGAAGAGCAGCTTCAGCGACAGACTGCTGTCACTGTCCTGCTCCACAGACAGATTGAGGAGATCGTTCCTCCCCCAAACTATGCGACTCTTTAATTCCACCCGGGGGGGTAAACGTTAATATTTAACATTATACATAGTTATTGTCTGTTTTTTCACCTGCATTATTATCATTCTTTAATTTAATATTATTTATTGTATCAGTATGCTGCTGCTGAAGAATGTGAATTTCCCATTGGGATTAATAAAGTATCTATCTATCTATCTATCTATCTATCTATCTATCTATCTATCTATCTATCTATCTATCTATCTATCTATCTATCTATCTATCTATCTATCTATCTATCTATCTATCTATCTATCTATCTATCTATCTAATTCCTGGTACACTTCAAATAGGAATCACCCCAGGGTAAAAGGTTGAAAACTTAAGGCAAGCAATTGAACTACAGGCTAGAGAGAAACTAGGCTAGATAGAAAGAAACACTAACAAAAAGCAGAATCCAAATATGACACCTACATACACATTAAAGAAGTAATCTCTGAAAACAGAAGATACATGGCCTCGAATTAGGCATTCATACCCTTTTAACCTGTAATGCACATGCCAGTCTTTCCTGGGACAAAACTGCAATCTTTGATTTAGAGGTTCTAGTCCTCCTTCCAATATTATTGTGCTAGAAATCAAAAGTCTGATGAGGGCAACAGCGTATCATCATTCACAAAAAAAGCAGAGCTATAACCCTCAGATCCCCAAACTGTATATGATCCAAGGAAACAACATGCTTGTGAACAGAAAAGTAAACAATGCACTCTGTTATTGGAGTTCCAAGTTCATTTTAAATGGACTTGACTTATGCCAAGTAGGTAAGCACAACTCTTATTTCACAAATGCAGGTAACTAAAGGGGAGCAACACCAAGCCCCGAAACCTCTACTTTTGTGGAAACTTCCACAAGATAGTAAAGTCATACAAGCTTAATTCTTCTTTAAAACCATAAAGGACCTGTTCAAATGATTGTGCAACACTCACCATTTTTGTGATGTCTGTGCAGTGACAAAGAATTGGTCCACGGGGCCATGATGAAATTATAATTGCTTTTTCTGAATCTGAGACTCATCTACTGCTCTGAATCTCAATTCTGGTACACTGATGTGGGCTTTCCCAAAGAAAAAGGAGGAGTATGACAACCTTAAAACTTGAAAACATGCAAATGGGAGCATAAACAATGTTTTTGTAGTCTCAAGGCCTCATAATTTATCTGCTCTCCATGCTGCATTGGAAGAAATGTACATCCTTACTAACAGTCCACTGACTGGCATAAATTAAACAGAAACTGTTTATATACTTTTCCCTGATTGGTAAGCCTATTAATACAGTAAATTTACACATAGACCAGTATTGCTATACATCTTTTTATTTGTTAATAGCTGAAATGCTTGTTTCATAGGTTAACATCTACAAATATAAAGTTCAATCCAGTTTATGATGGGGAAAAATATTAATTTTACCTTTTTAGAAGTGACACACTGTATTTTGATTTTACATATCAATCTTTGTGATTTTTAACTGATTCTGTTAAACACAGTTTTGAAAATATGCATAAATTTATGTTATACTTTTTTTGTACCAAGACTTTCACAAATGGCGTTTTGTATTTATATTGTTAACCTTTACCTAACATACTGTGCTTCAGATATAGCAATAATTTGAAAAGAATCACTGTGTTATACAGAGTATCGCATTACTATGCTACTTCCTGCCAGCAGAGACCTTCACAAGCCACCTTGTGTGGGAAAGCATTTCTGAATTAAACACAAGTTCAAACTGAAACACAAGTCTTTGATTCATCTTCCTGCTTTTAGCCTGCTTTTCAGAGAAAGAAATATTCATGTGAGAATTTTTTAAAGCCAAACGCTATTTGTTACATTTTAATTAAGGTGATGTCTGGTGTGTAATGTTTATCAGGAATCTAATTGCTACCCAAGGGGTACAGGATTGGGCTGAGGCCAATGTAATGTGTGCTGAAAGCATATTCCTGGATAAATAATCTTTTAGAACACCTGTATCCTAGCAGCTTGACCTAACTCCTCCTTATAGAGACTCTACTGTTAGCCCATCAGTTTCTGAAATCTCTGAAGGAGATAATTAAGGACTGGAGACTTGGCTTAAAATGCAAAGAATGTGAATATTAGTGATAAGTCTATTTCGCTCTCAGATAGCTAGTACTAGTAGTTAGTGAGGGCAGTTCAAGGAGACAATCTCCTTATTTTCATTTCAGCCCAAAGCTATCTGACAGGAAATCAAAGCATCTTCATTTAAAAGTAAATGAATATCTTAAGCAATTTCTGTAATTTTTAAATGAAAGTTTTTCCTGAAATAGGGAATGAAAAAAGAGCTAAGTGAAGTTAAGTTTCAGTAGTGGTACATCAGTTAGTGTTGCTTCCACTTATTACTACATGCTACTATAACTTTTGTAAGTGGGTCACATTTTAGATAGTTTTAGTTCTGAAGGACCGGCAATGTTCAGCTCCTTATTACATGACCAAATATTACTAAAACATGAGTCCTAAAAGAGGCGGCATGCATTAAGGATGGATAATAGTCATTGTCTACATAAATGTGAAGCAGGACTATTAACATCACCATGCAACTAATAATTTCTACATGGCAAAAAATGCTAACAGAAAAATGACTTGACAAGACCTCCTGAACAGAGTTAACACTAACAGACCACAGTACTAGCAATAAACTTTACCCATTTTTATTATATGCAAATGATCACTCAATATAAGGCATATAGGGCTGCAAATGCTTTCATATTAAAAGAGACTATAAGAGCCCCTACCATTTTGTGAAGGATACCTTGTCTTCCCTTCCCTTCCTAAGATAATCTCCCTCCAGGAACCTACTCAAACTCAAGGTTTCCAAACATATTTTGACTACATGATTCTTATTCTTGACTGACTGGTCTGTTGACAACAGAGAAGTACTGGGATTAACAAAGGTCAAGGCAACTACTAGAAGTGAAAACAAATCATAGTGCTTCTGCCTAACCTCATCTTCTTAACATAGTCATATGTAAATCAGAAAATTAGTCCTAAATTTAGAAAAGTCTCAGAATACAAGGAAAATATACAGAGGTATGGTTTGTCCTAGAAGTCTAAACATCAACATATCAGACCACCAGAAACAGGTGGAACACCCAAATAAGAGATCTGTTTTCATTAAATAATACAAAAAGATGGTGTAAATGTGAGAAACAAATTAAAACAACAAACACTATATCACTCAATTTAAGCTTTAGAATACAAGTCACGAAGGAGCTTCTATCTCTGTCTCTTTCCCTAAAATATGTTTACACACCTTGTAGCCACCTTACTCCTTCAGTCTATGGTCCACCTCGTCACTCTAATCCAGGGGTGAGTAGCATCGGACCTGCAGGGCCGCAGTGGCTGCAGGTTTCTTGTACCAACCTAGCTTCTTAATTAGACACCAATCCTTACCAATAACAGATTTTATTTAATTTCATGGCTTGTTTGTGTTTAAACTCTGCCATGTCAGCTCATTCTTATGTCATTAATTTTTTCCTTTCCAAGGATATGATCCAAATGACCCGAAGCCTAAGAATACAGAACAGAATAGCAATTTCTTTTCAGTTCCATTCCAAATATTTTATTGAACCAGATACTTCACAATGAATATGCACAGGTGTAAATAAGGACAGTTACTTGCCGAACTGCTGGTTTCTTGTTATTTGCATCTTATTGCTAATCAGGAGCAATTAAGAACAGTGAATGCAGCATTTTAGGACTAAAATAAACAAGAGTGGAAAATGTCAACAAGTGAGACAACTAAAATGAAGCTTTAAAATGTTGCTTGAGCAACAAGTTCTTCATCAGCAAGAATTGACTTCTCATTAAGAAACTGGGTTGGAACGAAAACCTGCAGCCACTGCGGCCCTCCAGGACAGACATTGCCTACCCTTTCTCTAATTGGTTACAAGGGACTATCCTATCGGGCCTGAGGTACACTTTAGTGCACCAAATGGTAGCACTACTTCTCACAGGCAGCAAATTTTATATACTGTAAGCCTGTTGTGTCATTGTGTGAACGTGGACCAGAGGGCCAGTCTCAGGTTTCTGGTGTAGTGCATCATAGTTTACATCGTTGTACTTAGTCACTTTCTCAGGGTCTGTTATCATGGATACTGGATGAGTCTTTCAAACAAATATGTGTATGAGCCAAATGTCCTACAGATTCATGTATTTAGCATATGGTATTTTCTTTTATTTTCTTGTTAATTTCAAATTCAAAATGGTACTTGGAAACCTTAAAATCTTACAATGTCAATAATGCTTGATTGTTCTGCACTCCATTATTTAAAGAAATCACATTACTAAGATCTTAGATGTATTCCATATAACATGAAAGTCTGTTTGAGCATGGGGGAAAAGTCTTTAAATGTTGTTGTATGAAATCAACTAAACTTGCATTTTAATGCTTTGCCCTAATACTAAAAACCAGAGGCAAAATCAGCTACATCCAAGTATAAGCATTTCATTTGATTTTTCCCTCAAGCAGTCTTTTCTTCCTCAAAAGTACTCTGTCTACATCAGGGGGTCTCCAACCTTTTTTCCCCTGAGAGCTACTTTTACAAAATGAAAATGACAGAGAGCTACTCATGTTTTCTAATGTTTATTCTCATAGCTTATTTCAACCCAAACAAACTGAATAAGCTTGTTTTGCCTGAACTTTGAACAAAATGTTGGCGTTCACAGCTCACATTTTGCATTAAAACATCACAAAAAATATTTAGTTCACCTGCAAGTGCATTTTGTATGTCTATATGCATTTTCTAGTGTATCTCACACTATTGAATTAAAACATGAACACTTTCAAAATAAAACAATGCAATTCCAAATACACCGATATTGCTTATTCATTTGTCATTTTTTTACATGTCACTGTTTCACTTCACAAGTGTATTTACAGTACATGTCCAGTTGCATGTGTGATGTGTTTTTTAGTTAGTCAGATGACTGGCACTGCATGGAGTAAACAAGAGAGGTGTATGGTGGAGTGTAGCCACTTAGGTTCACTCTTCTGGAGTCATTTAAATGATCATCTGTCAGTCTTGTTCTGAACTTTGATTTCATGACATTCATGTCAGAAAGGGCAGACTCACAGAGGTATGTAGACCCAAACAAAGCAGCAGAGGCAGCCTTTGGTGGTGGCGACTAGGGCAATCGCCCCAGGCCCCGCGCCTAAGGGGGGCCCCGCGATAGGAGATTCTTTTGTCACTGTCAGCTCATCATACAAATATGCGGGGCCTCTGCAAGACATTCAAATCCGTTATAGACTGAAATATGGTACGTGGTGGATTTCTTCTAATTCCTGTGACCGTTGCGAGCGCGGAAAGAAGCTTTTCAAAGTTGAAATTTATCAGAAATTATCTACGATCAACAATGTCGCAAAACAGACTGTGCAGTTTAGCTATTTTGTCAATTGAAAAGGAACTTGCCTCAACATTGGACTACGAGCATCTTATCAACGATTTTGCTCAGCGAAAAGCCAGAAAAGTGGACTTCCGTCTGTGACTGTCAAAGCAGCTGTTTGGTAAGTGTTCGTTTTATTACAAGTGTTCTGGTTCTCCGTAATTAAATAAATTTGCTGACTCCAGCGGGTTCGGCAGAAACCGACTATTATCTAGTTTGTTAATTTTGCATGCAAAATGTTTCTAAATCATTAATTAAGTTGGTTAAAGGCCACTAAACCAATATAAGAACAATTACAATACGTAATGTAATCAAACAGCCAATGGTACCTACATAAGGCACCATGTTTTTTAACAATAATAAGGTGTATAACATTAGAGGCGGACAAGCCCGTGAGCGTGGTGGTACGGTATATAGCCTACACTTATGGCTCTCGGCCCCGCATATAACACTCACCCAAGGCCCCGCGTACTCCTAAGACCGCCTCTGAAAGCAGACATTTTCAGAGCTGTTTGGTGAAGATTCTTATAGTTATCTGGCTCTACCAAGCTCCAGAAATGCTGAGAATGCTGTTGAGACTTTAACTGCACATTATTTTGAAGGTTTACTAATATATAATATATAAAATCCAATGTCTCTCTGTCTGTATGTCTGTCCGCTTTTCACAAGAGAACTACTTAACGGATTTAGATCGGGTTTTTTTCTATAATTTGCTTGAACATTCCGGTTGATTTTGCGACTTCTTTCATTTTGCTATGTATCATACTTCACTTGCAGTACCTATTTATTTGCGCAAATCCGAGAAACACACAATGGGCTGAGGGGCGCTCACTCACTCGCCAGCTTCGGGGCGTGTACCTTAAGTCCGCTTAGCTAGCGAACGAGAGAACAATTGAATTCAACTTTGTTTGATATTTAAAATAAAGTGTCACTTAGGTCTTGATGAGTTTGAGTCCGGATGTTCTCTTAAGCGTATGCCACATTGAAAAGATACATTGCAATTCAGATTGTGGATTGTGATTTTGTGTTAAAAGGATAGTGATATGTTTTTTTTGGAAAGATCGCCCACCCCTAATTTGACTAATCAAGTTTTCAAATTTATGTAAGATTCATTAACAGTTTGATGAGCGAGTGACAGGTTGGAGACTCCTGGTCTACATCATTTGTGTTATATTGGAATATAAAATAACTTTAGAGAATAATAAACACATCAATTTATTGCTAAGTTTTGTAACAGTTTAGTTCCAGAACAAGTTTTTCTCAAATCCTTTTATTATTTTATGTGTATGTTTTTTTTTATTTTTTTGAACTTGAACTTAGTTGATACTTCTAGCTCTGCATTTAAGACCCAGCTATTTACCTTGTTCAGTTTTGTTTCATTTTTATATGTGGTTATCTTGATCTTTCTTTCCCATTCTGGTAAGATTATGATGCTGACAGTTCCTGATTCGAAGTGGCAGAGTTATGTCACAGTTGTTAGGGCAGCTGTTTCAGAACTCCAGGATCTTGTGTTAAATTTCCAGCCAGATCACTTCCAATGTATAGACACTGCAAAGATCTGCACCATAACTTTAATGGCGACTCTAAACTGACACCATTTGTTTGTCTGCCCAGTGACTGACTGGCTTCCTTGATGCTTGATGTGCCTGACGTGCAATGGATTGGCTGCAGAACCCCACAGCTCTGTATTGACATAGGAATTTTCAGAAAATAAGTGAATGGATAGATAAGTCATGACTCTGTCCTATCAATAAAATGAATATAAAGTGTGAAACTACTATTAGGTTAGCAGCATTGAGTCTATAGTGACTCATTTTGGTCAACCCAGGTTGTAACCCTATATAGTGAGAAATCACAAAAATGGAATGATTCATATTTAGCTCAGGCTAAACTGACTCACTTTATGAACGTGGGCATCTGTATGTCACAGCACTGGTCCTTCTCCATCCATCCCTTGAGTACAGCCTGAATTAGCACACTTTGACATTTTGTTTTCTTTTAACAAATGTAATGGACAGCCGGGTCCCATGCCCAGCAGGGACGCCCCTGCTGCATCTGTTCCGGTGGAGCAGCCATGGACAGTTCAATACCTCCCTCGGGACGCTTGGTGGCAGCCTCCCAGGCAGACGATGATTCCCCAACCCGGCACATGGCTCCATGGGAGATGGAGTCCTCCACAGCCTGGTTGGGGGCTCGGATGGCCGCTAGGGGGAGCTGCATGGAGTCAGCAGCCTGGCTGGTTGTATCTTCAGCCCCACCCGGAAGTGCAATTAGGACCAGGTGGTCAAGCACCTGGAACGCTTCTGGCTGGGATATAAAAAAGGCCAGCCACCACCACTCAGGAGAGCCAGAGTCGGGAGGAGGAGGACTAAGCCTGAGGAGGAGTGGTGGTGCCAGAAGGATTGTTGTAGAGATTGTGAGTGTTTTTGGGACTGTGTTGGGCCGGTGGGACACGGGGAAGGCGTGCCCCACGGCTGAAGACAAATAAAAAAGTGTTTTATTTAAGTATGTGCCTCTGACTCAGTCTGTGCCGGGTCGGGCGCTATATAGCGCCTTTCACATCTGGCGTAGTCAGATATATATAGCACCTTTCACACAAATGAGACTTATTGTTTATACTACAAACCTCAGTTAGTGAAGATCAGATCTGTGTACAGCACAATACCTCTCAGTGCTTAACATTTCCTAAAAGACCCAGAGGATTTTATCAAATGTTGAATACATTAAAACTGTAATAACTATAATGTTATTGAAAAACTTATGGATGTTGTTTTGTTGTCATTTTGTCTTACTGTTCTTATTTTGCTCCTCACCCAGTTCACCTCTAGCCCTCGGTGCAGCAACACTGGATCTCACCCTTTATAACAAGATAGATTAGATAATTGAAACACAAGATATTGATTCTTTCAGCAATAGTGATTACAACTTAATTCAATATAAAATAATTTTATAACACACAAGTGCACATCAGATGAAAGATGTCTATTCTTCAGAACACAGATTTTTGTGGATGAAGAACTACCTAGAAAACAGAGTGGGAAAATAAAAACTGTGAATAATAGATGGTGTCACGTCAAAGACATTGTCATCTGGGTCCAAAATAAATGCATTCCAAAAACTAATGAAATGAAAAGACTAAAGAAATGCCATAAATGGATGAATACAGACATTCTTTAATTCATAAGACTGAAAAGAGAATTAAAAAAAACAACTATAAAAAAATCAGTCTTACAGGGAAACCAGACAGCACACCAAGGAATAGAAAAACATGAAAGGTTAAAAGGGAAAAATATTGGTATTTAAATAAAAACAAACAACATTTTTTTTCCAGTACTACTCCAATTAAATAGAATGGTAAAAGAGAATTTAAGGTGGCTTAGAGATGCACAAGAAAAAAATCACTGAAAATTTGTCTAAAATAAAGCATGGGCTAAGTACATATTTCACACATGAATTTATAAAAGAAGACATAAACGGAAGGCCATGGGCCAAACTAAAAACAGTTCTGAATTTATGGATTTTTAAATTGAAATGTCCGATATGCTTCAGGTTTTTGATGCGAATATAAAACTGAACTAAACTCCTGGGTCTGAAAGTTTGAAATGAGTTTGTACAAGCAGCATTAAATGAAATTAAAGACATAATAATCTTTTACTAAACACGCTCATGCAGAATTACTTTTTGAGTGGAGAGTTGCAAATGTGACTCCAACAAGTGGGACACTAATAGCTAACTAAAGAAGCTTAAATGACTAAATGGCCTAATCTTACCTGTGATACCTCTTATGTTCTAATGTAATCCACAGAAATAATCCAATCTACTTTATGGTGCATTTCAAATAATAACAACAGGTTTTGTGCTGTGTATAGATATGAAGAAATGCCACTTTGCTTTTAAAATGTGGTCAGCATCACACTATGTAAAATCATGATCAGCAAAACCACTGAGTATCATGTTTAGAAAAATGTGCTGGGTTGGGGAGGTAGTGAGATAAATCCCAGGTAAAATCCTCAGTGTTAAACAAGATTGCGAGGCTGAGATTTGTCTCTTTCAGGATTCGACATTCAAGATATGCAGTGGAGAAGGCATTTATTTTATAATTATTTCATTTTATTTGACTAGTTTCCATAGATTCCAGGTTCAATTCTAAACAGTTGTCACTTGCTTAAAATTATAACAGTTAATTACATACCAGTTCTCTTAAGGATTTAGCCATAAATTACTTTTATCTTATTTCAAAGAAGGCTGGTTATACAATTTAGTATTACTGCATCAAAATCCGTTCCATAATTATTTAAAAGTAAAACAGGTTATGAAAGGTATTTGAAGAGATATTAACTACATGCTTGAAATAATTGTTAAAAGTAACTGAAGTTTTGAAATTCGCTTCTAACACTCAATGCTACTCACTGTCAACAGTGATAATGCGCCAGTACTGACAAGGTGGTCCCATGGCATTTTAAAAAGTGCACTATATGAACATAGGTGATATGACAGAAGTACCGTAGATACTCGCGTATTAGTCGATCTCACAGATAAGTCGAGTGTATTATTTAAGCCGCAAATTACGAAATTTGTTATGACCCGCGTATAAGTCGAGGGTAAAACTTGACAACTGTCAGAGATAGAGGGCGACAATCAGCTCTTAATGGTGACAAAACTCACTGTCACGTCACAGGCATTCCCTCTGTGCTTGGAGAAATGCTAGACTCGTTGACTCGGCAACTAATCCTTGCGTGTGCATGAGTTGCGAAATGTAAACAAAGGCAAGATGGCGTCGATATGTCACAAGGGAGCGAAGCAAGTGCAGAAACGAAAACACTCGGCAGAAGATGTTTTGCACATTATCGCTGAGTCGGACTCTGATTTTTCAGAATCGGATTTTATTGACAGTGATCAGGAATCGAGCAAGAGAGTGAGAAGCCGGCATCAGCTGATCAGACACAAGCCGATGCCGCGCCAGCTGAATGCATCGCGCAGCTGATGCAGCTATGGCAAGGTTCGTGTGGGAGGAATACCCAGACATTGATCCGTGGGAGCCGAACTGGCTACTGACTTCACAAGACAGCATGGCTTGCTGTTGGACACGACAGATCACCCGCTGCTGGACTACTTCAGGCTGCTCTCTCCTGATGCTGCTTTTCAGCTACTGTCAGACGAGACAAACAGGTAGGCAGAGAAATTTTTTGAATCGCAGGCTGCGCTTGCATCGCATTGATAGCATGCGTTGCCTTGGTTCAAATCTGGTTGCACGTGGCAGCTAATGGTATGTTTGTTATCCAAAACCTGCAAAAGCTAATGCTCAAATTCAAGTATTTCACAGTTTAAAGAATTAGTTAATGAAATTAAAAAAAAACTAGCTAATTAGCAATAGTATTGCTGGCTTATAATTATTTCAAAGACCATGGGAAACAGCAGATGACTGGTGACTTAACACCGTGAAGCGTTGAGTGTAAAATGTTATTACCCAAATTCTATGGACAATTATGTTGCCCCGCGGATAAGTCAATCTTGTTTTTTTGAATGAATTTTAAGGCATAAATTTTTCGACTTAGACGCGAGTATCTACAGTATTTAGATATTGTTTGGCTTTAAACTTTAAGTCGGAGACTTGTAGATCGTCTAATTTGTGTTGCCATAAGGCAAAAGTAGGGTTTCTTTCCAATGAAGAGGCGTATCTGCAAGAATTAAAAGATTTGGTGTTTGGTGAAAGTGAAATCCACATACACGAGCGGCAGAGATGCAAAATGGCTGGCACGCCCACGGTCCACTCACTTATCATTCGTGTGAATGCAATTGTCAGACACTGTTCCTGCACTCTCAGCTCCAAGTGGGGTCGGAAATAAAAGACAAAGAGTAGAAGACAAAGTAGTACGTTATAAACAGGTTCAAAAACGTTGGCATGATACACATGCAGAGCAGGTTAGAGATTATGAAAGTACTAAAATTCGAAAGTCTCAAAAAACTGATAGTAAAGATTGTGAAAGTGAAATCCACATATGCGAGTGGCAGTATATGAAGTCGCTGGCGTGTAGTGCAGGCCAGGGTGTTGACGAGTGAAGCAAGCAGGGGGCGAAGTACTAAATAAATAATAATTATACACACAAGATGAGAGACAGCAACAGACAAGAAACAATATTTTGTGTGTAGTAGGAGTAATTAGTAATAGTTAGAATGTTAGTAAATTTGTTTTGTAATAATTGTTGATTACAAACCAAGTAACATTATGCACAGAGTGTAAAGTTCCCAAGTGAAACTACATATGATCACCAACTACATAACATAAATAGAAGTAGCATCTGTGTGCATCACTGGAGTTACATTCTTCTGGCCAATCAGGGAATGTAATTTCTTCTGGTTAATTGAGAGAAAACTATGTATGAGCTCAGTCCATGCTGTTAGAGTTTTAAAAGGCATCAGTAAAGGAGCAGCACTGTTCTAGCTAAATAGCAAAACAATACCTCATGACACAACTGGAAATTAAGGAGAAATGCATTTGCAATAGTAACAAAAAGTTTTTAAAAATTTTAAACAGCCCACTCATACTGCTGAAATAGACACTTTGATCACATTTAATAACCAGTAAAATCGGCTTTTCAGATAACAAACCTGTTTTGATAGATAATCAGGCATTAATGTACTGATTGGTCTAGTTTTGTTTTTATTTTGTATTTTTTTAATGTTACAACCAGCTTGAGGTGTCTTTCCTCTTGGAAATGAGTCTATTCATGTTACATACAGCTGCCTGTAGAAAATAAAAATATGATTTGGCTGTTTGTGCTAAGGTAGGGGTGGGTAGCAGGTTAGCACAGAGGTGAGGCTCCTAGTTTCACATCTCGGACCAGGCACTAACGTGCAGGTTTTCATCCCGAGGGTGTGCAGGCAGGTTATCAGGTGATTCTAAATTAGCCAACTGTAAGTGAATGCAGGTGTGTGTTTAGCAATAAAAAAGCACCACATTTAGGGCTGGGTGCAGTTTGGCCAGGATAAGGTCTGGTTTCTGCAACTCCATATTGACTTAATTGAGATCAGACATGCATAAATAAAGACTTTTAAGGCAGTAAAGAGTATTTTTTTTAGCTTTTCTTATAAATCTTAGAAGAGACACCAAAATCACAAATGTAAATCATTATCTCTTGAGATATTATGTCAGAGCTGTGGCTATGCACACAGAAAAAATGCTGTAAAAGTATATACGTCTTGGAAAATTATAAGGTAGAGAATTTATGGACAAATGGCATTTCCAGTAATGCGTAACATAGTTATATCTCTAATCAATATACAAATTGTATAATTTTAATTTTAGAATGCAATTGATTTGTTACTTTTAGATTCCAATACGATTGTCCTAACTTACTGCAAACATATGGATTTTCTTAGTAAGGAATTTTGGATTCAGTGTCAGTGCCTAATATGTAATTGCTGAACTACTTCAGTAAACAATAATAAAAGCTTAAATTTAAGCAAATCTCTTTCAGTCATCATATTGTAATTAAAACCAAAGACCCCCTACTTCATTTCCTTATGCCTCTAAAAAAAGGACATTGGTGGGTTGGTGTGTACCGTAAATAATGTTTACGTCATGAAATTTGAATTTAGCCTTTCAAGTCTTTAAACATTGTGTTTTTACTTAAGGAAGAACAAATTGTCACTGTCAGGGCTATTTTGTTTTAAAAGCATTAGCAGGAGAAACTCAGGGCTACTCAGCATAATGTAAGGTATTTGAAAGCCTACAAAAAGCATTTCAGAACTGCCACCAGCAGATGACAGCAGTTTCCTTTAAAAGAAAAAGACATGAACCCTTGAAGTATTAGAAGAACCTGTGAGCACCATCTCTTGTGTCAAATACGAAGAACAAAACAGTGGGCTCAGAGAGAATCAGATATGCCAATCACAGCTACAAAAATTGTCAACAGTTACTAATTAAATTCCAGTTTAAAGAAACATTTTCTAGTGTAACACTAAAATTAATAGTGCTGCTTCTTATAGGCCATGCTTGTTTATTCATAAAAAGTTTTGGAAAATAATTTCATTTAAGTATATGTTAGACAGTTTAAATAGTAGACAGCAACATTTTCAAAAAATATTGCTCAGTCTCCATATCTAAAATATGGGTTTAACTGTTTTAATCTGTTAATCAAATGTTTCTCTCACTGTTTGAATTTCTACAGTGTACTGTCTATTTATTGCTATATGTGTCTAACATTAAATTTAAGAGGACTTGTTTCAGCCTTCAGCCTGTTAGCATGAAGGACAACTGTCAGTCCTGTAACACAGTATCCCAGACTGTTGTTATAAGCAACACAATCACTTAATTAGTTCTGCATCAATCAAAGAATAGCAGAGCTGTTAAGATTTGGTATAACTACAGAAGGACTTTTTAAATATTTAATTCAAATCCAGCAGATTTACTGCATGACAAAATCTGTGTCACCCAAGCATTAACAATGCAGTCAAAATAAACATGCAGAAACCAATATGTGAAAGTCAGATTTTGGGGTGTTGGGGTGTGAAAAGGGACTCACTGTCTGATAGTCTGTTGGAGATACACATACCTGACTCACATATAACACGCTGATTATTTTTATACTAAATGTATTCTTAGTTTGTATTACTTGAAATGGTATTGCATTATTTGAAATTGTATTATTTGAAATGAAGAATAAGTAGAATTTGTACTTACTCCTAACTTCCTGTTAGTTAAGGGAGAATATGAGGAAGTGCATGTCTCTTCCTACCCCACCTTGTTCCCAGTAACCACACAGTCTCTGCTCTCTCTGGCTGTCCAAGAATTTTGACGATGGCCAAAATTAATGTACAAGATGAGGTCACCAAATTTGCAGCTGGTTTTAGTTTGCCTTTCTTCAAGACTTTTTAATGTAAATATGGCTCTTTGCCAATTCATATTCTGTTGTTATGATTCCTTAACATTCTGATTTATAGCATAGTTTTAATTTTATTTACAGTATCTAATTAACTTATGCATGTATTAATTACTTGTATGTTTAGTTGAACACACATCATATAAAAGTTTATTTCACAGTGAAAACATTCTAAAATTTCATACTAAATGAAATATTACTTTCAAACAGGCTGCTCAGCTGCAACATAATATGATTTGCAACCTCCAGTGTCGCAAGACAGATGGCAATTTAAACATAAAATATGAACATTTCTTGGACAAGTGAGAAATGAGCTTGGTTAGTCACATACAGTATAAAATTATGGGTGGCACAGTCACTTACTGGTTAGTGCTGCTCTCTCACAACTTAATGGAGCTGAGTTCAACTTTTAGCCTTTTCACTGTCTTAGGGGAGACTTTGGTTGTTTAGAGATTTGCAAGTTAGGTTAACTGGTAAGTGTAGGTTTGAGTGAGAATGGGCAGTTACATGGTGGCATTCTGTCTAGGTTTGGTTCCTGCTTTGTGATCAGTGCTATTAGAATAGACTTCTACTACAGTTTAATGAAAATGTGAATGCTGTAAATGTGCAGACTGTTAAGTGGACATATGTAACTATCAGGGTTATTGAAAAAGATCACTGGGATTTCTGAATATCTTAAAAAAACTGCTAATAAACTGTCTTTTTTAAGAATATGAGATGTACATCTCAGAATCGCATACTACATACACCTGCAAGTCCAGAAATGAGGACAGTTTTCCAGCTCTAGGAGTAATGAGATGGCTAGACCTCTCATCATTCACTCTCACTGATCTAGTGCAAGCCTGATGGGCCAACTTCAGATTTATGTCTCTTCAGTCTTATGTGGTTCTTTATCATGTGCAAGTGATTTCACTCTCATCCGTAGAGGATGTGGCTATCATCTCTCTGAACGGAGTTCACAACACTACTTACACAATACTAATAATCGTATACGCATTTATTTTAATGTTGGCCTTGGAGCAGACAGGTAAAGCAAAAGAGCTTGGGTTTTACAGATTCTAATGTAAAACTCATTGTTAAATGTCTCATAGTTACTTTTAGTATAGGAACTGAAATCCCATCCATTTTTTGATGGCCCAGTACAGTATTATAAACAAATATAATTAGTCATTTGGTACAGTTAAAACTCAAGTCTCTTAGGGTGTCTACCAACTGTGTACACTTTGATTTGATAATATTTGAACTTTCCTTTTCTCAAAAACATTGATATGCAGCAATCCTAAAGTTTATGGATTTAGTTTAGAGCTTGGACTAGCACTGCTTTTGCATTTTTACATTTGTTTTCCTTAGTCAATCAAGTATAGTTTTGGCTATTTAGCTTCCGTATTTTAAGCATCAGGTATTTCTCCAAGGCTTACCCATATTTTAATCCTTTTATTCTTCTTTCTAAATGCCTCTGTACCTGCATGGGAAAATAATAAAAATATCTCCTTAAAGAGTTGGTGCCATAACCATATGTCACAGTACACATGCTATGTTGGACAAAGTATCTTGTTTAGTTTAAACCAAATGTCCAATCCTAAGCCACCTAGCTTATACCTCCTCTGTAGCATCATCCTTCTGTAGCTGCCTGCACTGGAAGCCCATCTGCGTCACGGTTCAAACATTGTGCATTCAGAGTTGCCCTTCTGCACACAAGTGTTGTAAAGGACTGTTATTTGAGTATTTGCAGAATTCCTGTTAGCCTGAATGACTCTTGACTGACCTCTCATTAAAAAGGTGTTTCTTCCCACAGAACTGTCGCTCACTTGATGTTTTTTGTTTACAGCACCAATCTCTTTAAACTGAAGTGCATGAAAACATCTATGTACAGTAGTGGTTTCACTCATGCTACCATGTCTGGTATCAACAATCACATCCCAGTCAAAATACCTTAGAGCATGTACCTCACCCATTTATTTTTTTTAAACAAAGCCTAAACCTCCTCTGTATATACTGAGTTAACAGCCTCATGATTGGCTGTTCTGGGGAATGGGATTTTTACATTAACGAGTAGGAATACCTAATAATGCAGTCACCATGTGATGTGTGTGTGTTCAGTTTTGTATATATTTTATACCGGGTGTCCCAAAAAGAATATCGGAGTTTTAAAGAGCTGTAGCTTGGCGCCCATTCATTGGAGACTGCAGAGCAACCTAGTGGCATCTTGAGGAATTAATCTAGTTTCATTTTGTTGCCGGTAGATGGTGCTAGTGCTTATTGAAAAGCTAACAGTGTGTTGTTTCGATTAGTTACGTTTGCAGTTATTGCTGTGCCACAACAAAATGCTTTTTGCGTTTGCAAATTCGCCAGAACTCAATTGGTTGTTACTGTGCAGCAGGCATTTCGTCAAAAATATAGGGCTGACCCTCCGAATGACAATAACATCTGTCGATCCATCCATCCATCCATCCATCCATTGTCTCCCGCTTATCCGAGGTCGGGTCGCGGGGGCAGCAGCTTGAGCAGAGATGCCTAGACTTCCCTCTCCCCGGCCACTTCTTCTAGCTCTTCCGGGAGAATCCCAAGGCGTTCCCAGGCCAGTCGAGAGACATAGTCCCTCCAGCGTATCCTGGGTCTTCCCCGGGGTCTCCTCCCGGTTAGACGTGCCCGGAACACCTCACCAGGGAGGCGTCCAGGAGCCATCCTGGACAGATGCCCGAGCCACCTCATCTGACTCCTCTCGATGCGGAGGAGCAGTGGCTCTACTCTGAGCCCCTCCCGGATGACTGAGCTTCTCACCCTATCTTTAAGGGAAAGCCCAGACACCCTGCGGAGGAAACTCATTTCAGCCGCTTGTATTCGCGATCTCGTTCTTTCGGTCACTACCCATAGCTCATGACCATAGGTGAGGGTAGGAACATAGATCGACTGGTAAATTGAGAGCTTCGCCTTGCGGCTCAGCTCCTTTTTCACCACGACAGACCGATGCAGAGCCCGCATTACTGCGGATGCCGCACCAATCCGCCTGTCGATCTCACGCTCCATTCTTCCCTCACTCGTGAACAAGACCCCGAGATACTGGAACTCCTCCACTTGGGGCAGGATCTCGCTACCAACCCTGAGAGGGCACTCCACCCTTTTCCGGCTGAGGACCATGGTCTCGGATTTGGAGGTGCTGATTCTCATCCCAGCCGCTTCACACTCGGCTGCGAACCGATCCAGAGAGAGCTGAAGATCACGGCCTGATGAAGCAAACAGGACAACATCATCTGCAAAAAGCAGTGACCCAATCCTGAGCCCACCAAACCGGACCCCCTCAATGCCCTGGCTGCGCCTAGAAATTCTGTCCATAAAAGTTATGAACAGAATCGGTGACAAAGGGCAGCCCTGGCGGAGTCCAACTCTCACTGGAAACGGGTTTGACTTACTGCCGGCAATGCGGACCAAGCTTTGGCACCGATCGTACAGGGACCGAACAGCCCTTATCAGGGGGGCCGGTACCCCATACTCTCAGAGTACCCCCCACAGGATTCCCCGAGGGACACGGTCGAATGCCTTTTCCAAGTCCAGAAAACACACGTAGACTGGTTGGGCAAACTCCCATGCACCCTCCAGGACACTGCTAAGGGTATAGAGCTGGTCCACTGTTCCGCGACCAGGACGAAAACCACACTGTTCCTCCTGAATCCGAGGCTCGACTATCCGACGGACCCTCCTCTCCAGGACCCCTGAATAGACTTTTCCAGGGAGGCTGAGGAGTATGATCCCTCTGTAGTTGGAACACACCCTCCGATCCCCCTTCTTAAAGAGGGGGACCACCACCCCGGTCTGCCAATCCAGAGGCACTGTCCCTGATGTCCATGCGATGTTGCAGAGGCGTGTCAGCCAAGACAGTCCTACAACATCCAGAGCCTTGAGGAACTCCGGGCGTATCTCATCCACCCCCGGGGCCCTGCCACCAAGGAGTTTTTTGACCACCTCGGTGACCTCAGTCCCAGAGATGGGGGAGCCCACCTCTGAGTCCCCAGGCTCTGCTTCCTCATTGGAAGGCATGTTAATGGGATTGAGGAGGTCTTCGAAGTACTCCCCCCACCGACCCACAACGTCCCGAGTCGAGGTCAGCAGCGCACCATCCCCACCATATACAGTGTTGACACTGCACTGCTTCCCCTTCCTGAGACGCCGGATGGTGGACCAGAATCTCCTCGAAGCCGTCCGAAAGTCGTTCTCCATGGCCTCCCCAAACTCCTCCCACGCCAGAGTTTTTGCCTCAGCAACCACCAAAGCCGCATTCCACTTGGCCTGCCGGTACCTATCAGCTGCCTCCAGGGTCCCACAGGACAAAATGGTCCTGTAGGACTCCTTCTTCAGCTTGACGGCATCCTTCACCGCCGGTGTCCACCAACGGGTTCGGGGATTGCTGCCACGACAGGCACCGACCACCTTACGGCCACAGCTCCGGTCAGCTGCCTCAACAATAGAGGCACGGAACATGGCCCATTCGGACTCAATGTCCCCCACCTCCCTCGGGATGTGGTTGAAGTTCTGCCGGAGGTGGGAGTTGAAGCTACTTCTGACAGGGGGCTCTGCCGGACGTTCCCAGCAGACCCTCACAACACGTTTGGGCCTACCACGCCTGACCGGCATCCTCCCCCACCATCGAAGCCAACTCACCACCAGGTGGTGATCAGTTGACAGCTCCGCCCCTCTCTTCACCCGAGTGTCCAAGACATATGGCCGCAAGTCCGACGACACGACCACAAAGTCAATCATCGAACTGAGGCCTAGGGTGTCTTGGTGCCAAGTGCACATATGAACACCCCTATGCTTGAACATGGTGTTCGTTATGGACAATCCGTGACAAGCACAGAAGTCCAATAACAAAACACCGCTCGGGTTCAGATCGGGGGGGCCATTCCTCCCAATCACGCCCTTCCAGGTCTCACTGTCATTGCCCACATGAGCATTGAAGTCTCCCAGCAGAACGAGGGAGTCCCCAGAAGGTATGCCCTCTAGCACACCCTCCAGGGCAGCTGTGCGCAACCTGCGGCCGTACGGCCGCATGCGGCCGTGGGCAAGGACTTTGGCGGCCGTGGACGTGTATATTAAAGTGTACGTAATGGCGGCCGTGCAGGTGTAGGGTCTCTGGACTCCAGCGAGTAAGGGGTCTCAACGCCACGGAATCTTTGTCGGCCGGGTTGGTATGGTGATGCCGAAAGCCGATTTGGACTCTGGGGTCTCTAGACTCCTGCAAGTGTAGAATCTCAAACACCGCAGAACCTTCCTTAGCCGGGTCGGTATGTTGACCAAAATGTTGCCCTTTATATATTCATCGAGGCCTAGGGACTCTCGAGCTTACTCCGCATTTCCTGGGAGAAATGGGGTGAGATGGTGCAGCGTGGATAAACAAATGGAAGTAGCATTCGATGTAGCACTGCCATCTCCTATAGCTAGCTCTTGAATCCCCGCGCCTCGGACGTGCTAATGAGTTGACCTAAGGGTCAAGAAGACACGTGCAGAAATGGTACACAGACTTAGTGTGGAAATCTGCAAATTTCTCAGGCTTAGATTGCAGCCTCGTTCTTTTCGGAAGCACTTATTTGTGCGAAGCAGCGTTTTCCAGAATGAAATATCTGAAAAACAAGTACCGAACCCGATTGGTAGACAGCAATCTAGAGTCTGGAATACGGCTAATGGTCTCCAGCGAGTCCCCTGACTTTGCAAGTCTGTCTGCAAACATGCAAGAGCAAGGAAGCCATTAATGGCGATGTTTTCCAAACTTCCTGAAACAATTGCTGTAAAGGTTTTTTGTCCTATATGACGTTTCGTAGACATTTTTTTACATATGTAGACCAGTAAATTGAATATTGTCAGATATATCATACTCTGTTTTAATGTGTAATCTGTAAATTTTTACATAAATCATAAAACATTATTAAGTTTACTTGGACTTACTGGCGGCCGTTATTAAAGTAAAAAGTCTGTAGTGCGGCCGTTATTAAAGTAAAAAGTCTGTAGTGCGGCCGTCAATAGCGGAAAGGTTGCGCATGCCTGCTCCAGGGACTCCAAAAAGGGTGGGTACTCCGAACTGCTGTTCGGTGCATACGCACAAACAACAGTTAGGACCCGTCCCCCCACCCGAAGGCGAAGGGAGGCTACCCTCTCGTCCACCGGGGTAAACCCCAATGTACAGGCTCCAAGTTGGGGGGCAATAAATATACCCACACCTGCTCGGCGCCTCTCACTGGGGGCAACTCCAGAGTGGTACAGAGTCCAGCCCCTCTCAAGGAGATTGGTTCCAGAGTCCAAGCTGTGCGTTGAGGTGAGTCCAACTATATCTAGCCGGAACCTCTCAACTTCGCGCACTAGCTCAGGCTCCTTCCCCTTCAGAGAGGTGACATTCCACGTCCCAAGAGCCAGCTTCTGTAGCCGAGGATTGGACCGCCAAGGTCCCCGCCTTCGGCCACCACCCAACTCACACTGCACCCGACCTCCTTGGCCCCTCCCATAGGTGGTGAGCCCATGGGAAGGGGGACCCACGTTGCCTCTTCGGGTTGTGCCCGGCCGAGCCCCATGGGTGCAGGCCTGGCCACCAGGCGCTCGCCATCGAGCCCCACCTCCAGGCCTGGCTCCAGAGTGGGGCCCCGGTGACCCGCGTCCGGGCAAGGGAAAACGCCGTCCAAAATTGTTTTTCTTCATAGGAGGTTTGTTTAATGGTACCGGCAATTTCGGGATACTGGGTGTATCTGCAAAGGTAAAAGTTCCAGTTCAATGAGCAAGTCATGAGTTACAGATACCAAAGTTAAGTGTATGGAGAATTCTCCAACGCCGGTTGGTTATGAAACCGTATCGTCTGCAGTTGGTTCAGGCCGTTAGACAAGGGGATAAGACACGTTGAGTTGTCAACTTTCATCCAGCAAAATTTGGAGACCAATGAAGATTTTTGTTCCTTGATTATCTTCAGTGATGAGGCCACATTTCACATTAGTGGAAAGGTAAATCGTCATAATGTACGAATTTGGGGTGAAGAAAACCCTCATGCAGTTATCGAACATGAACGAGACTCCCTAAAGACTAACGTTTTTTGCGTGATTTCCAAGTCAAAAGTTTACGGTCCTTACTTTTTTGAAGGAACCACAGTAACAGGGGCTGTGTACCTGCAAATGCTGCAACATTGGCTGTTTCCTCAATTGGAAAATCAAGAACCAGCCGATTTCATTTTTCAACAGGATGTGGCACCACCTCACTGGTCTCTTCCAGTGCGGTATTTCCTAAATGAGACCTATCCCCAATGTTGGATAAGAAGATCTGGGAATCAAGATTTGTCACTCCACCATTGGCCTCCAAGATCCCCAGATATCACCCCATGTGGCTTTTTCCTTTGGGGATACATCAAAGAATTAGTGTTCCAACCAACAATGCCTACAACTTTGGACAAAATGAAGTTGAAGATATCGGCTGCCATTCAGAGTGTCAATCCCAATATGTTAGAGAGAGTTTGGCAGGAATTTGAATACCGCCTCGATATTGTTACAGTTACTCATGGGGGGCACATAGAACATTTATAGACAATGTGGGAAACACGTGAATATAACAGTTTTTGAATATGCTTGTATAATTCAATAAATATAGCTCTTTGGACACCCTGTATTTCTGTTTAAATTTTAACAGCATGTTTTGTTTTGAATGTTGCTCTTGTTTATTTCATATTAAAGTATATTTATGATTATTTTACAGAGCCTGAGGCTCATAAGTAGAAGTGAGCTTAATAAGAATAAACTGAAAGTTGTGACTGAAATCCAGAACAGGCATGATGAGTTCTGTACACCTGCCATTTGTTAATGATCTTCTTTACCATACTCCAAATGAGATTTACTTTTTTTGAAACGTTTTATATTCATTCCCTTATGTATGCTTTTGAAATCTCCTTAGTCCTCAGGCCTGTTTCAAGACACCACACGTGCAGCAAGAGAGGTTTGTTGTAATCAGATAAATTCAACTGTGATAAGTTCAGATTTCTTTTGCGACTGGGGCAGCATGGTGACCTAACAGCATTGCTGCCTCACAGCAACAGGACAGAGCTGAGTTCTGTACAGATTTTGAATATTGCCCCCATGTCTGCATTATTTTTTTCCAGTTGTCCAAATTTTCTCCCACAACACAAAGCTGTGCATATTTAGGTTAATTTGCGAGTCTGCATAGACTAGTAGTTTATGAGTTTGTCTATACATGCTGGTATATCCTGTGCTCAACTGACGGCCTATCCAAGATTTGTTTCTATTTTACACCTGTTGCTAATGGGTCAGGTACTGCCCTTCTATGACCTTGCAAACGGGTGAAAGGATGGATAGGTTGCTAGTGGATGTTGTCTGTAGGGTGAACATTTACCCAATTTTATACACAGATTTTAGAAGCAGTTTATGTTATTTTCACATGGACCTGTGAGTTCAAGGGTCTGCAAAATTGTTATTGCAATGGTGTGTGCTGTATGTATACTGTATTATATATATATATATATATATATATATATATATATATATATATATATATATATATCTATAATAATAAAAGGCAAAGCCCTCACTGACTGACTGACTGACTCACTCACTCACTGACTGACTGACTCACTCATCACTAATTGTCCAACTTCCCGTGTAGGTGGAAGGCTGAAATTTGGCAGGCTCATTCCTTACAGCTTACTTACAAAAGTTAGGCAGGTTTCATTTCAAAATTATACGCATAATGGTCATAACTGGAACCTCTTTTTTGTCCATATACTGTAATGGAAGGCAGCAAGATGGCCGTAGGAGACTGAGTTGCGTGTCGCGTCATCACGCCACCCACGTAATCACGTGAACTGACTGTGAACTCAGTACGTAGAAAAGAAGGAGGAGCCCCAAAGAGCGCTGAAGAAAACACTCATTACACAATTGACAAGGCAGCGAAACAATAAGAAGCGAGTGAGTGACGCATACAAGCATCTTCATAAGACACGAGGTATAAAAAAGCACGGTGTAAACCGTAAGTCTAAATTTACTTTATAGAAACGCTCCCGCTGCCGTTTGCAATACCATATTCGCGAGATACAAGTTTAATGAGAAGACACGAGGTATAAACAAGCACGGTATAAACCTAACCTTAAATTAACTTTATAGAAACGCTCCCGCTGCCATTTGCAATGCCATATTCGCGAGATACAAGTTTAATGAGAAGACACGAGGTATAAACGAGAGTTTGCATCACTTTGTAACAGAGTTAAAATTGCTGTAGCGAGAAACTTTTAACTGCCGGGTCTTAGCTAACATTAAATAAACCCGTGGACATCGCAACATCACACAAGAGAGCGGCTCACGTGAAGTGACTGAACGCAGCAGGAGTGATCACTTCCATGAATCAAACCTGTTCAAAAAACACATTACACAATTGATAAAGTAGGAAAAGAATATGAAACAAAGTACGGTATAAACCGTAACTTCAAATTAAGTTTATAGAAATGCTGCCGTTTGCAATACCATATTCGCCCCTGCGAAGCGCGGTGATTTTGCTATATATATTAAACTATTTCAACCATTGTATGATCTGCTTCTCGCAACTGAAAGAGGGCACCGTGGCAGAAGTTAGCCGACTTGCTCACCAACCACAAGCGTTACCTGGTAGGTAACCACCCATACAATCAGATTGTGAATCAGACTACGAATGCCTGCAATGTAATTACCCCGATCTACATGCTGTCAAATGAACGAACCACACGCCGTAGCACAACGTTAGGGGCTTCGCCTCTACGTCCGAGGATCGATTCCAGTAAGGGAGTGCAGTGACTGTGTACTCCTAATGAGCCCACAATTACGGCGAAACACGCGTCGCATACTATGCATCTTCAAAGCACGGTGTAAACAGTAAGTTTAAATTGAGTTTATAGAAACGCTCCCGCTGCCGTTTGCAATACCATATTAGATGACTTTGTAACAGAGTTAAAATTGCTGGAGCGACAAATTTTTAACTGCCGGGTCATGTCGCGTGTTCTTGGGTAGGTACACCAAAAAATGTATACATTTATGCATGTAATGGGCAAACAAAAAATGTACTATACCCGAAAGCACTACAGTAGTACTCAATGTATCTTTACTTCTTAAATGTTAATGTTTTACTGTTTAATAATTTATACGATTCTTATATGTTATTCAGATTCTTTTATCAAAATACCAGTAACAGCGCACTGCACGATAACGTGGAGTGAATATACTTGACATGACCATTCATAGTATTTATCCTCTTTCTCTGTACGTTTACCATTCGTTTGCTCAGAGGTTGATGACCTTGCTGCTTAATGAGCAGCTCTTCACCCTAGCGTCCCGCTGCTTCTCTTCTTTCGTCGGCATCTTTTCCCGTTAAAACTAATTTTTTTTAAAACTTAGTATGTTTTCTTTAATTTTTCAGTTAAGCTGGCACTTAAGTCTTCAATCTGCCTCAAGAATGATTAGCGGAGGTGGTAGACAATGAAAACGTCAGCCGTACGCATCCGCCACGCACGCACTGGTGCGCGCAGCTGTGAGTTGACTCTACAATAAAATAAAATAAAGATAAAAAGAGCAATAACTTGCAGCACCGCTATTCAATTACACTTGCCTAATGCCTCTCCTAAGGGGAAATACTGTGGGATCTGGGCATCCGTCAAAGCAGCAATCACAAGCCCGATTAGAAAGCGGGAAGCTGTGATTTGTCCTCTCCCTCCCATGTAACAATCGCAGCCCGTGTTGCAACGCACTATGTATGTATATGTATATATGTGTATGTGTGTGTATATGTATGTGTATTTATATATATATATATATATATATATATATATATATATATATATATTTGTTCATATGTGTGGGAAAGCGAATAGTAGACGTGACGTAGTATATGTGTACCAAATTTCAAGTCAATAGGTGAAACGGTTTGCGAGCTACAGGTGATTTAAAATCCTGGACAGACAAACGAATAGCCACGGTAGCGTATTATACAAGAACATTTTACTGTTTAATAATTTATATTTATATGCAATGTGCTTCTTATATATTACTTCATATTCTCATATGATAATGATGTTAATGTTGTTTATATTGATTTCTATGTTATTGTAAGTGCCCTTTATTTGTGGAAAAATAAATTTGGCAATTAAACTTATTTTATACATACATTTTATTTTTTTCTCTTGCACTCAGTGAGCGAATCCACTGGGTAATCAGCTATATATATATATATATATATATATATAGATAGATAGATAGATAGATAGATAGATAGATAGATAGATAGATAGATAGATAGATAGATAGATAGATAGATAGATAGATAGATAGATATGTATGTGTATATATATATATATAGATAGATATATGTGTATGTATGTAGATAGATATGTATGTATATGTATATATGTGTATATATATGTAGATATACAAATATGTATATGTATATATGTGTCTGTATGTGTATATATATGTTGATATATGTATATATATATGTGGATGTGTATATGTATATATATATATATGTATATATGTTTATGTATATATATGTTTACATAACCTCTTTAACACACTACTTCTCCGCTGCGAAGCGCGGGTATTTTGCTAGTATATATATATATATAAATATATATATAAAAATATTGTTCTAGGTCACCAGTAGTTCACTCCTTGCCTTATGTCAGTGTGTGGTAAATAAGTTTTGGAACTGAAATTATGCAGAGTTCAAGAACTGATTAGATAAAAAGAAGGCTTGTAAAAAACATATCTAAGAGAATGCATATTGGACTACTCCTGAAGAAAACATGCATTTAAAACCTTAAAATAATAATGCAGCGTCACCTTAGTTTTTTTTTTTTTTTTTTAAAGGGTACAAAAAGGGTAATTACACCATTATCGTTGTCAAAGGCAGAAATTAGCCCTTGGTTGAAAAAAGAAACAAAAAGAACACCATTTCATCTAGGGATGTGAATGCAGAATATAACAAGATTGAAATGATGCAAGAGGCAATCAAAAATGACAAGTGGACTGACATCTCTATTTTGTTACAATTAAGAATACCTCTTAATACTTGGGAGGCTTACAAAATATGCTATTTAAATGGATTTTGACAGTGTTTAACAATGTGTTTTTAGTTTCTACAGCTAAATGTTGAATATGCATCAGTGTCTCCAAACTAGACCACTCACTGTTAATATATGTGAAAGTCAAACAGCTAAGCAGTGTAGTAAAAAAATAGATGCTAGTATTTAGAATGAGCCTGTAGTGAACCAGAATCTAGTTTGGCTAGAAAACAGCAAACTAACAATTAGCTGTGGAAGAACAAGACTGTTAACTCCTCTATCACCAATATTCAATTGTAATATGGTTGATTTTTCTATGTTTATATTTGAGGCTTGCATTCTTCTCCTTATATACAGTAAACACAATATGAAAATGAGACTCTGCTAAGGCACCAAGATAGGTCTTCTCTTTTATTCTTTATACGCCATCTCCTCACATTTTCTTTGTCTAAAACTACTTTTGTGAAGTCATATATTTGGTACTTATTTTCTTTTCTAGTCAACTGTAGCTGAGCATCTCCAAAATGGCAGGTCTTGTGGGGTGTTTCAAGTATGAAGTGGTTAATACCTACTGAAAGTGGTCCAAGGAAGGACAACCGGTGAACCAGCAATAGGGTCATGGGCTCCCAAGGCTCACTGATGCTTGTGGGGAGCGAAGGGTAGCCTGTCTGGTCTGATCCCACAGAAGAGCTACTGTAGCACAAATTGCTGAAAAACGTAAAGCTGGCCATGAGAGAAAGCTGTCAAAACACATAGTGTATTGCTGTTTACTGCATATGCAGCTGCATAGGCACAGATCATTCAGAATGCCTATGTTGACCCCTGTCTGTGTGACGCTGCAGTTTTTAAAAATAAAATCTGTGCACTCAGATTTTAGATGTATGTTAGGGAAACTGGCAAGCCTGCATTCACATGCAGATGAGCACAGTGCAGCTGATTTTCTCGTTAGTGCTCTGAGGTGCGTAATTGTGGTACCTGCACCTCTATCAATTTAAAAGAGTGGAAGCAGAATAGTGGGAAGGATCGAAAAAGAAACCAAAGACAGAGCCAGGAAGTGTGAGCCAGCATAGTTGTGTGGAGGTAGGCGACTAATGGCCCCACAAAGAAGCAAGTGAACGGAGTTTCAGGGGTGAATCGTTCCCCATTGTGAACAAAGGTGGAGTTGGGAACAATGTAGCAGCCTCCAAGGGATCCTGTAGACACCAAGGAGATTGTGTGGCAGACGAATGCCCAGCTCTGAGTGCCCCAGCAGACACTGAAGGAGGCAGCTAAGAAGACCCAATGGGGTGAGCAAGGGAAATGAGGGAGAAAAACATGCTGCGCTGGAGGGAAAGTAAAGTAAACAAGATATCTGCATACTTTTGGACTGAGTTTTTAACTTATTTATTGTTGTTTTTTTTTTTCTCCAGAAGCACTTGATTTTATTGGATTGTTTATTGACTTATTTATTTGAAGAAGCATTGTACTTTATTTTGGACACTTTGAATTGAAAATAAAACCCCTTGCACATTTAAATCTCACTCCTACTTGTTTGTGTCCTCATTGCCCTGCTCATCCTTGGACATTACTATCAACGATCACAAGTTCAAGGAGGTGATGCCGGCTGCAAGCACCCAGGCCATCACACTGTCCACTGCCAAAAGTACCTAAAATTCGGAAGCGAGTGTCAGAAATAAACTGTGGAGCAATTGAAGAAGGTGGCTTTGTCTGTTGAATCACACTTTTTTAGATCAATTGGAGGGCCTGGTGTATGTGTGTCACTTACCTGGAGAAGAAATATTAGCAGAATACACTAAGGGAAGAAGACATATGAAGGTTAATGATCCTGTGGTGTTTGGGATAATGGACTATCTGTCAGCAGACCGCAGTTTGTGAGACTCAAGGACTATGTTTCTGATATCGATGTGAGCAACACTGAAGCACCACAAGGAACAGACCTGTCTCCTTTTCTCTACGCTCTATACACCTCAGACAATAAATATAACACCAAGTCATGTCACTTGCAGAACTTCAAAGGTCTTGTGAAGTCCATGCCTCGAAGGATTAGAGATGTTTTGGTGGCACAAGGGGGACTTCTACAATATTATCCAGGTGGTTTAATGTTGTGGCTGATCGGTGATTATATCACTTTGGATTAAAGCTTCTACTAAGTAAATACATGCCCATACGTTGGCAGTTGAATGAATCTTTAAGTGTGTATGGCTGGTCTTGGAGTTTGTATGCTTGATCCATTAAGTATGTTATAATAGTCAGTTGTTACAACAGTGGAAAATATAAACAGCGAAGGGGAGATTGCATTAATCCACTAAAGTGTTAAGGTGTGTTTAATTACTGTGCTTAAGTGAGTAGTCAATCAACAAAATAGAAGAAGTACAATTAGACAGTACGAAAGTATATCAAAACAGAACTGGGGCTATGTCCTGTTAGCACAGACAGGACTTTTTAATAAATACAATATATTAGTTGAATACATTATATAAATCAGAGCCGTTGTGACACCCTGAGATTTTAAGGTTGACGTTTTAAAAACTACACAGCTATGCTGTAAATCTGCACCTTGCAGTATTATTCATCAAAATATTTAACACACACAACTTGAGGTTATCTGAGGATGGTTGGCTGTGCAGAACTTGAACTTTTTACCTAACCTTGTCACTGAAAAGTCATAGATGTTACTTTTTAAATCCAAGGATATGATTTTTTCCTTTTAACAGCTCCCAAAGTTGCAAACTTGCCGTAAACCTTTGCATTCTTCTTTTCTAGCTGCTGTAGCCTTTCAACCCCACGATAATCCTCTCTTCCTCCAAATGAATCATACTTTCCTTCCATTTTCCTATTTTTACAGCTGGAGAGAACCTGATCTGCTGAAGCATTTTTCTTTTCAGTTAGCAAGCAAGCCAAAAGCACCCCCACATCCAGACGCACACTTACACACTATCACTCACAAACAGACTAAAATCTCAACAGCTCTGAGAGTATTACGGCAATATGCTAGTGACGACTGTCTACCCAGAAAGCCTCAGCTCCTCGGGAGAGATCTGAACCAGGCTAGCATCTTTTTCTCCATAAACTTTCAATAATGGAGAAACGATTATCTAGAAAAACATTTATTTAAACATTAATCACTGATAAATTATTCTGGGTATTTTCAAAAAGAGTCTGTCCTCAGGATACAGAAAAATCTGTCAAAGGAAACTCCTTTAGGGAGTCTGAACAGCTAAAATCAGATTAATGTATAAGTTATTCCTGTGTGACAAGCTTTGGAATGCTTAATTTTGATTAAATCTTTCACATATTCACAAATGAAAATCTAAGCTAGAAAAAAGTGTTTTTTTAATTTTAAGAAATATTTTGGTTTAAATTTAATTAATAAAGGAAATCAAGATTTTAAGTTATTGTTTGCTATGAAGATGACAATGCATACAGTTAGGTCCATAAATATTTGGACAGAGACAACTTTTTTCTGATTTTGGTTCTGTACATTACCACAATGAATTTTAAATGAAACAACTCAGATGCAGTTGAAGTGCAGACTTTCAGCTTTAATTCAGTGGGGTGAACAAAACGATTGCATAAAAATGTGAGGCAACTAAAGCATTTTTTGAACACAATCCCTTCATTTCAGGGGCTCAAAAGTAATTGGACAATTGACTCAGGCTATTTCATGGGCAGGTGTGGGTAAGTCCATCGTTATGTCATTATCAATTAAGCAGATAAAAGGTTTGGAGTTGATTTGAGGTGTGGTGCTAGAATGTGGAAGATTTTGCTGTGAACAGACAACATGCGGTCAAAGGTGAAACCATGCAGATGAAAGAAGCCATCCATAAGCTGCGAAAATAGAAAAAACCCATCCGAGAAATTGCTACAATATTATGAGTGGCAAAATCTACAGTTTCGTACATCCTGAGAAAGAAAGCAAGCACTGGTGAACTCAGCAACGCAAAACGACCTGGACGTCCATGGAAGACAACAGTGGTGGATGATCGCAGAATCATTTCCATGATGAAGAGAAACTCCTTCACAACAGCCAACCAAATGAACAACATTCTCCAGGGAGTAGGCATATTGATATCCAAGTCTACCATAAAGAGAAGACTGCATGAAAGTAAATACAGAGGGTGCACTGCAAGGTGCAAGCCACTCATAAGCCTCAAGAATAGAAAGGCTAGATTGGACTTTGCTAAAGAACATCTAAAAAAGCCAGCACAGTTCTGGAAAAACATTCTTTGGACAGATGGAACCAAGATCAACCTCTACCAGAATGATGGCAAGAAAAAAGTATGGAGAAGGTGTGGAACAGCTCATTATCTAAAGCATACCACATCATCTGTAAAACATGGTGGAGGCAGTGTGATGGCTTGGGCATGCATGGCTGCCAGTGGCACTGGGACACTAGTGTTTACTGATGATGTGACACAGGACAGAAGCAGCCGAATGAATTCTGAGGTGTTCAGAGACATACTGTCTGCTCAAATCCAGCTAAATGCAGTCAAATTGATTAGGCGGCGTTTCATGATACAGATGGACAATGACCCAAAACATATAGCCAAAGCAACCCAGGAGTTTATTCAAGCAAAGAAGTGGAAAATTCTTGAATGGCCAAGTCAGTCACCTGATCTTAACCCAATTCAGCATGCATTTCACTTGTTGAAGACTAAACTTCAGACAGAAAGGCCCACAAACAAACAGCAACTGAAAGCTGCTGCAGTAAAGGCCTGGCAGAGCATTAAAAAGGTGGAAACCCAGCATCTGGTGATATCCATGAGTTCAAGACTTCAGGCTGTCATTGCCTGCAAAGGATTTTCAACCAAGTATTAGAAATGAACATTTTATTTCCAGTTATTTAATTTGTCCAATTACTTTTGAGCCCCTGAAATGAAGGGATTGTGTTAAAAAAATGCTTTAGTTGCCTCACATTTTTATGCAATCGTTTTGTTCACCCCACTGAATTAAAGCTGAAAGTCTGTACTTCAACTGCATCTGAGTTGTTTCATTTAAAATTCATTGTGGTAATGTAGAGAACCAAAATTAGAAAAAAGTTGTCTCTGTCCAAATACTTATGGACCTAACTGTATATAAAAACTGTACAATTTTTTAGTTTTTTTTTAGATAGATTTTTTAGTGTTTTAGTAAGTCGGTAACAAAAAATATAGAAGGTAACACTTAGAAAGAATAAAAAAATAATAATCAGTTAAACTCAGGCTTTTAGAGAAAAGATGACAACCTGGGCCAATAAGTATGCAGTTTCTCAGAGTAACAGTTTAGCCCTTAGGTATGTGACAATTCCATGAGTGACATCTGTTTTCTCACACTTTTTAGAATAATAATA
The DNA here is from genome assembly GCF_900747795.2 of Erpetoichthys calabaricus. Classification (NCBI taxonomy): domain Eukaryota; kingdom Metazoa; phylum Chordata; class Cladistia; order Polypteriformes; family Polypteridae; genus Erpetoichthys; species Erpetoichthys calabaricus. Next base: position 123,096,911 of record NC_041402.2, on the reverse strand, counting down.
ATAATAAATCCTGTTCTCTTTACCTCCAAGAACGCTCATAACATAGTGACTTATTGGAAACCTCACCAGACAGCCAGCCAGTGAGCGGTGAAAGCTCTACAGTATCCACACCATTTCTGGTAAGTAAAAGTTAGCTGAAGAAATCAGCACCATGGTACTCACTCAATGAAAAAGATTAACAGGGAAACCTTATCTTCTGACTACTCTGCAATTTATAAAAGCTGGGCAAAGCTGAAGGTGTTGATTGACAGAAGATTAATATGGGCCCACATTAGTGTTTAATGTAGACAAGAGTTGTATTTCTAGTAGAAATGCCGAATAGGACCTAGACTTTAAAAGCACATGTTGTAGGGCTGTGTAGGAAACGTTGTTGCATGTTGCATGTTTAGCAGTGCTTCCATCTGTGTCTGCAAATCCCAGAATATGAACTGAAAAGAATATATTGTGTGTCACAGAAATATCACTTTTGGACTATTGTGTCCATTAAAATGGAATGTGGTGTAATATTTGATATAGATAATTGCCCTGGACATCAAGAGTTCAATTAGGAAATATTACATTCCTCACTTTCAATTTGGTCTCCCTTATTCCAACAGCCAACCAGAGCATGATATGTGCTTCTGAGACTGTTTTATGCCTCACCTCTTCTGTACAGCTATGGATGTTGATCTTAGATGCTGAAATTACTGTATATACAGTAGGATGTTATTTCAAGTACTTCAGTAATTGGGATTATATTAATAATGACAGAAGTCAGAAAAATATTTAAAATTAAGTAATTTTCCAGGCTTTCCTACATTAGATATTATGCCAGTGTTACAGTAACCATTCATTTGGCAGTAAAGTGATTCAGAAACATTGTGCACAGAGTAACTGATCATTATGTTACCAGATCTGTCCCTCAGGCTCAAGTGTAATCTTTTTGTTTGTTCTTTCTGTGTTTTATTTGTTATTGTGTGTATTAATTATTGTGTAATGTTATGTTAATCGTTTATGCATTAGTTTGCTTTGTTATTTTCCATTGGCCTGTCTCCTGTATGTAGAGCCCAAGCAGTAAAAATGAAGAGGATGCTATTCTCATAGCAGTTTTGGCACAGATTTGGTTTGATTCCTGTGTTTTGTTTATTATTTTATTTTTGGATTACTTGGCTTTTAACATCAGCGTTTCAATAATAAAGTATTGATTTATATTTTGCAATATTTGGATTTGTTTGATCCTATTTTTGATCTTTTTCTGTCTCATTATTTGTTATTCTTTTTTATGTAATAAATTGTTAAAAATTCAAGGAAATTTATCTGTTTACACTTGGCCAGAAATTTTTTAGGATCTCTCCTTTTTGAAAATGTGGTCATTTAGGAATTTTTTTTTACTTTAAAAGATAACTCCATTTCTAGGCCTGAACAGGAAGAATGTTGGTTAAGGGTTAGGCTGCTGGGGTGAAAACAATTCCTGGGGTTCAGATCTGACTGATTAGGTTGGTCTTTTGGAAGCCTTCTCCCTGTTTTGTACTTTTTGTGTCAGATATCATAATACAGCTAAAGCTGTTGTTAGATAGCGAGCTAAATGGCAAGTTTCAGTAGTATAGTCTTTTGATAGAAAGGAGTTTATGGATTATCTGGGGAAGTCAGCAGATGTTTCTTCCCATTACAGACACATTTCACTGAACTTTGACTCAGAAACACTGCAGTCCTCAATAAAGTCATGCCAAGAATGTGATCTCTAAAGCCATTCTCACTATCAAACACTGTCCTTATTTTTGTCAAATAAAGCCTTCTCAAGGACGTCTATTCTATGAATGCATGAGAAGGGTTTTACCAACAAAAATGGCTGTCACAAACCAGTCTCATTTTCTTCACTGTACCAATGTCTGCCTTGCTTTTTAAAACAATATATCCAAGATGTTCAACTTCCTTGGTTAAAGATGACAAATTTCAACCTGTGGAGAGACTTGAGGAACTGGATAAAATACTCATCTTCAAATGATCAAAATCTTCATAGACCACTGAAGTTTTACAATAGGCTACATTATCATTAAATATGAAGAAACAGAAGATTTGTTTTTTTTTTTCATATAAAAACTGATTCCTTCCAAAAGAACAAAACAAAAACCTCTCAGATCATTTAAGGACATATAGCTTAGCAACAGACTGCAAAGAGTTTAACAGCATGGTAAATCAATATAATGAAAAGAATGTTTGAATGGAGTATTCCTGGAACATTATTATTTTAACACAGAAAAACAACTCACTTGTTTTGTATAACTCAGTTATTCTAATACTACCATCAGTTTGAGATTGAGATTTATATTATATATTTCTTTGACATAGAATGCAATAAAGATGATTTTTAAAATGTAAACCAACTTTTTACCATATTTTAAGAAGTTGTCTTGAACAGTTTATGCATATGATTTAACCACAAAATTGAAAAGAACATTCAAGTACAATATAAAAAATCACTGTTAAATATGACAGTATTTTCAATTTTCTGTCTCTTTTCAAATGCTAACATTTGTTGTATATGGATATAAAACATGACTCATTAGCTCAGTACCAGAAGGCTGCAGTAGATTTAAATCAGGTTTATAACCTTATAATGAAACTTTAATCAGTGTATTTTATGCTATATAATTCCTGCTTAATTATTTTCTTTCAATAATGACATACTAACACAATGGATACCAAATGTGCCCCACTGTGCAAAGTTTACTTTGAGGCACAACATCTAAGGTATAGTGCCAGTTTGGCTTGGTTTGGACAAAGAAGGACATACCAGCCAGTAAACTGGTAAAATCAGCCTTTAAGTAGCAGGAACTGTTCCGTTAGATAAGCTCATGTGAACCAATGGCAATGACCACAGGTGATAACTCCACTGAATGGATGCAAAGGTTTTTGACTGACAGCTTAAAATTCATTATTACCAAAAATCATCACTTGAGATTAATTACTTGTGTTGCGTATTGTTTTTATAGATTATATGTTTAAAATCTGTGACAACTAGTTTCAAGGTGTGTTTGCATATAATACTCAAAGCACCTTTTGCAATAGTACATGTTTTCTTTCTGTCAGCATGAAACAGCTCAATTTTGTTGAAATCTGACACATTTATTCTTCAAGAAAATGTGAAGAATTTTTGTCTAGCCATTTCATTTTTTCTTCAGATATCTCAAACAGATTGTGCCTTAAAAGTTTTGAAATATCAAAATCCTTGAACTGAAAAGCATTGGGGAATCTGTCTTAACACAGAGAAACGTTCTCGGCGACTTCAACAACAAATTACTTTGTCATTTCAATCTTTCCCTGAAAATGGCTACACCAACTTGTATACATAACTTGTTTGCATATTTTCCTCCTTTTCACTTCCGACAGCCGCTACTGAAGGCAAAATAAGTTAATTAAACACCAGTGAGCTCAGGTAGGATGTTACCCGCTTTCACAAGCTTTTTCCAAGCACATGAGCTTCTATGCAAACCTCAGTCAGCATGTCGAGCTGGGTGGATATGAAAACCTTTGCATCAGCAAAGTGTTTCTGTATTATGAAGTTTTCCCAGCTGCTTGAATGCAAATGCAAGAGAACCACTGCACCACCATTTCACTCCTGTCAATGTTTTAAGAGGTAAATTAAATGATCTTCCTACCTGCTCTTCACCTTGCTGACTTACAACTGCACAGCCACGCACAATACCAACCACATCATTAAGTTTGCAGATGATACGACGGTGCTGGGACTGACAAGCAAGGATGATGAAACAGCATACAGAGATGTGGTGGAACGGCTGTCCGCTTGGTGTGAAGACAACAATCTATCTCTCAATGTCAACAAGACAAAAAAGATAATTGTGGACTTCAGAAAATTACATCCTGCCCACATCCCACTCAGCATCAACAGTTTAGATGTGGAGACTGTTAGGAGTACCACGTTCCTCGGTGTGCACATAACTTAGGAACTTACGTGGACGCATAACACCTCATCACTAATCAAGACTACACTTCCTGAGGCAGCTGAAGCGAGCAAGTCTTCCCCATTCCATCCTCACCATGTTCTACAGAGGCACCATTGAGAGTGTTCTGACCAGGTGCATCACTGTCTGTATGGCAACTGCAACATATCTGACCACAAACGCCTGCAAAGGATAGTGAAGACAGCAGAGAACATTATTGGGGTTCCTCTCCTTTCACTACAGAACATATTTTACAAACGCAGTGCCCACAAGGCCTGCAGCATTGTGCAGGATCCTTTATACCCCTCACATGGACTTTTCACACATCTACCATCCAAGAGAAGATACTGCAGCATCAGAGCCAGATCTGCCAGGCTGCAGGATAACTTTTATCCCCAAGCTGTCAGACTCCTTAACACCATGCTGCCACCTGGGATCTTTCACACTGCACTCAAACACTTTCCTGCACAGACTAGTGTGCATGTAGAAAATAACTGAAAATCTCATACTGACCTTTAAGTATTTTGCACACTGCACTTTGACATTCTTTGAAATCCTTCTGCTGTGAAACATTCTGACCTGTCATTGTTCACACATGTCTTAAACAACTATTATCATACACTGATAATTTCTGTATTATCTATATCTATTATTTATTTATTATATTACATATTTATTGATTATTTATGTATCTGGATTGCATAATACCACACATTGATTCAATGTTCATATTGCTTGCTACACATCAATATTGCTGCTACTTCTTTATTTTGTCTTTGCGCAATATCTTGTCTTGTTTGTGTTTTAATTTTAAATTTTAATTTTAAATTTAAATTTTAATTCTATTTTTAATTTAATTTTAATTTTTTTATTTGCACTTCATGTTATTACACTGTGGACCCTAAGCTTTGCAATTTTGTCTATCTGTATACTTGTATATGGTTGAGATGACAATAAAGTTCACTTTGACTTTGACATTACCTGTAGCAATATAAAATGCATGCATTTAAAACAAAGGGCTACCTAAATAAAAACCTGGCATGTAAACCCAGTGGTGTGTAAGCCATTATGCACTGAGTAAGTAAACATTTATTCAGTATTAACCCAATACTAAACCAATCGTACAGTTCCATCATCTGCAGTTTATAATAATTCACCCACAGTTAATAATAATCCACTATTTCACTGACACTATAATTTACTAGGACGACCAAAAATCTCAGTTACATTAACAGTCCCGATTTCAGACAATGCATCCCAATAAATAAATTAAATATATCAAAATGACCCAGTTTTAACAATCTGGCCATTCAAAACAGTTTTTCAGTGTCACAAATATTGCTTCGCTGAAGCAAACTTTGTCACAATATATTTAGGACAGCACATATGAAACTCCAAGGGGAAACCATGCTTGGTTAGTAACTTATGTTATATTTGAACAGCATTGTGAGGGGGAAGAGGAAGGACATGAAAAGAGAGCATGTATTTGTTTACATTTCAAGTGGAATCCTATGTGTTAATTTGTGAAAGGGCTTTTTTCATGTACCTTCTCCGATAATGATGAGGTCAACTAGGCATTAAACAAATGAGGATGAACTTTATTGTGTGGGTATATATGCTACACAATTGTCCTAGTTTAGGACTTTAAAAGTCTGGACTCCCTATACTTTAAATTCACCTGACAACCATAATGGTCACTCGCTGTAATAAAGCTAGAATTCCCTTGCGTTATTCCCTGCTGTAATAAAGTTAGCCTTTCCCTTGTGTTATTCCCTAACATTTATACTAACTGAATAACTTAACAAGACCCATTTCATGAAAATTAAAGTGGGCAGACATGAAACAAGGAAGGAGTTATTTATAAAGGTTTTTTTTTATCATTATTATTAAAGTTATGTTAATTGGCAGTTATTGGCAATATGAATATAAGACATGCGTGTACTCATATGTGCCTTTATGAGTGAAAATGGTCCCTGTGATAGACTAGACTCCTACCTAGGCCTGTTGTCAGCCTTTTGCCCAATCCTGGTGGGTTAGCCTCTGGCCCCCACAACTCTGAAACAGATTGAAAAGATACTAGAACCTACCTGCTAAACTCAGTCCATGGAGGGCTATAGAGCCTGCATAGCCCTCGGACACACTTGAATGTTATGCCATATTTGCTTTTTTGACTTGTTTACTCTGGGCACTGCAGAAAATATTTGATTCAAAGAAAAAAAAACTAAACGTTTAAATCCATAATTTAATTCATAAGGGGTTATTTTCTCTCAGTAGAATCTTTAGAGGCATTCCTGGAGAATTTCTCCTAAAAGAGGTATTTGAGCTAGTCATTCTAAAAAGGATAAACTGTTTAAGTTTGCTAGGCCAGAATCAGAATAATATTCTTATGGTGAAACCTGATATTTTACATTCAGCAAGACCAAACAAGGGCCCTACTCAGTAACATGAGATGCAAAATATCAATCAAGAAAAATAATAAGCAGCTTCTTAATGATAGGCAACTTGTTAAACTTGCACAGCTACAAAAACAAATAAATTACCCTAAGGATAATGATTAGTAATAAAGTCCACCAACAAGCAAGACCAAGTATCACTCCAAGTTAGTAAGTTGCCCTAAAAACCAGCTAAATGACTAATTCATGCTTTAATGCTTTGGATTTTCTACATGCTGCATTCTCAGGCATGTGGGACCACAGGAAGTGTAGTTATTAAATTTTTGATTACCCATCTTTATTGTTGTCATTAGAATGAGAAAATTATAAGAACTCTGTTGGATTTGGTCTACAATAGGCACAACAGCTAAGGTACAGTGCCAGTTTGGCTTAGTTTGGATTTAAATTCTTAGCAGTTTGAAACCAAGGAAGGATCTTGCTGTTAGCGAACACTGTGAGTGAATGTTCTCAGGAGATAAAACTTAATCACATGTAATTCTGGGTTCACAAAATCATAATGGTGCTGTGTAAGAGATGATTTGAGTAAGGAGATGCAAACATATATTTTTTAACCTCTTGCAATGTTTGAGACAGAAAAGTCCTCCTTTCCAAAAAGTAATACATCCACCAGAGTTCTGGAAAAGTGAGTTAAATAGCACATGATGCAAAAATGTACATGTTTTTGATTTTTAAATGCTCTGTGACCTTCTGATTATATGAGGAATGTGTTCAATGATTTATTTTTCAGGATGGTATGATGGTGCAGTCATTTAACATTTTCTTTCTTATGCTTGTATTGTGGCACCTCACATAAAATACTGCATTTGTAACGACTTTTCATAGTGCAGAATGAAAATACTTTTCATAGTGCAGATCATTAGTTAGGGGTGTGGATAAAATCGTCCAGTCAAGAAAAAAAGATGCAGGACAAAAACATTTGAGCGAGGTGAACTGAGTCATTTGTTTCCAGCCACACTTCACTGCCTGAAGCAGTGTGTATCAAAAGGAACTAATTAGGATTCAGACAGCAGGAAACACACCTATCATGTATGACACTATGCCTAGATTATTGTCAAATTGCATGTTGTCTGAAGCAGCAAAAAGGAGCATCTCAGGAATTGAAATGACTCTTAATAGAGGCAATTTCAAAAGCTACTAAAATGACAAGAGACAAGACATATGGCAGCCATGGTGTCACTCTCATTGATAAAAAATGGACATGTAAATGTTCTAGCTTGCAATATCAGGCCCCTTAGGTTCAAGAGCAGACAGAAGCTGGAAGAAGCTTTTCGTGAGAATACAGAACAATGCTAAGTTCTGTGTGGGATGGGATGGGAATGGTGGGAAGCCTCTGGAAAGTGCACAAAAGCTTAAAAATACTTAAAATAATCTATTTTACACCTTAATATTTTTGTTTACTAGACCCCATGAAAAAAGATAAAAAATTGACATGATTTGTCTCGATATCACCATTTGTATCAACAAAAGTGGAAATTGTAACAAGGGTGTGCAGAGTTTTGATGTGTAGCACTGTGAAATGTGCAATTCACTCCTGAAGAGATGGATATATGTAATTGCTTTTTGGAATAATTTTACTAAGAACTTTATAGTTGATACACAAGTTCTTTTTATCTTTTCAACACAACTTGAAAAGAACACAACTATGGAACATTTACCTTGAATTTCTTTCTTATATTCATCACTATAGTATTAGATGAAAAAATATTATAAAGCCTTCCTTTTGGCAACAAAGCCACATACATTAAGTCAAATTGCAGATCATAATTTTAGGTTAAGCACTCTTTATTTACAGATTATTATTTTAGATTTTTTTTAAGATTTATGTTTTTGAGGCCAAGGAAAAGTCAAAATTATTGTAGCTTTAGGGGAGTCCTTAAACTGACAGAGATGCAACTCATAATCACACACAGTAGACTTTTTACCCCCTCAACACAACCTTAACAAGTAGGTTTTTTTCCATCCAACCATCCATCCATTATCCAACCCGCTACATCCCAACACAGGATCACGGGGGGTCTGCTGGATACCATAGCTGCATACCAGCTATTTGGAAAATGATAGCAAAATTAAAAGACTCCTGTCTAAAACCTTCTTCATGCTGTTTTTGTAGACAGCCATCTAGTAAGAAGACTGAATCAAGAAGACAGCTGACATCAGTATTGTCCTGCCTTTACTATTAGTACATCATCTTTAATTTCCTCTGATAATCCATCCATCCATTTTCCAACCCGCTGAATCCGAACACAGGGTCACGGGGGTCTGCTGGAGCCAATCCCAGCCAACACAGGGCACAAGACAGGAACCAATCCCGGGCAGGGTGCCAACCCACCGCAGGACACACACAAACACACCCACACACCAAGCACACACTAGGGCCAATTTAGAATCGCCAATCTACCTAACCTGCATGTCTTTGGACTGTGGGAGGAAACCGGAGCGCCCGGAGGAAACCCACACAGACACGGGGAGAACATGCAAACTCCACGCAGGGAGGACCCGGGAAGTGAACCCAGGTCCCCAGGTCTCCCAACTGTGAGGCAGCAGCGCTACCCACTGCACCACCGTGCCGCCCTCCTCTGATAATCCATTTCTAAAATTGGAAGTCCATTCTGACTCTACTTCTGTGCTCCTAACAGACATTAAGAAGCCAATGAGAGGGGTCTTCCCATTAGCTATTATATTAGGTAAGCTGTTTTGGTTTTATTGGAATGGCATGCAGTACTGGGGTGTTGTACCATGTTAGCCATTATGAATGTAGTGAAAAATCGAGCAAAATGACATCTGATGTAAGATGTAATCTTGCCTGAAGAAGGGGCCTGAGTTGCCTCGAAAGCTTGCATATTGTAATCTTTTTAGTTAGCCAATAAAAGGTGTCATTTTGCTTGACTTTTCACTACATTGGAATGGCATAAAATACGCAATAGTCCAAAAAAAGATTCGCTGAAAATCTGTGTTGAAAATGTACAGTATGTATCTTCTTAAAACCACTTGTGAGGTAGCAAAAACTGTAATGAATATACAAACAGACATCTGGGTAAATTTCTTATTCATAGGCTTGAGATCATGGCTCAGATCTGAAACACTAAAAATTAGCTCCCAAAAACGAGCCTTCTTTAAGGCAATCTTCAGTCAGAAGTCAGAGACTAAAGTTAATACATATGAGGATATATTTTAAATATACAAGCATCACTCAACAATTAAGAATTTTATGTAATGCTACATGGAAAATAATTAATTGAACTCTTAATCGTAATTTTACAAGGAGCTGTTACTGGATTTCAGGGTATGAAACATAAAAAAGTGTTTAACTCAGTTACGGCCAACTATGGGTGTAATAAGGCAGATTTGAGTCATATCTACCCTCTGTACAGTGTACCATGTCCTTGGTGTTGAGCTCTCCAATTATGCTTTAATGGTTATTTTATATAGTTTTGCATGTATTGAATGGCTTGTTTTCTTGAACTTATAGAAGCTTTTATCTTTCAGAAAAGACTTTCATTCATTCTTTTTCAAGCTTTTATATTATCAGATAATGATGAGGCCTAACACACCACTCAAGACAAGCTAAATAGTGACGTCTCACATTTGACAAGCCTGAGGCATGTTTTCTGTGAGTGGGAGAGTGTAGGTAGTTAGGCGACTCAACAATTTAAATATATAAGCAAGGAATGCTATCAAAGGAGCTGCAGGAGGGAAGGAGTGATGCCAAGAAGAAAGGTTGTGCACAGTAATGCTGTAACTGAACAATAGCAAAGAAAAAGTGATATATAAATAAAAAATGAGTGATGTTCAGTTTGCAGCTAAATTAATGCTGATAATTAATGCCTAAGGTGCAAAACATATAGCACAGAGAGCTGGTGGTACACTCCTGGGAAGCACAAATTGCTGCACAGGATTACCTTTGCAACAGAGAACAAAATGAGGCATGAGTTGCTCAGCCACATCACCTTTCCTACCTACATGCATTCTGCCCCTCTTGATAGTCTGCATAACATGGAACAAGTCATTTTCTTAAATTACATAATTTATTTACAAAGCCAGGCTTTAGATTTTGAAAGGAAAGCAGTACTGCTAAAATGTAGGGGACTGCAATTCTTGCAGTATCCACAGGGCTGGCCTTTTCATAACACACATAGTGTGACATAACTTGCTCTGAAAATGTGCTAAATAGTTTAAAGAAAAATTGACAAATAAACCAAAAAATTTATATTTATAAAAAGGGTCTGTGTGCTGTAAACTGTTCATCTAAACAATACTGAAGATATTATTTCTTTATAAATAATTTGAAATTGAACTTTAGGAAATGGATGGATTCCAAATAAACATTCAAATCATGTTACTGTTATTGGCTGTGCCAGAGGCATGTGGTGGGACTTTAAGAACAACAATACATATGTGCATAGTGTAATTTCCTTTAAAAACTGTTTCTCATTAAGTCTTCAGTTCACAAGTGTAGTAATATAAACTTCCCAGCCAGCCGTAATATATAATCCACATGCATTACCTTCAGGAACGACAAGTCAGACTTCATTATGAATACAAACTATTAGAAGAAAGCAGGTGTTATTAAATCTCAACGGCAATTATACCAGATGAGCCAAATAAAGAAGTTTTGCACATTTACAAATGGTAACAAAGGCCTCATTTAGGTTATTTATCAAATATTATCAAAGCCATTACAGAAAAATGTGATAATTAATGTCAGCATTAAGTACAGAGATGAATGTCCACACATGCTTTAGATATGACTGTTTATTCATCACAAAATACATTACATATAAGGAAAGCATATGTGTGGGTACATACATACACACACCTATAAAGATTAGCTTGAAAATGTATGGTGAATGTGCACACTTCATTTAGACTGAAACTAATGATCTTGTTACGTATAAACATTCTGGCCTTGATACCTGGTATAGTGGAATATGAAAATTCTTCAATAGCTGTTTATTATTGAATGTGAAGTTAAGGATCCCTAGACAATAGTTCATATTCAGCTGGCTTCAATGAATATATAAACACAGTTACTTCAAAGACAAAATATCACATAGCTAAGGGAGAAACTGAGCAAGAATGCATTTACTGACTCGTACTAGCTTGATGAATGGGGTCTGTGTCTACTGCATACACTTGTCAAAAGCATAACTGAAAGCACCCCACATCAGAACACTGAGTAAATGTGACAATCCTCTGCATATGGTTTGATGAGGTTAATGTGAAAAGTGTCCAGTATTGCAAGAAATTAAAGTTGCATTCAAATCATTTGCTGCATTTTGTTTTATATTAGAAAGGAAACATTTAACTCAATTTGTCAAATTCAATATCAGAGCAACATATTAGAGTGGGTACTTAGTTGGACTTGTATTGTTAATATTCTGGCACTTTTTAAAGTGTTACAATATATACTGATTAAAAAAGAAACACTTGTTAGACTGAAATTTGAACCATTGGAGCTGAAATAATAATAAATAAATGATGATAACAGGAAGACAAAACTGGATTACTAAAGTCAATGTGAAGACAACAACAACAATGGTGAATGTTAACAGCAGTGCTCATATGGTCATTCAACCTCCTGTGTGACAGCCCATTGCAGCTGTTAATGTTATCCCATTCCTGCAGAAAGGCCTGACAAACCTACTACTTTCATTGTATCTACAGTTCAAAGATACAACTCTGCATACCATAACTGATGTAATAAGAGTTCAGGTAATTATAGTACTTTTCCAAGGCCATACATGGTGAAATTTACCTATGTGAATTTCCCATTGGGATTAATAAAGTATCTATCTATCTATCTATCTATCTATCTATCTATCTATCTATCTATCTATCTATCTATCTATCTATCTATCTATCTATCTATCTATCTATCTATCTATCTATCTATCTATCTATCTATCTATCTATCTATCTATCTATCTATCTATCTATCTATCTATCTATCTATCTATAGCCTTTGGGTTAGAATACCAGGTTTCTTGGAGACAAGACCAAGCTGCCAAACTTCATATACCAAATGAAGATAAATATATTGAAGCAAAGACACAAATAAACTGTCTGCTTAGCTATGCTAATTTAACCTCCTTGGTGGTAACTTGATTGTCTCTTGGGCTTGGAATTCTATGTAAAGGCAGTTAACCCTGAGTAATACTCGGGTTAACCTGTTTTGATGAGATATACAGTGTTAAGCCAGAATAATTCTCAGGAGAGCACTCTGTTGCCTTCTTGTGGATTAAATAACTTCATACTACAAAAAAAAAATCTAATAATATGCAACGGCAGAGCCACAGAGGTATACGTCATTACAATTTTTGACGATGGTTTAATGGCAGAAAACAGCAGACATCTCCACAGGTCTATGGTAGCAATTAAAGATTATTAGTAAGCAGATTAGAGGTAACATTAGCCGTGTTGTTAAGGTTAGGTGTTAGTGTGGTTAGAGTGTAGTATACACAGTTAAGATAAGGGGAAACTTAAGGATACAAGCTAGCGGTAAGGTTAAGGTTATGGATTTGCGTAGTTAGTGTGTGGCACAGAAGTGCTACTTCCACAGTATGACTATTTGTCTAGAATTGCAGGGACTAAGGCTCTGTAGCTGGATGCTTCTGAGAAAATGATTAATTTTTCTATGCATTCTGCCACTCTATGGTATCTGATCAATATTCATGAGTGGACTGGAGCCTATTTTAGATGTTTTGTTTTTTTGGAAAGGAAAAAGGAAGTTTCTATGTTTTCTTTAAATTAAATAAAACAATGATAGTTTGTTTGATATGAGTGCCAGTGTTGCTTTATATTTTATTTAATTACAATACATTTGAATGAAAAATACAGTTTTTGCATTGAATGGCAGATAATCTCTTTTAAAGGGTTCTTCATTGAATATGATTTGTGACAAATCTTGTGAAGTCATTTCAAAGTTGATTAACATATCTTTAGGCAAAATTAGATTATTTTTTTTAAAAGTGATTTGATTACTAGTTTCAAAATCCATTTAAGTAAATTTGTATTTCCAGCTCTAACTCTTTCTCTTACCCAGGTCCCACTGTACTCAGTGATTTGCTTGAAGCAAAGTTTGAAATACAGTAGAAGAACTAACTTGTAAGAATCTGTTGTTTTGAATGAGTCCAACACTTGCATATACTGCAGCACAGATATGCTCTGAGGTACTGTATGAAAGTTGAATTACACAACTAGTTTAAATGCCGCAGCATATAGGAATCTGGCACATCGGTAACCTTGAAAAGGAAATCATACAATTCACAGATTTATCAAGGCCTTGACCTTGTTCATTTCCAGCTGAATTCTAAAAGGCTCAAAACCATTTACAGATGCTAAATAAATGTATTTCAACCTCTAGTGTGACAAAGAGACAGCTAATAAGTTAAAGGGAAAATATGCAATGGCAATGATTTTGCTGCCAAGCTGCGGCTCTGACAGAGAAACTAGAAAAGGTCCTAGTAATTAACTTTAAATCATTTTATGTTAACTCAGACTAGAAATTAATATGACAGATATAGTAAATAAAACAAATACAGTATGTTAAAGTGGTTTTGAAAAAAAAAAACATGAAACCTGTCACCTTCCATTTTAGAGTAAGTGCTAACTGAAAGCTTTTTTATATTAAAACTTGCTATTCTAATACAGAAATATGTAAAAAGTATATCCCTCCCACAAACACTATTTCACTACCTCAGTTTATATTTTTCTAATTACTTTAGTTCTTTTCTTTTTTTATTTCATGTCTGGATTTTTCTAGTAAAACAATTCCCACATACATAAAAAACATTATGACAGCACGCTATATCAGAGTTCTTGCATTATGGATTTAAATTCCATGCCTGGCTGTTTGCACATTAAGTTTGCATGCTTTGCCACTCAGCATGGGTTTTCTTCTGGGGACTCTGGTTTTCATGGCACATCACCAAAGATGTCTGGCTTAGGGTAAATGTAAATTCTAAAGTATCCCAGGTTCAGTGTGATCTCTTGTCTGGGGTTTGTCCCCATTTTGTGCCTAGTGCTGGCAGTATGTGCTCTGGCTCCTAACAACTCTGCACTTTGACAATGTCATGTCATCTAAATAAAATACCTTATTGTATAAATTTTAAGTGATGCAGCAGTGAAACAGCCCTACAGTCAGCCATATTGAGTCCTTAGGTTTGAAAACTGAAAGAAACACACTGACAAGTAATGAGATGTGTGGTAAGAGTTACAAAGAAATAGAACTAATGTTAACATTCACACAAACAGTACATCTGTAAAATATGCTATATTGTGTAACTAGTTGATGACACACGATAAATCACGGACTATTGGTTTAGTGTTTAAATCTAAGTTCAGAAACATCAGCGGGCTTCTCATCTGCAAAGTTTATTCAGTATTCACAACAAAGATCTTTGGCATCACAATGATGCTCCACAATTGGTTCATTTACAGATTAATTTACTGATTTACTAGATTTTTCAGAATCACTGTTCTTTATTGAACAAAACTGATCATAATTGGAATCTCATTGTAATTTTTTTATAGGGCTACTGTTTGATTAAAAAATGTAATCACAATTAATTGCACTCTTAAAATTTTTAGTTAAATATTTTTTATTGTTTTCTTATATTTTTGATAAAACAGAAATAACTCTGTGATTACTTTCTAATATAAACCAGTTTTAATAACCACTTGCCTAGGCATATTTAATTCTTTGTAACAGAAACAACTGAATAAACAGTGAAACACTAATCAGTCAACATTTCAAAGTTAGTCGGGTCAGGTTGGGGAGTATGCACTCATACAGTATGTTGCAGCACCCACCATACAATGAAACTGCTCAGGATCCCGGTTGGCAACCCCCAGACAGTCATGTGGTCCAGTTTTACCTTCTCGGAAATGACCCTCTATCTGCCGCAGCCAGGTGTTATGTGGGCATCGCCTTGGCCTGGTCCAGCCACTTGGGTCCTCAATAAAGAGGATCCTGCGAACTGAATAACCCTCGGGGAATTGCGCCACATGGCAGTAGTGCCGTAACTGATGTTCTTTCACAATGCAGGTAACATGCCTCATTTGGGACTCTGTGAGCAACTGCTTGTTCAACACAAAGACAAATCAGCAGCAACCAAGGTTTCTGCAAAGAGACACAGTATCGGAGGAGTCCAGTCTTCGTCTCAAGTCATTGGATAGCGTCCATGTCTCACAACCATATAGCAAAATAGGAAGCACCAGAACTCTAAAGACTTGGACCTTTGTCCTTTTGCATAGATAGCGGGAGTGCCACACACCCCTTTCCAGTGACCTCATGACCCCCAATGCACTACCAATCCGTCTACTGATTTCATAGGAAGAGTCACCAGAGACATGAATGTCCCTACCATGGTAAGTAACCTCTCAACAAGGTTGACACTCTCTCCACAGGCAGCTGATGGCTGTGCCCAAAACGTCATTAAAGGCCTGGATTTTGGTTTTTATCCAGGACACTCGCAAGACCAGACACTTAGAATCCTCACTCAGCCTCTCAAGAGCCCTGAACAAAGCCTCCATTGACTCCGCGAAGATCACAGCATCGTCGGAAAGGTCAAGATCAGTGAATCTTTCTTCACCAACAGATGCCTCAGAGCTGCTGGACCCCATTACCCTGCCAAATACCCATTCCATGCAAACATTGAACAGAGTAGGAGCAGGATCACACCCCTGATGAACCCCAGAATTAACTGGGAAAAAAACGCAGAGGTTCAGCCTCCATTCTGCACAGCACTCACAGTACCAGTGTACCAGCTGGCCCTGATATCCAGCAACTTGGGGGCCATCCTCCAAAGTCTCAGGATGTCCCACAGGGCAGCTCAATCAACTGCTGTACAAAAATTGCTAAAGGCTGCAAGGAAATTCTGTTGATATTTGCGTTTGCGCTCAATGAGAACCCTCAGTGCCAAGATGCGGTCGATGGTAGACTTTTTAGGCATAAAAGCAGACTGCTCCGGCCACTGGTAGGTGAGAAAGTGAACACAGATCTTATTGAGGATGACCCTAGTGAGGACCTTACCAGGTACTGAGAGCAGTGTTATGCCCCTGTAGTTGCTGAAATCCAGGCGATCACCCTTCTCTTTATAGATATGTACAAGTCCCGTTTTCCGGTCAGTTGGGATGACGCTCATCTCCCAAATGGAAGCAAAGATTGCTTGCAATGCCACCAGCGTGGAAAAGTTCACCCCGGATACCACAGATCCCTGCAGCCTTCAATACCCTCAGCTGGTTCACCACCTGTGCAATCTCAATGAGATTGGGTGGTTCACAGCTGACTGGCCAATCAATACAGATTATTTTGTCTGAGCATTAGTTTAATGTGCCACAGTATTTGTCCACATTCTTCCACAAGAAACAAATTTTGTTTATATAATTACCATGAAGGAGTAATTTTATGAACATCTACTAGATTTTTAATATCAGTACTATATGATCTTTATATATAACTAGCAAAATACCCGCACTTTGCAGTGGAGAAGTAGTGTGTTAAAGAGGTTATGTAAACATATATATACATATACATATATACATATATATACATATCTACATATACATATATATATACATATATATATACATATACACATCCACATATATATACATTTATATATATATACACATATCAACATATATATACACATACATATACACACATACATAAACACACACATATACATATATACATATACACATACATACATAGTGCGTTGTGACACGGGCTGTGATTGTTACATGGGAGGGAGACGACAAATCACAGCTTCCCGCTTTCTAATCGGGCCTGTGATTGGTGCTTTGACTGATGCCCAGATCCCACAGTATCTCCCCTTAGGAGAGGCGTTAGGCAAGTGTAATTGAATAGCGGTGCTGCAAGTTTAGCTTTACACCTGTTTTTAAGGCTTATTGACTGAAAGGGGCTTTCATGAAAAAAGTTAGGGCTTTGCTACAGGATACACCCTCCACAAGTTAAGGAAGTAAAAATAAAGGTATATATTTCTGTTGTATTTAAACCTTTTAAGTTTGTATGCAGGCGGCATGGTGGCGCAGTGAAAGGTGTCAGTTAGGAGACCCAGGTTCGCTTCCCTGCGTGGAGTTTGAATGTTCTCCCCGTGTCTGTCTGGGTTTCCTCCGGGTACTCCGGTTTCCTCCCACAGTCCAAAGACATGCAGGTTAGGTGCATTGGCGATTCTAAATTGTCCCTGGTGTGTGGGTGTGTGTGCGCCCTGCGGTGGGCTGGCACCTTGCCCGGGGTTTGTTTCCTGCCTTGTGCCCTGTGTTGGCAGGGATTGGCTCCTGTATTTAGGATATAGCGGGTTGGATAATGGATGGATGGACATTTGTATGCATAGCCCCATTTGCCCGTTTTCATTTTTTTTCGTTCTTCAGTAATATTTCAGCAAACCCGGAGCTTGTCAGTTCAAATCCTGGTACTGACACCACTGTGTGACCCTGAGGAAGTCACTTCACCTGCCTGTGCTGCAAAAAACAAAAGTAATGTAACAAATTGTACCTCAGATGTTGCAAGTTGCTGGAATAAAGGCATAAGTCAAATAGATAAATATGTATTATACACATAGGAACTATTCATTTATTTTCAGTTAAGTCATCTGCAGCAAACCTTTATAAATGAGGGTTTCTCCTTTTTAGATAGTGCAAACTGTTTCTTCTTCATTGAGGTTTTCTCTTGGAGAGCTTTTTTCATTTCATTGAAAATTAAAGCAGCAGCTGCCAAAATATGTAGCTTTCTTATTAATTTTTCAACATTGTGTAAAATAACTTTATAAAGTAACATAAAAGGTTTAAATACTGGTTATCCTTTTACACTAAAATATTACTAAAGAGATACAAAAAAAGTAAAATGTGTATGTTGTTTTTCTTTAAGGAGATTAAATATTACTGAAGAAAGAAAAAAAAAACTAAAACAGCCAAATGGGGCTATGCATACGAACTTAAAAGGTTTAAATAAAACAGAAATATAAACCTTTATTTTTACTTCCTTAACTTGTGGAGGGTGTATCCTGTAGCAAAGCCCTAACTTTTTTCGTGAAAGCCCTTTTCAGTCAATAAGTCTTAAAAACAGGTGTAAAGATATTGACAATAAGCTACGCAAACCCACCAAGACATGGAATCGTTTAAATCAAGGCGCTGCGCTACCTTCTTCCAGATCGGCCCCAAGGCATTCATATTTTTCCAAAGCAGTTCTGGTCTCCATCGGCATGTGTAGCTGAGTCGAAAAACACCATCCCATACTATTAGTTAACGATTAACACATTTCTATATGTATTGTAAGCATACAATACAACTGATAATATGTTGCGCTTATTTATCTGGTGTACCGACATTTTTGCGCGTTTAACGGCTGTGGTTTGTGCCCTTCAGAATGAAAACAGTTTGCATTTACCTTTTTAATAAAAGGCGAGCTTTTAAACCTGAGAAATCACCCAGTAAATGCACACGTTTAATTGCACATGTGTTAATATGTATGCTTACACACTGTTTCTTCTTCATTGAGGTTTTCTCTAGCATGTAGATCGGGGTAATTACATTCACAGTATTCGTAGTCTGAATCACAATCTGATTGTATGGGTGGTTACCTACCAGGTAACGCTTATGGTTGGCCAGCAAGTCAGCTAACATCAGCCACGGTGCCTTCAGTTGTGAGAAGCAGATCATAGAATGGTTGAAAATAGTTTACTGTCAAATAATGCAAAGAGTACACGACACGTGTTTCTCCCTAATTCTTGGCTCATCAGGCTTACACACTCACTGCACTCCCTTATGGGAATCGAACCTTGGACGTCAGCGCTACAGGGGCTTCGCAGCGGTGAAGTATTGCTTTTAAATTTTAATTAAGAAGAAAAGAAAACCTTTTTCAATTGAGGGAAAATATACCAATAACAATTTGTTAAGGATCTGTTTTTTTGTGAAGCTGCCTTTACACAGCCTGTCCGCTGTTTTATAAACGAATGCCATATAAGGCCGTCCTTTCTCCTTCACAGTCAGTTCACGTGATTATGTGGGAGGCATGATGACACAATACGCAACCCCGCCTCCCACTGCCAGCGAGCTGCAGTCCATTACTGTATATGGACAAAAAAGAGGTTCCAGTTATGACCATTACGCTTTGAATTTCAAAATGAAACCTGCCTAACTTTTGTAAGTAAGCTGTAAGGAATGAGCCTGCCAAATTTCAGGCTTCCACCTACACGGGAAGTTGGAGAATTAGTGATGAGTGAGTGAGTGAGTGAGTGAGTGAGTGAGTGAGTGAGTGAGTGAGTGAGTGAGTGAGTGATTGAGTGAGTGAGTGAGTGAGTGAGTGAGTGAGTGAGTGAGTGAGTGAGTGAGTGAGTGAGTGAGTGAGTGAGTGAGTGAGTGAGTGAGTGAGTGAGTGAGTGAGGGCTTTGCCTTTTATTAGTATAGATGCGGTCATACCATTCATTTTCACTGTGAACAGTCAAACTCTGGTGAAATGCTTAGTTTCAAAATTCAATCATTATGAATGTTATGCCATTTACTTTATTCCTTACTAACATCAGATTAACTACACTATTATTCATCCCTTCATCTAGTAAGCCACTTATCTAAATTAACGTTGTAGAGATCACAGACCTATTTGCATTATTATTTAATACATATTCAGTATTGTGTTACTGATTATTTACTTCAGAATGCTGAAAATAGATATTCCCTATAAATCAGACAGGATATACAGTACATGATTACTTTTTTTTTAAACAAGTAATATTTTTAAATGATTGATCTATCAGTAGCCCTACCTACATTGCCTTTCTTTTAAACCAATCAATAAATCCCCTAAAACTATACACTTTCTGCTGAAGCAGAGTGCTATACTGTAAGTCACACTTAAATTAGCAAATGGAGAAAGCAGGTTTAAATGTATATTGAAACTCATACTCAGACTAAACCTAAAAACTATACTAATTAGTGGATGGAAAAATATTTTATCTCTAGAACATCCACCTTCCTAACCCACTTTGCCAGGGCAACAAGAGCCTATCCCAGCAATCAGTGGGTGCAAGGCAGGAACAACAAATGGACAGGGCACCAGTCCATCGTAGGCTGAACACTCACACATACTCTAGGGCCAGTTTAGCAATTCTTGTTCAGCTATCCTGCTTGTCTGTGAACTGCAGGAGGAAACCCACATGGAGAACATGTAAACTCTATGCAGGGAGCACCTGGGACAGAAACCCCAGTCTCCTTACTGTGAGGTAGCAGTACTGCACCACCATGCCGCCTTCTCTAGAACATAAAAACAAAATGTTAGAAGATTTTAACTTTACCTAAAAAAATATTTACTGCAGGTAGACCAGAAAAAAATGTGAAAAATGATACAGAGTTACAGTTATGTCCAACAAATGATTTTTTACAACAGTAAAATTATAGTCAGATGTGGAGATCACAAGGATTAAGAACATTAATAAGCTGATACATCCAGAATTTAAAAAAGTATTCTCCTAACAATCTTAACATTAGCATAAACGTTTCTTCTGTGATAAACAATCCACAATAAGAAACAGAAAAGCAAAAGCAATAGAATTAAGACAGAAATCAAGATATGGAATTCTGCATTTTTTGCAGACCTCCATACTATCTGAATTTGGGGAATTCAGTTATAATCAAAGGAACACATTAGTAAGGAATGCATTAGTGAGTATGAGAAAGTCCTAGGCACAGACATATAGTAATTAATTGTGCGTAAAAAAACACTATAGCTATACAGTTATCCCTCCTCCATCGCGGGGGTTGCGTTCCAGAGCCACCCGCGAAATAAGAAAATCCGCGAAGTAGAAACCATATGTTTATATGGTTATTTTTATATTGTCATGCTTGGGTCACAGATTTGCGCAGAAACACAGGAGGTTGTAGAGAGACAGGAACGTTATTCAAACACTGCAAACAAACATTTGTCTCTCAAAAGTTTAAACTGTGCTCCATGACAAGACAGAGATGACAGTTCCGTCTCACAATTAAAAGAATGCAAACATATCTTCCTCTTCAAAGGAGTGTGCGTCAGGAGCAGATGTCAGAGAGATAGAGAAGAGCAAACAAATCAATAGGGCTGTTTGGCTTTTAAGTATGCGAAGCACCGCGGCACAAAGCTGTTGAAGGCGGCAGCTCACACCCCCTCCGTCAGGAGCAGAGAGAGAGAGAGATAGAGAGAGACAGAGTTTGTTTTTCAATCAAAAATCAATACGTGCCCTTCGAGCTTTTAAGTATGCGAAGCACCATGCAGCATGTCGTTTCAGGAAGCAGCTGCACAAAAGATAGTAACGTGAAGATAATCTTTCAGCATTTTTAGACGAGCGTCCGTATTGTCTAGGTGTGCGAACAGCCCACCTGCTCAATCCCCCTACATCAGGATCAGAGAAAGTCAGCGCAAGAGATTGAGAAAAGTAAGCTGGGTAGCTTCTCAGCCATCTGCCAATAGCGTCCCTTGTATGAAATCAACTGGGCAAACCAATTGAGGAAGCATGTACCAGAAATTAAAAGACCCATTGTCTGCAGAAATCCACGAACCAGCAAAAAATCCACGATATATATTTAAATATGCTTACATATAAAATCCGCGATGGAGTGAAGCCGCGAAATGCGAAGCGCGATATAGCGAGGGATCACTGTATAATTCAAATGTAATTGTAAAATTCCTTTTTGCACTAAGGATGTTTTTGTAAAGCAAATGGCTTCCTTTACAGGATAAGCTTACACGTCTAAGGTATGAATGTTTTCTCCAATAGTCATTCATTTATGTAAAGATCTTTATAAAAAAAAAAAAAAAACAAATCATTAACATATGAGGTTACTGGCTTTGTAGAAGTGTTCACAGAAAAGTGCTTACATTTTGATCGAACTGCATGACCAACAGAGCCTAACCTGATAAACCTTAAGTTTCCAACACATCAATCGAAGCAGCGATTAAATGATTCAGCCACCCTTTTACTGTTGGATGTCTACAGCAGGATTATTAATCTGCTGCTCATGAACAGATAATAGTACTGTCACAGGTCATTTACAAGAGTAAAAGTTATGACAGGAGGCAAAAATATATTTTATGCTAACACTCCTTGACCTTTCGTCAGTAAAGGGCTTGAACAGTTGGCCCATAGCTTCCCAACATTTAGATGTTAACATCAATTTCAAAGCAGCATCCATACATGAGATAGTTAGTTGAGAGAATATTTTAATTTATCACAGGATTAACAGCCTCTAAGAAAAAAACTCATTGCCCATTGTGAATTTCAGTGGTATTGTATACATGACAGCTTGTCTTTATCACAGTTAATACTTACTGGAAAACAACCTGACCTTTGCTACATAGAAGTGCCTCTGTGATGATGAATTCTGCATGATTGTACATGCATCTGGTTAAAATTCCAGTTAACATAATGATTTCAATTTTTCCTAGTGACTAACTTGGACACCAGGCCCTCAATGAAGTCTCTTGCCATACTTAGATCTCATTACTGGCTTTCAAAGTAAAAGTTATAATAGAAATAAAAAATATTCAGGTCAGATTTTCTGAAGCTATGCATGAGTTACTTTGGAGGAAAAAAATATATTCATTCAGAACCATGGATATCTCCAAAATGTAAAACATGCTTTACAACATTCATTTGATGCTTTCTGACATAATACCCAAAGCATATGATGTATCTTGAATGTGATCAAGTTTAACTTCTTCCATTCGCCAAATACTAAAACTTAGACAAAAATTTAACCAACCAAGGAATGTTGCAATTTACACAGAAATCGTAGGCTTTTAGAAAATGACTCCATGTAAAGATTACATTAAAACAGCAAATCTGGTAGGCTTGTGGACATAATGGCACATGACAAACCACCACAAAACATGTAGGCAGCGTCTAAACATGTCTGACAAGATGATTGGACAAGTCCATTTTTTAAAAAGAAGGCACAAACAATGGAGCATTTCCTTAACCCAGAGGTTTCCATAAACCATATGCTCTTCACAAACAAACACAAATTTGCAGAGATCCTTTCACAAGCACATGTTAGGGTCGGTGGAGGGTTACACTTCAGTTTCAGTTACTCTGGTCACATACCCTTTGGGGAAATAGTGGTCATTCTTTATAAACAGGTTTTTTTTTATTTACGTTTTGTCTGAACGGTACACAGTGGTATCTTTGTGACACAATTGTTTTATTTTCATTGAATTTATGCTAGTGGGCTCAGACAGAACTGGAAAAAAAATCCAAATTTACATTAGTAACATATGACTGTGTTATTCCTTGTCATTGCCTTGAATGAAAACAGTATTAAATATATGATATAAATGAAGATATCTACTCACATGGCCAGTTACTAAATGTCTGTCAACTATAAAAACTAACTTGTTCCACACTGGGCATTTTACTTGAAGCAAGCACCAAAACAGGTTTCAGGACACTGCCTCAGCCTTCCTTCTTGCCTGGAAAGGGATGCTGCCCCCTGGCCAAAAATACATTATGTCAAAAAAGACAAATCTAAGCTTGCTGAAAACATACAACTTAATACAGTACCATCCATCCATACATCCATTTTCTGAATTTGATTTTTACATAATTTGAGGGATTCTGACAGCATGTGAGGCCCACTGTGAGCCAACCCTGCTTAACCTTCAAGTTCACTTCAGGGCACAGTCATTCAAACAGCTACAAGAGAGGAAACCTTTCCTGATAATCAACCACTGCACCACAATTCTGCTTAACGAAAGACAGTTTTTATAGTTTGTGTTAAAGGAATAAAAAGAAAACCTACTTACAGCAGGCCATTTGATTATACAGTAAAGCACTGATGCCACTGGCCTAATAAACCCACTGTTATTATATGTTACTAAGCAATAGGTGTGTTTATTGCATTAGTAAGCCTCAAAGCACAGTTTTGCCAAAAGGTATGTAACAGTAATGTTTACTCTTCTTTTGTGCTAACTAACTGGGCTTTGCTAGAATGGAACAATTGATGGTAATTTCAGAAACAGACACTGTCTGCAGGTCACTCTGAAGCCTGCATAAATCATCACCAGCTGTAAGAGATGTCTTTTTATGTGTCTGCACAAATGCACAAGAAAACCCACAAAATAAAAATCATACTGTATATTCACACAGTTTTAGCATTAAGTTATTCTAATTTGAAAAATGGTTAGTCAAATAATCCACGACAAAAAATATCTTAAGCATTTCAAGTTGGCTAGCCTAGATCAGTGCTTCTCTAACTTTTTAGAGTGTTTTCATAAATAAACAAATAAATGATGGCAACACCATTTGAAAAATAGCAATCCAACAACTTGGTCTTTTCTACAACAAGCACTCAATAGGAATTTAAAGGAAAAGGGGTTCAAGTAATTTGACATTAAATATAAAATGCACTGCTACTCAAACGTTTTTAGAGTGAGACTCCATTTGACCTCATTTTACGAAGAAGCACCTTCACACACTTTGCTATTTCATAGTACAACCTTCCATTATGAATTTGACAGGAAAAGAGGTTCAAGCTCTTTGACAGTAGATGTAGACATGTTACCTCACCCTCTTTCTTGCAGGATGTTAACAATGTTAATTGAATTGAACTTAAAAAAAAAACAAACAGCACAAAATTAGGATAAAACATAGCCAAAATAACACTTAAAAAATAAACGGTATCAAACAAAGACCACCACTTCCACTCCCCCAAAGTAGTACCAACAACAACAATACACTCAAAAAGACATGTTCACTAAATTGAAAGTAGTAGTGTCACATGCACAGAATACAGCGAAACTCTTGCTTTCAACACCAACCAACATGCAGCATGTGAAGTATTTTGTCCATGTTGAAAATTGAACAGATATACTTGTATGTAACAGATGAAAATTCTGTAGTAAGTCATAGAGTACAATTTATTAAAGCAGCCTACCAATGGGAAGCATGAATGGACCATTTGAAGGTGTTGAAGCCTTTGAAAAGTCTTGGTTGAGTGATCTGCGGAGCACACTTCCTCATTCATTCTATTGTCATTTTGATGACCCTTTATTTTTGTCATCTTTTAAAATAATTAAACATCTAAAATGTACATTATAATGATCCTAAGCCACATTCATGCTGACAGAGACAAAGAACAGATACTATTACCTGCATTCATGAGCCAACACTGGCATTAGGTTATTTGGTGACCCAGCTGCTACTAATTTGTGGCCACAGGTTAGAGGAAAAACTGGCTTCAGGTATGGAGATTCTTCTTATTTTTGCAGGTGAAAGAAAGGCTGACCTATAGTAAAACCACACCCTTGATGTCAAATAAAGATACTATCAGTTTCAGAGACAGAGTGATAAAGAGGAATAAACTGCTAGCAAGCTAAACAAGTTGTTTTGAATGTTGTAGAAAGAAATCTTAGAAAAAGCCTGAGACTAATGCCAGGCGAACAGTGTGTTGGTGAAAAGTCTTTTATCCCAAGACCCAGGAGCCGACCTTCCCTAATCAGGTCAGGTTGGGGAGCAAGCACTGGACCCACCACATGACAAAACAGCTCAGGATCCTGGTTGGCAACTCCCCAGGCAGATAAGTGGTCTAGTCCCACCGGCCAGAAATTACCCTCTATCTGCTGCAGCCAGTTGTTACGTGGGCACCCCCTTGGCCTGGTACAGCCACTTGGGTCCTCAGCAATGAGGACCCTAAGAGCCGGATCACCCCCAGGGGAATCGCGCCACATGGCCATAGTGCCACAACTGACGCTCCCTCACAATGTAGGTAATGTGCCTCATTCGAGACTCCATGAGCAACTGCTCATTCAACACAAAGTTAAACCAGCAGTACCCAAGGATTCTCTGAAGAGACACAGTACCAAAGGAGTCCAGTCTTTGTCTCAGGACATTGGATAACATCCATGTTTCATAACCATATAGCAAAACAGGAAGCACCAGGACTCGAAAGACTTGGACTTTCGTCCTTTTGCATAGGTATCGGGAGTGCCACATACTCCTTTCCAGCGACCACATGATCCCCCATTCTGTCCCAATCCGTCTACTGACTTCATAGAAAGTCATCAGAGACATGAATGTCACTGCTGAGGTAAGTAAACCTCTTGACAAGGTCAACACTCTGCAGACAGACACACTGGTGATGGCTGTGCCCAAGAGGTCATTAAAGGCCTGGATCAGGAAATTCACAAGGCCTGACACACAGACTCCTCGACAACTCACAGTCAACAGCCCCGATCAGAGCTTCCATTGACTCCACGAAGATCACAGCATTGTCAGCAAACTCAAGTTCAGTGAATCTTTCTTCACCAACAGATGCGCCACAGTCGCTGGACCCCACTGCCCTGCCCAACATCCAGTCCATGCAAGCATTGAACAGAGTAGGAGCAAGAACACACCCCTAACGAACCCCAGAATCAACTGGGAAAAACACAGAGGTTCTGCCTTCACTCTACACAGCACTCACAGTACCAAAAAAAACCAACAGATTGAATGATTTCAGAGGATGTTGAGTCTCGCTCAGGTTATAAAAAAGGCCACACTGTAGAACAGCCATCTTAATCTATTAGTTACAAACTGATTGCTTTGGAGCAAAGTATCTAGTGAGGATTCATTATTGCTGTGTGCACAGCTATGCTATGAAATGAAACAAAAAGATGAGAGACTGGCTTAGAAGAAAAAAATATTGATGTATTGTCCATTTTTCAATCAGAACATAAAATAAGAATGATAAAAAGACAACACACAAGCAGCAAAGTGTGGCAAGCAGCAATGTTCTGATAGAATGCATTACTCATTGATTATCATTCAATAAATCATTATTTGTGACAGAAGGACAGTAAAAATAGGCAATGCTCAATTTCTGATTGTCTTTTGATCCTGTATCATATAACTTTTCAAATTTGCTGTTTCCTTGCAAAAATGTTGTGTGTCTGAGAATGATCACTGGAACAGAAAAATCACTGTTTGGAACTTACACACTGCTAATGCAACAACCTTCTGATCGCTCTTTTGAAGATAAATCTGAACAAACTCGTCTTTGATTCATCATCTTTAAACTGTGTAATATGACTTAAACATTCTTGCAACTATTCATGTATTTGTGACCATTTCATCTTTTAAAACTATGAATTTAAGATAACCCTATATGATTATTAATACAATTATACTGCTTCTTTACAATGGTGTTGAAAATTACATTTTTCAGTTTAGTACATTATTAACATGTTTTTCCTTTTGCCTTATGATATTTATTATGTTCATGTATTTGTCTAGGTGTAATAATTTCACACACCTTGTAAGTACAGTCTATTTTGTAAACATTAGATGGACTGTACTTGCCTTTTCTTCATGCATTATGCACATCTGTTAGTTATTTTGCTACTTGTAATTTTTTGCATTAGAATTTTTGCTAAGTTTTGTTAATAAATTTACCCTAAGGTTCTTTTAAAATTAGTAGGAACTAAGGACAGATTCTGCACATGGCAGTGTGCCTTCATTGTTATTATAAGTACAGAGAATTCTCTTTAATAAGAATTTCATCTTTTTACTTTCTGGCAGTGCTTATTATAATAGTTAAATGTAAATTTTGCATATGGTACAAAAATGCAACATAACTAGGTACATAACCAAAAACTAGTGGCAACCTTTCGGTTTATTTTCATTTACATAAAGTGTTCTAACAAAAATTATGGATTTAATTCAATCAAACTGCTAACTGGACATGCAACTTTCATTAATTAATTAATATAGTACACAATTGTCAATGTACTTCTTAATCGTCCTTTGTGCACAAAATGGAAAAACAGCTTTTAAGGCACACTCTATGTGACACACTGCTGAACCCAAACAGCAAAATAATATAAATGCAAAGTTTTACTTTTGTGTAATATGGTGGCAGGGCATGAAGATTGGTACAAAAGTGAAATGTGATCCAGGCGTACATTATGTAGGCTTTTAGTTTGCGGTAATTTGTTTTACATGTTAAATGTTAAGGCAAATTAATCTCACATATCTCCTTCATTTTCCAGCAAAGTTAGGTTATCAATAAGATATTTACCAATTCTTTTTAAACATCAAAAAATGGTAGGGGTGGGGAGCTAAGAATGCTTTAGGCTGTCAGGCACCATGTCATAATGTGGACAAAGTCCAAAGAGGTCAGAGTACAGTAAGAGCTATGACACGGACTAGCTTATGGACAGAAGATCATAGTCACTGCTGAACAATAACAGGTTTATCGAGAAGATCGTGCAGCACTGCACAGAATACAGTTTTTTTGGGTAATACCCATATTTACTGTTTATTTTTAAAAACACATTTTTTTTTCTCCATAGAGAAAAACTAATGTAACCACATGGCCTCATTAAGTAACACATTACTTTGCCGTTCCTATGTCCTCATAAATTTTTAAAAAATATATATCCACCTTAGAATACTGACAAAATCACCTATACTGGATGAGAAATACTGAATACATGCATTGTGCTGTACATTAACACTGTAAATATATACAAAAAAATTATAACCTTATTTGAATTAAAATAAATATACGTTTTCAGAAACAGCTGAGAGTTGGAGGTAGGCTGCTTGCTTGCACTGTAGAAGAGAATGAGGAAAACGTTAGTGCCTTTCTAACGATGAGTAACGTATTTCATTTTATCGCCTTTATTCAGTTTATTTGTTTCTAGATTGCAAATTATTTTAGAATGATAATTTATTTGATGATATACCAAAATAAAACAGGCCGGAGGGTGGCACCCAACTGAAGGATGTTTTAGTAGTGTATTACCTGTGTATTCTACCAAAACAGAAATAACATTAAAGGCACATACAAGTAAAATCCTAATCCAGTGCTAAGGGGCTGACCTGTGGCTGTGTGAATTACTTGGTAGAATACACAGCCGTCACATTACTAAATGTTCTAATACAAGCACCAGGAGGACAGTAAAACAAGTGCTGGGCTTTTACTTATATGCTTTTCATCTGCTTTTAGACTGTCGAGCCTCCTTTTTAATAGAAGGAGGTTTTAAATGTTGACTTTGAAGTTAATGCTTTGGTTTAGATAGCAGACTCACCAAAAGATGTATTTCAAAATGTAAACTTGATGTCAGTCAAGGAAGGATGTTTTATCCCTCACTGGTTCTCTCCAGGGATGTGTACTTTTGTTCCTTTGGTATTTCTCATACTTGTATACTGATGACTGTGAAAGCCATTATTATGATAGACACAAATCAAAACAGACAGGCCATTCAAAGAGGATGCCTTACGAGAGAATAAATGTTGTGAAAAGCCAATAATATTGATAGCCCTGTTGTGGATTATTCTGATCAGTGCTCTAAATACACAATCTATACAAATATTTTTAGATGGTTTGTCAAGCATTTTGAATATACTGAAATGACTGTTTTCATAGTGGTCCTGCTGAGAGGCAAATTTTGCATTGCACACCTAAGTGGGGTTAGGGAAGTCTGGTGCATATGGCCAGACTGTTAATAACTTGACCCTTACTAGGACAAACATGAACAAAAAGTGTGATAAACTATAGCTGTCAAAGGTAAGGTTATATTGTGAATGATTTTTATGATTTTTGGAGCTGGAAGACATTTTAGTATTTAAACATGCATTCATAAGCATTGAGTCATAAACATTTAAAAATGATTATATACTAAAGAAAGCAACAATTTAGTTTTTCATATATATGTTTCATATATTGCTGGTTTATAGTACTCATTTAAGATATGAATATAATAAGATTACTGTAGGAATTAGATTTATTACACTGGAAAAATAACAGAGATCACATGTTGAAAGGTCTTGACCCAAAACTCAGTGGTGTAAATAGAGAGACTGTGATCTCAGCTGAGAAAAAGATGCAATTTCTTGCATCTTAGTTTTAATAATAAAGAAGGTTGTGTTTTTGGTGAGGCTTATTCACTTGCAAAAGAAGAAGATCCATTAGGCCCACTACCAATGACACTTGCCTTCTATTTGTTGTTGTTTTCTCTTTCTGCTATTGTCAGCACAACCAAAAGAGAAACGTGTCATTCATTTTGTTACAAAATTGACTGCTCATGCTTCCACTTTATAACAAACGATTGTGTTTTTTCTGCTACAAATTAATCTACCAGGCAAATAAAAAATAGCTTTAAAACTGTAAGAGTATATGCAGTATTTGAAATTGTGTGCCTATGATGGGCTGGCACCCTGCCCGTGGTTTGTTTCTGCCTTGCACCCTGTGTTGGCTGAGATTGGCTTCAGCAGACCCCCTTGACCCTGTGTTAGGATATAGCGGATTGGATAATGGATGGATGGTTGAAATGGTGTGCCTGCATATAGAAAAACTGTCACCAAACCTAAGGCTGGTACTGTACTTCACTATGTTATAGGAAACTATGTCTGCAGTAAGTCATTTTAGCAAGATTCACTATCTACCATACGCACCCAGCTGCTGTCTAAATCACTAGCCATTTTGTACTTTTGCAGAAAGATACGATTAGGTATAAGATTAAGAAACTGCATTTTTCTCAAACAAGAATTAAACTGGTCACAGTTAATATTCACAAGTGGATCATCATGACATAAACTTTCAATCAGAGACAGCAGCACAATTCATAATATGCAAGCTTGAAATGATTAGCATGATTAATTGACAATCCATACAGTATGGGTATATGTACTGCATGGTCATGTGACTAGTGTAAAGACTCCTCACAGGTGTTTTGAATGTTAATACCAAGTACAGTATTTAGTTTAAATAATGAAAAATTAATGAAAGTTACATGTAAATGTGTGTCCCTCACTTTAATTAATAGGCAGGTGACAGTAACTTATAATGATGTCTTTTATATTACAAGATTTTGCTTGTTTTTAAGGATACATCACCATGTAACATTGTTTTCATAAAATTACATGTCCAAGCTTTACCTTTCCAAGTAGAAAAACATAATTTATGAATGGATGCCTGCTAATCATGTAGAAGTGACCTGGGCATAAATGAAATAGCATCCTTTATTGCTTTTCTTGCTTGTCTTTCCCTGCAGGTTACTGTTTCGTTGTTACTTGTTCTCCTAGGAATGTGCTTCCCTAAGGGGGACTGTATGGCTATTTCCAGAAGACTGATTGAGACCTTAGCAATTTTTATGCTTTTTGATGTAATCTAGTAAAAAAAAAAAAAGAAAGAATGAAAACACATCTCTGGAGGAAAATAAGAATTATGCATTTTTAATTGATAGCTTGAGTGGATAAACATAATGCAGGTAATTCTTATTTAAGTATCAAGTAAAGCTTATATCAGACTTAGGTGGACAATTGTGCAGTTGCCATCTGGGTGTTGTTATCAAAATATGTTGAGCTATTTATTGAAATATATCAACAGCATAAAGCCAGAATCTATTTTTAATGCACAATGAGCAATAGATGAGAATGTTACTAAGTAAATTATAAAAATGCATTTGTTAAAGTTAAAGAATGGATTGCTGAATATTAACATACTTAATTTTAAATATGAAGTAATCAAAAATGAATTTAGTAATTTATTTATTTTAGTCATGCACAGCCAATCATGCATCTTAGAAATTTAATTCTACTCAACTTTGGATTCTGTAAATTAGGTTACCCAAACCTTCAGCAAAAACAGCTTTCAAAATAAATTAGTAACGTTTATGTGGGTAATAGCCAAAAACTGTGGAGACAGCTATGATAGATTAGACAACTTGAGAGTAGTATTAACATGGCAGAATATTATGAAATCAATGTAACCTAAATTAAGGTTATGAGGAGCCATGGACAGTACATAGTACAGCCCAGTCACACACACAGGTCACACACAGTTGCCAGTCAACCTCATCTGCACGTCTTTGGAGATATGAGAGAAAAACTGAAGTATCCACCTCTAGACAGTAAGCTCTTCAGCATGATACCTTGACTTGGCAGCATGCAATGAAAATGAGAAAAGTGACAGAAGCACAGGGTAAGATGGATCCAATCAAAATGAGGTTACTATGAATATTCATGAACAAAAATGTTGAGGTCAATACACTGAAAAAACAGGAAACATCACAAGGGCAAATGGTAGATGAAAAGAAGCAAAACAAAGACACCGCAGTTGAGAGAGAGCCAAAACTCAAAAGAACCCGAATATTAGGAGCTTAAAACTGAGCACTTGTAAACAAAACAATGATAGTTTACAGTATTTGCAAACAAACACAATAAGCTTCCTGATACTTTTTTAACAACAACCTTTTAAATTTTAAATGTGTAGATTTATGAGTATGCATGACAGGAGGTACTGTAGATGACAAACCTCAATTGCTTTAATATTGTAATGACACATATATTTCCTGAAACTTTATATATACATGTAATATACTTTTGCAAAAACCAGATTAAAAATAACTCTGAATGCACAAATGTTAATGAAGACAAGAGGCCATCTATCTGTTCTCATCCTCTTACATCTGAGAGCAACATGTGCTACCATTGATCACAATATATTTATAAATCGCCTTAGTCAGTGACTGGCAATGTCTTTAATTGGTCTGAGTCTTACTTAACAGGTAGAAAATTCTTTGTTAGTTGTGGTAATTATACTTCAAAGACACATGATGTTCTATATGGTGTTCCACAAAGATCTATCCTGGGTTCACTGCCGTTTATGATCTATATGCTTCCATTAAGTCAGATTATCTCAAGATAACATGAGCTACCACAGCTATGCTGATGACACACAACTGTATTTATCAATAGCACCCCTCTTGGTTCAATGATCCAATGTCTTACTTGTGTTTCTGAATGGATGAGTAGTAATTTTCTCAAGTTAAATAAGGAGAAAACAGAAATTTTAGTTATTGGAAAAAATGGTAAAGTAAGGTATTAGAATTAAACTTGATCCATCCATTATCCAACCCGCTATATCCTAACTATAGGGTCACGGGGTCTGCTGGAGCCAATCAGAGCCAACACAGGGCGCAAGGCAGGAAACAAACCCCAGACAGGGCACCAGCCCACCGCAGGGCATGCACACACACACACACACACACACACACACACACACACACGAAGCACACACTAGGGACAATTTAGAATCGCCAATGCACCTAACCTGCATGTCTTTGGACTGTGGGAGGAAACCAAAGTACCCGGAGGAAACCCACGGCAGACACGGGGAGAACATGCAAACTCCACGCAGGGAGGACTCGGGAAGCGAACCCGGGTCTCCTAACTGCGAGGTAACAGCGCTACCCACTGTGCCACCGTGCTGTAAATTTGATCCATTAGGCTTAAAAGTCAAGACGAAGGTAAAGAATTTAAGAGAAAGCATTTTTTCACTTAAAGAATATAACAAAAGTTAGATCCCTTATAA
Source organism: Erpetoichthys calabaricus (assembly GCF_900747795.2). NCBI lineage: Eukaryota > Metazoa > Chordata > Cladistia > Polypteriformes > Polypteridae > Erpetoichthys > Erpetoichthys calabaricus. The sequence continues at coordinate 123,063,172 of NC_041402.2, read as the reverse complement.
CTTTGCAAGATGCTGAAAAATTAGTTCACGCTTTTGTTTTCAGTCGACTAGACTATTGTAATGCACTCCTTTCAGGACTACCAAGAAAGACATCAATCTTTTGCAACAAGTGCAGAATGCAGCTGCTAGAGTCTTAACTAGGAAAAGAAAATCTGAGCACAACACTCCAATTTTGATGTCATTACATTGGTTACCTGTGCCATTCAGAATTGACTTTAAAATACTGCTAAGGGCTTACAAAGCCTTAAATAATCTCACCCCATCCTATATTTTGGAATGCCTGTTACTTTACACTCCAACTAACCTAAGATCTTCCAGTGAGGGTCTGCTTATAATTCCAAGAGCTAAACTTAAAAGAAGTGGTGAGGCGTCCTTCTGCTGCTATGAACCTAAAATCTGCAATAATTTATTGAAATAAATTTGCCCGACTAACACAGTAGATCATTTCAAAGAACTGCTAAAAACACATTATTTTAACATGGCTTTCTTATAGCTACATTTAAGTGTATCCCTGTTAAACTGTATGTGCACTAAATTATCATTTTCATCAAGGCTCTGCAATCCATACTAATCCCTACTATTCTCTGCTGTTCTTTTTTTCGTTTTTTCTGTGGTGTCGATCTGTGCCACCACCACCTACCTGATCAAGGCACCATACAATCCCTACATTGATGGACTGAAGGCAGAACCCCAGATGTCCACATGACCACCATTATCAAATTCTTTCACATGAAGCCTGAAAGCCATGAGGACTGATTTAGATCATTTATGTTATGTAGAATGCCCAGTGTGGGCTGGGCAGTCTCTAGGCCTTGGAACCCCTGCAGATTTTTTTTCTTTTCCTCCAGCCCATCTAGAGTTTTTTTTTTACTTTATTCTTTGTTATTTAGTATTTCCTAATCTTAGGGTTAGGGTTTCATTATATTATTTCATTGTTTCATATAAACTTTTCTTTCTTCATTTTGTAAAGCATTTTGAGCTACACCATTTGTATGAAAATGTGTTATATGAATAAATGTTGTTGTGGACAAAATCAAACAAAAAACTAAAAATATATTCATATCAAGTACCCTTTCTCAACTGCTTCAGTCCTTGGAATGTTGTTATGTAAGTCTTGTACTGTGCCTCAAGGTATTGAACCATTCTACAAAAAGAAACATTTTCTGTTCTTTGACGAAAGAAGTTGTAGAAACTTACTTTGCAATCACAAACTTCCCATAAAGGTTCAATGATGTCCACATGTAGTGATTGAGGAGGTCAAGAAAGTTGCTTGAGTTTACTCAGTTGTTTATGTAAACACTCTTGAATTAGTTTAGCAGAAGCATTTATGGGATCATTATTATCCTGAAATAGGGGAACCTAAGGGAATGGTGTTTGTAAGATAATCTGCACCTAAGCCAGTAAAATGGGCTCATGTTTTTTATTGGCTGTTCAACTTATTGACACCCACAAATTGGCTTCCCATACCATTAAAGAAATCTGACCACGTTTAACTGTTATCAAAAGACACTTTGGGATGAAGACATCCTGATAATAGGGTATAGTATGAAATAGGAAGATCATCTGACCATATTTTTTTATTTCCTATTGTTTAGGGGTTCAGGTTTTGTCCTTCTTACACCAGGTTACACATCTTTGTATGTAGGGTTTGGATGCAAGTGGTTTCTGAATGGCAGCTCTACCATCAATTGCACCCTTGTGAAATTCATTATGTGCATTTTTTTGTTGAGGCAGGGTCACAGAGGTGCTAATTCCACTCTGTAGTCATTTTTGAGGCTGATTTTTATGGCATCTAAGTGCTGTACTGAAGCTAATGGTGGGCTTCGGCTTACATCAATCTTTCTCCTCGCAGCTTGTCTATGTTAGGTATATGTGGCCATTTTTTAGATTGTTCCCCTTGACACATGACATGCTTTGAAGACCCTCTTTGGGACTCTGTTAATTGCCTCAAGTTGCTTTGAAAATGCAGAGCTTGACTGTAGTTAACACTTACTATTACCTGGCATTCAACCTAATATGACTCATCTTTGCAGCTGCATTTGTAATTGTTCAGTTACCTTAAACTCTTGTAATGTGGTGTTTCTATTATTTTGTCCACTTCCTGTATATTTGGTATTTTTTCTTAATATTTTCAGATTCACAAACACAATGCATCCATTCAGCCATCATTTTAAAACAATTAGTTTACAGTAGTTCAAGGGAGTCAGTTCCACCATCACAGGGATCAAAACAGAACCAATGCATTATATGGCATCAGTCACGCAGACACCAATAACAACTGATAGCAAATGAATTATAGTCACAGTCGCAAGGGAGCACAGAAAAAACGCACAGGAAGCAGCTGGGTGGGTACTTGATCCTGGATCTCCAGAACCAGTGAGTCAGCAGCTCTAAACATCATCTAAAACTTGTTCAATATAGTTAGTTACCTAACTGCTTCTTGATTTGGTAATCTATCTGTTTTTATGGCCAAAACAAGTTTGTGAGATTTGTTAAAAATATTTTTTTGGTTTTTAATAAAGAAATTAATTTAGCATGCCAGGACACACCTAAACTGCAATTGGAGGTCATGTTGAATTACCACCTCACGTCTTTCTAACAAGTGGATGCCACTCTGGTAAAGAATCATCTCTCTTCTTTTAGCAGTCACTTATTTCCTGACTGGAGCTCAGGGCTTGGTCCCAAATGAATTTTATTTCAGGCTGTAGCGTACAGACTAAACCTTCTGTTTAACACCAACAATATTAAAAACAGATGCCATTTACATCTATACTAATAGATTGTGACAAGGAAAGAATCAAGAAAGTACCCCTTCTGCTGAATGGTCATATTAAATGGAAAATTTGATTTTTTTGTTCCATTATTTAGAAGCCTATGTGGTCTCATAATGACAGATATTTGATCATGAGACTGTAAGACCGCAAGTGTTTGCTTTTGAAAAAAATAATCTTTTGAAAGAAAATCAACAAATCCAATAATCAGAATATGAACATTCACAATTACACAGGCACACTTATTGCATGGATTACATATCTTGATCTTCTGATAGCACAAATTGGATAAAATTGAAATATGGTGGACTTGTAAATCTTCTAAGAAAATAGAGCAAATATGTGCCATTTTCGTTCCAAAAAACCTTACAGAACTTTAGCACTTTTTCAGCTGCCCTGCTGTGTGGTTGTCAGATCTGATTGTTTTTACCTCAGCTAGACAAACAAGATCAGGTTGCTTAGTACTCATCTGTCTGAGTTTTTATCACAGTCTGCCTCCCAGGCAGTAGATTTTAGCTTTTGAGAGGCACACATTGTACAAAAAGTGACTTTATAAACAGTTTTTAGAGTTCCAATTGTTGTAATTGAGGCACAAATTATGATACTCGCATATTATTTTTTTCCATTTATACAAAGATTAGTCAGAAACTTGGTAGTTGTTGGTTTAGTGGTATGGATCACACTCAGCGGCCTGGTATTCCTTGGAGTACCATTCTATGTTTTTTCCAGGAATAATACATTTATGATAAATGTGTTGACATGGCATAATTTAATGTGTGTGTAGAAGGAGATTTCCAAATTATAGCCAGTGCTACTGAAAACTCTTGACTATTTTAAATCTCTCTCTTTTGTGTTGTGGGTAAAGGCTGCCATATATGATTTTTTGATACAGACTACATTAATTTTGGTTGACAACATAAGGAAACTAAAGAAAATGCAAAAAATATATTTATACAATTTGTTTCAAGAAAACAACATGCAGAATTATGGGCATAATTAGAAATTGTATAAAGTGTAAATATAGATAGGTAATGCTTCAGGTGCACAGGCTGATGGATTTGTGGGGCCAAATGATCATTATTGTGCACCATTTTGGTCTGTGTAATATAAGAAGGATACACTACCATTAGACAAATTCCACAGGATAGCTACCAGAATCATTTCAGGGTTTAAGAGTATGAGTCATCAGGAGAGACTGCAGAAGCTGAATCCTTCTGGTCTGAGAAAATTGAGTCTAAAATGAGACCCGATACAAGTTATGTAATGGAATAAACTGAAGTCAGCTACTACTATTAAAATTAAACTTCAATTCATGCATCCTTTTTGCAGATCTCCACACCACAATTGCATAGGATGAGGAAAGAGAGATAGCATATTACTTATTTCCTATAACACGGTAATTCCTCTGTCCCAAGATGGTAGTTCAACTAAACAAGTTTAAGCATTAAAAAAAAATCTGCCATCAAGATACTACAAGATTCCATATGACCATGACAGTCAAAACCTTACATAAAACAAATGACAAATAATATTGGTGTAAGCAACACAAGCCAAGCATATTTATTTTAGATGACTGACAAGAATGCCAGTTGACACAAAAATAGTACTGCCTGAGTCAAGTGAAGACCTGACATCATGCTTTTAATCAGGATGTGCTGAACTGCCAGTTCAACAGTTTTATATTACTAGGTGACTAAAACACACTAATGCTGACCCTATATTGGTGGTTGATGGAAGGGCCATCATACGGTTTTGCTATATGAAAAATACAATTTTTATTTGTTTCCCCCTTTTAGGGGACACATTTGCTCTTTTAAATGTTTATCTATACATGCTCTTATTTAAAATATAACCATAAATAAAAAGACAAATCACAAAAACTAATATAGATCATACAGGCAGGTAAAGATGTTGCATGCAGTACACGGCAAATATGTAAGCCATTGGATACTAAAAGCAGCAACACAACCTCACTAAACAAGTCTTTATTTTACATAACAGAGCATTCTCAATTCCATAACAACACTTGTAAGTAACCGGAACCTAATGTGAAAGTATCAGGGCAGGATGGCAGTCCATGGCAGGGCACAATCACAGAGACAGAGATCACTTACAGGAGGCAAACCAGAGGACTTGGACAGAAAAAAACATGTAGCCATGGGAAGAATTTGTAAACTCCACATAGCCAGTATCCAGGGTCGAGATATGAACTCATGACACTACAGGGATTATTGTGGTATCATGCCTCCCCCAGAATAGTGCCAAGGAGAATAAAAAAAGATTGGTGTTCTTATTGTAAAATAAAGCCAGCCAGGTACAAAAGAAAACATGAAAAAAGAAACAGTTTCTACTGTATCTCTGGGCCTTCTTAAACAACTGTCAATCTGGCAAACTCGTTTGTGTATCAAGCACCATAAAAATGATCTTTCTAACCTCCTGTCTTCCTTTCACAACCCTGGCATCCACCTTTTCGACACTCCAAACTACTTTAGGCATATCAAAATTAGAAATAATATTTCTTTCCAAAGATTTAGAGGATATGCTCCAGTCTGCTCATGCATTCAGTACAACACATGGTTCTTATAACAGTGCTCTTTTTATTCTAAACCTTTAAAGTTTTGGCTTTACATAAATGAAGAAAAATAAACATACATTAATATGTGAATATAGCATGAAAAACTGCAATACAATTCTTTTTAATTTGGGCTTTGTTTAGGATATAAGGTACAAGCATAATTTATTCTAGTATTATTAAAAAAAGAAAGTACTTCAATGATGATGGCAAGCCTCAAGCTTTCATCCACACAGCTGAGCAGAACCAGAAAAAAAAAAGAAAAACAAGCGCAAATATGTTTCTACTTAGCCATGGTTAAGTACGTATGGAATTTTTTTTGAAAAATGTCTTTAAACAAACCTTTCCTGGCTCAAGTATGATACAAACATGGATAACGTCACTTCAAAATGTAGTTCCGGGATTTCACAAGTTGCACTGTAAAATTACCATAGGCAGCAGTTGCTGGGAATCACCACAGTTAAATCATCTACTCAAAAATACTTTGTCAGAAAACTACACTCAATGCAAAGTGTCTTGTTTTTCAAGTCTTAAGTATGAATTCCGAAACAGTGAATATAGACAGAGTGACAGTATCTCATGTTGGGATTTGCAATAGAAAGCTAAGAGAAAGTACTAAATAAAGTTTATCGATGGTAACAAAAACCTTATTTTCTTTTTCAAAAAAATATTACTCGCTATTTATATTGATGAACAGAAAGCACCTTTTTCTTTTTTAACTTAGAAGCCCATCCTTTTACTTAACCCACTCAAATCTATAGGTTGACAAGGACCTACAGCCTACTACTGTCAGTGTCATGAAGCAGTCTTAAGAGGATGTACTCACAAGCACTGGTACTATTTAGGCTGGCCAGTTACCCTAACATTCACCGTTGCGTGACTTACAAGACAAACCCATGTGAATATGGGACCAATGTGCAAACTTCACACAGACAGTGACCTGTCTAAGACTACAACTTGATCTCCTAGACTTCTTCTTTATTTTTATGTTGTTGTCAAGTACATGATCATTCACACAAGCCTACTGGAAATGGGGATCATCGGAGAATCCTCATTAGTTCCAAAGCCATAAAGTCAAACAATGATCCGTGAATTCCAGTAGCTCTAACAAACTATCCATCAGTGTCTTGTTAGTGTCCTAGTAAGAGTTCAGTTGTCTTATAACTGCAATTAAAGTTAACTTTCTTGCTGTTTCTAGAGTGTGTTTGATTAATAAATAATGGTGTCCTCACCACCTTCATTATTAAACTGGGCCTCCTCCTGTAGGCCCAACCCTTCTCTGGGTTTCTGTTTCTTTCTTTTTAACAGTTGTGTAAATCTTGATAGTAGAAGTACAGTCATCACAACAGTATCGGAAAGAATGATACATACATACAAGAATACATTCCATTATTGTAAAATTTAAAGTAGGAAGGGGATCAAATATAAGTATATTATACAGAGTCTGAAGCCTTATTTATCCCCAAATATGAATCAGGCCAAAGCGTCCAAAGGCCAAAACAAGAAACAAACTGTGCATAAATTAGTATGAATTACACTAACATATTTGCGAAGCAGTACCTCCAAGTAAAGCAAGAGACGTCACTTCATTGTAGGACTGGCTTCTGAGACAGAAGTAGCTACAGAGAGCATGCTAATAGTATAACTTGTCAGGTCAGGTCAGCTGGGGGAGCTTGCACTGATACAGTGCATTGCTGCACCCAGCACTCGACGAAACAGCTCGGCATCCTGGTTGGCAACCCTCCAGGCAGACAGATAGTATTTAATTTTTTCAGCTACACATCTAAGTCACACACATATAAGCTGAAAACTGAAGATCTACTGACATACCCTGATGAATGAGTGCTGCTCATTACTGTAGCTGTCCATATCGTGCCTCTGTTAGTCGTTTGAACAAAAACATAACATCCTATCCCATCTTCCCATCCACTTTTTCTAGTGAGGGTCACGGTAAAAAAAAATAACATGCCAATTATTATGAACTGTTACTGACTCATTATGAACTGTTACAGAACTCTCTCTATTCTTTTTGTCTTGTTGGTCTCCTGTTGTGGGACTTACTGTGTGCAAAGCTGCTACTTTTGCTTATGAGAAAGAAACCAGAGATACTGGGAGCTTTGGAATCAAAAGATGAAAGAATTTCATGTTGCTATTAGACTGCCCAGCTTGTAATTACACTGTATACCACCTTAGAATGCTTAAAGGGCCTGGGCGGCCAGTTAGCATAGGTCACCAGAACTGTGACTGCGTCTGACTTCATCTGTGACTTTATCTTGTAAAATTAACTGTGCTGTTCCCAGAGGTTTATTTTCACTAGGAGAGCTGCTAGCTGATGTTTTGGTTTTCCCCTCCTTCACTGTCAATTTGCCATTTTACAATTACAATGTTGATATACTTGCATTGTTATTGGTGTTTGTTACCTTATTGATTTTTATGCTTTTTTACACTTTGTTATGCCTTTATTTTTGTATATAAAAATGATCTAATCTGCATTATAGCTATAAACTTGTTATTACACTCTGGGCCTGTACTCAGCGAGTTGTGTAACACAAAAATTAATTAACTGAACTGAATATACAGTGTGATTGCAGACCTGGGGCCTCATGTATAAACGGTGTGTACGCACAGAAATGTTGCGTACGAATGTTTCCACGCTCAAATCGCGATGTATAAAACCTAAACTTGGCGTAAAGCCACGCACATTTCCACGGTAACTCATACCTTGGCGTACGCAATTTCTCCGCTCGGTTTTGCAGACTGGCGGCACCCAGCGTCAAAGCAGTGCTACTGTTCCTGTGTGATCACCCTTTCTTTCTTAGATCCACATTCCTGACGTGGCTTTATAAATACACTGAAATTAACTGCATATTGTTTATTAGTGTAATGCATCTGATTGTAATTAACCTGTAGCAATATAATGATCCAGGGAATAGCCATAGTATTCCAAATACCATAACTGCTTTAGCGTTGTTACGCTCACTGCATCTTTTTCTTCTTTTTGCTGCTCCCGTTAAGGGTTGCCACTGCGGATCATCTTTTTCCATATTACTCTCACTGCACCACTCGGAGTATTTATATCACTGTATCTGAGTGTGAATCACAGCAGCAGCTGATCGGAAAGAGAATTATCGGCATACAGTTTCAAGTACACACTACCTCAACCACGGCAAAAAGCGTCAAAGCCTTTCCTGTACGGACCTCGCGTTTCAGAAACAGTTTCATCCCAAGAACTATAAACGCACTCAATCAGTCCATCAAGTGCTCCTTGCAGAACTGTTTGTACTTATAAGTACAATTACTTCACTGTAAACTTACCCTACAGTTATAATATTGCACAACCTGCGCTACTTTATAAAGCGCGTATGATGACAATATCATTTTTAAGATGAAATGCAGCAAAATATGTTGCTTATAGTATACAGATAAAACTTTAACTGCATTTAAATAATCTGCATTTTTAATAATTAAACATGTGAGGACACAGTGCCGCAGCGTTAAGCTGGTTCACGGATAGCTCCTGCCTTGTGCTTTATTATTGCTGGTGCTGATGCCACACTGGAAGGATAGACGGATAGAATAATTAAACATGTACTACGAAGATATTTCAATGTTCCTTAAAAGTTTTGAAGAATCGGCATTCTAAGCTTACAGATGGCTTAACGTCTATTACAGAGCTGATTGTGTGGCAATTGGGTATTTGGAGAAAGAAAAGTACGTTTGAAAGAGACAGTACTTCTGTAATAAATTATTTCATCAAAGGTCGCACATGGCGCAGCAAGCCTCTTGCGTGAGATATGAACAATCACTGCGCCACCATGTTCCCATGTTTAATAACATGCTTTCATTGCTATCATCATGAAAATGATATCACGTATACATCTCAGTATTTTAATTATTCAGAGAGCTGTAATATCTCGAATGTAATGGATTCTGTGTCCTGTCGGAGAAAGAGAAAGAACAGAAGCACGTAGTGATTCACACACATAGAGCACATAGAAGATCAAATACAGAACAAAGCATTTAACGTGCTACTTGAGAAACTAGTAAAATAAACGATTTTAAGATGAAGTTTATGATGTTCTACTTTAATGGCAAAATAAACTACGTGATTAAAGTGGAAATTTCGAGATTAAAGTTGACATTTCGTGCTTTTTTCCCCACTGTGTGCCAATTTTTTTTGTCTGTACCCTAATAAGCTTTCATATGACACTCAGACGGTCCGCTGCGAGTCGCCTTTTCACGGCGACTTTGATATGTGATTTCTTTTTTATTTCGGGTACTGTGCGACTTTGTGAGTTTCTCTGACACTGTGTCACTCGATCAACTTCCTTTTGTTGATTATACCACTGTTTAAACCAACAAATAGTACGTTTTTCCTTTGCCTCCACTTGGTATTCGCTGAAATTCTTATATTTTCCCCTGTGCTTTTCCCATTGTCTTTTCACAGAAGGCTATTTATATTGATTTGCATATTCAAAGAGGCATAATTCTGGGAGGAGTTGGGGCGGGACAGAAGGCGCGTGCACGTGCGTTACTTTTCATGCTGATCGGGATTTATGTAGTAGAAGAACGTGAAATTTTGCATGCGCACAGATTCCTGCATCTGGATTTTTCTGTGCGTATGCACAATCCCGCTTTTGTGCTTACGCCATGTTATAGTGTGAGTTCTACGCACGGCGTTATACATGAGGCCCCTGATCTTTTCTAATGGCTATACACTGAATTTAGATTTAGGCAAATCTTTTTACAAAACTGAAGTTCTGGTAATCTGCAGTGATTTTAATAGTGTCTTTTGATCGGTTGAACTATTAATATACTCATCCTTTTTGGCAGGTTGAGGAACTAATATCCGCAAATTAAGAAGTAGGATCTTTAATGTGACAGTGACTGAAGGTTTTCTGTAGCCTAAGTCAGATTGCCTTGATTTCTTTGACTGCTTTCCACCTGAAAAACTGTTACAGTGCTGCAATGTACCATGTCTGTCGGCAGAGCTAACTGAGCATAAATGAGGGTTACAACCTCTCCATTTTTCCAAAAGCTATCATATTTCCCCTGAGGCAATTGAGTCTGCGGATTTAGTTTTCTCTTTTACTGTTGATATGACTGTGTGGTGGTATTGTAATGCAAGGGACCACGTATAATGTTACACAGTTTACATCTGGTTAAAGATTACTTCTGTACTGTAGTACAGCCAATTTTCCACTTTTGAAGAAAATGGATCTTGCTACAATGAAAAACATGGTAGCTATCAATTAAGAAACAAGTGAGAAAATGTACACACTCCTCATTCTCTTCTCCACTAACTCCAACCTTCCTGCACTCTCCTCTTCACCACAGTACAACTGATGCAATATACTGTATCTTGCTGCATGTTCTGATTCAGTCTTTTGAGATTGGTTTGAATTCTACACAATAAGAATGCTGTTAATCTAATTCATGGTGGTGGCTGGCTAGAGCCTATCTCAACAGCATTAGGTTCAGGTCTGAACTAAAACTGGAAGAAATGGTAGTCCATCATGGTTCCCACTCTGATACACTCCCAAAGATTATTTACAGTTGACACTTAACCTTACACACATGTGTTTGTGATGTGAGAGGAAAAATTTGGTGGCTGGAGGAAAACACTGGACTGAGTCAATGTCACTAACCATTATGCTCTCTTGGATTTCTAATAACCATACAGCAAATATTGTACATGAAGAAATTAAAACAAAATACAACAAGTAACTGAACAAATGTTAAAAAGTAAGACAAATGAGTATATTGGGAGCTTTTCTACTCATTAATTTAATTATAGACCTGTCACTGTAGAAGGATTCCCCACTGGACTTTGCATTCATATCAAAGATGAAGATCAATTATTTTAGCATAACTTATAGTCCCTAAAGTGACGGGACATACACACTGTGTTTTAATTATTACGGCAATTGTTGAAATTGCTAGTCCATCAAGTCACCTAAATGCAGGTGTATTAAATCATTGACTAGCATCCACATTTTTTGATGTCACACATTTATGTAATCATGTCTGGTTCCTATTGCTGCTACTAGGCTACAAACATCAGCCAAATCCCCAAACCACACAACCACTCCGTTTGCTCAATTACTTTGGCTCCTGTCTGCCTCAGAATCATCTTCAAGACCTAGCTACTTACTTACAAAGCCGTGAAACTGAACACCCATAATACCCGAATATGTAATGCAAACACGTAGGACAACTAAGAACTTCTTAAGCAGGCCTTCTCACTGTTTCAAAGCCATACCACTTTAAGCAAAACATTAATTCAGTATTGTGGAGCCCACTCTTTGAAACTATCCTCCAGCGTCTGAATGTTAGACTCATTTGGGCCTAATATTGAAAGTCTTATTGAAACCCATGACAGGTCTACTGCAGTGTGAAACTGCATTTATCAGACTTAATCTTTTTACCACAATTCTGCCCTTACTTCACTTAACTACTTGAATGTTGATATTATTTTCTATTTATAGTATGAGGTCAATGTTATGCCAAGCATTATAAAATATAAAATAATAATGTTGCACATTTCCTTAATCACCATGTGACGATGCTCACTGTTAAAGTAATATAACAAAAGTTAGATTAACAAGTTCTAACCTGTGTCAGTAAGAAAGTGAATATTCTAACAACTGGTGTTACAAAAGAAATATCTTAATAAAGTCTTCATTAAAAATAATGTGTAGTAGGAGAGGTGAAACATTTGGGTACAATAGTTTTTAGTGGAAATACAGAATATGAGCACCATCCATTAAGAATGCATTCAGATATACAGAATGTACTACTAGTATTTGCATTTCTTTATTATTGTCCTTTATTAAAGTTTCTTTTTTCATTTACATATACTGTTGTTTTCTTTATCTTAGCAACTGCCCCAAATGCTGTGTACGTGGGCAAACTAGTATCTTCCTCGTCTTTCGGCTGCTCCCTTTAGTGGATCATCTGTTTCCATATTCCTTGTTCTCTGCATCTTGCTCTGTCATACCCACTACCTCCATGTCAGTTCATCCATAAATCTTCTCTTGGGCCTTCTTCTTTTCCTCTTGCCTGGCATCTCTATCCTTAGCATCCTTCTCCCAATATACCCAGCATCTCTCCTTTGCTCATGTCTAAACCAACGCAATCTCACCTCCCTTGCTTTGTCTCCAAAATATCCAGCCTGAGCTGGAGCTCTATTGTACTCGTTTTTAATTATGTCCATCCTTGACATGCAAATCTTAACATCTTTAACTCTGCTACATACAGCTGTGTCTCCCATATAACATAGCTGGTCTCACTACCATCTTGTAAACCTTCCCTTTCATTCTTGCTGGTACCCGTCTGTCACAAATCACTCCGCATTCTCTTCTCCACTAACTCCAACCTTCCTGCACTCTCCTCTTCACCTCTCTTCCACACTCCCCATTACTCTGCACTGTTGATCCCAAGTATTTAAACTCATTCACCTTCGCCTCTGACCTCCCTCTCATTCACACACGTGTTCTGTCTTGTTCCTATTGACTTCCCTCCTCTCCTCTCTAGAGCGGATATCTCCCCTTCTGCAGGGTCTCCTCAACTTGCTCCTGACTCTCGTTCCAGATCACAATGTCTTCCATAAACGTCACAGTCCACAGGGACTCCTGTTTAATCTATCACCATTGCATATTAGAAAGGGCTTAGAGCCGATCCCTGATGTAATCCCACCTCCACCTTCAACACATCCGTCACTCCTACCGCAGACCTCACCACTGTCACAGTTCCCACGTACATATCTTATACATATCCTATACTCCTCTTACGTACTTCTGTGCCACTCCCAACTTCCTCATACAATATCACAACTCCTTTCTAGGCACCCTGTCATGTGCTTTCGCTAAATCCACAAGGACACAATGCAACTCATTTTGTCTTTCTCTATACTTGTCCATCAACACCCTCAGAGCAAACATTGCATCTGTAGTGACTGTAAACCTAGTCATGGGGGATATACACAAACCAGTGTGTTTCTTCGTGCCGGTCCCAAGCCCAGATAAATGGGAAGGGTTACGTCAGGAAGGGCATCCGGTGTAAAATTTTGCCGGATCAATATGTGGACAACAATACAGGTTTCTCAAGCAAACTAACAAAATAATTTCATAAAATGCTTTGTCTCCTACAATATAAGGCAATTAAAAGTTTGACTTGTTCATGGTATTCACATAGTTTAAAGCATTATCTTTTAGGCTATTTGGAGATTATGCCACTTACCATGATAAGAAAGTCTACAGTAAAAACTGCAACAGTAATGCTTGACTTTTTGGGAGTATTTATCAGTTTTTTCAATGTGCTGTTGTTACAAGAATTATAGTGGCACTTTGCAATAGCTAATGTTCTTTTACCAGTCACTGCTGCAAGTCTCCAGTTGTGTTTATTTACTATTTGAACAGCAAAGTACAATGGGGGTTGTTACTTTAGTTTGACCCAGTCACCTTCTCAGGGGGTTTCACTGTTAACAGGAAACAAATCTTGATGACAGCAATCCATCAATCACTTTCTACTGACTGCTTTTATTGGTTCCAGTTAGCAAGCTGCCAAAAAGGATTTACAGCAGATGCACTCAGAGGCATCTAAGCTCTAAAATATTCATTTCTAGTAATCTTATAATAATTTAAATGCATGTTGCCTTCTTTAGAAGGATAGCAAGGGTGGTTATGTCAGGATAACATATGGGATAAGGGTTATCTTATTTATTTTATTTAAAAATACAATACTTCAAGTGCTACCAAAATTCAGCTGGAAAAGCAGCATATAAAATTCACATATTAGGAATATGGTTTTTTTTGCAGTCATTTATTTTTAATAACACACTTTTATTTACACACCCAGTGATGTGTACACATTTAAGGGTAGGCAAAATAAACTGCAATAAAACTGAACCACAAAATATACAGTGCATATATATATATATATATATATATATATATATATATATATATATATATATATATATAAATATATATATACATATACACAGTATTAACAATATTTTTATTATATTTTTTGAAGTTCTATCTATAAACATTTCTAATTATGCCTTTTAAACTTCTAAATAATAACAGGACATTAGGCATGTCCATAAACCCTTTTTTAAAACTCTGTGGGCTGACAAACACTTACATAACCTTTAGTCTGACATGTCAGCTTGTGGTCAGAAGAGAGATACTCAGAAATACACCACATAACATACATTTAAGAGACAGATGTATGGATATGATATTGTAAAAACAATAGACATTTCACAAAATACTTTGAAACTAAATTTTCCTGTTAGAACAAATTGAATGTAAAAATAAAGTAGCCTACCCAGATTTGTGCAATATTAAATGGCTCTCGTGAATTAGCTTAGCTTTTGTTTAAGAGAAAAAATATGTGTATTTCAGAATTACTCACTTGTGTACACAGTGCTTTACATTCATGGTTTATAAAATCCAATCCTGGATGGAGTACTGGACCATCATAGGCCACACTCATGCTTATACCTACATTTAGCCACTAGTCGACTAAACCTGCATGATTTTTACATTTGGGATGAAACTAGAGAGCCTGGAGGAAACCCACAATGATGCGGAGAACTTGCAAAATCTATAATTTAAACCAGGCTCAAAAACAGAAGGCTGAAAGATCCACCATATCATGGGGTCATCATTGACTATGCCCCAGATAAGGAGGTTTGAAACACTTTTTGTAAAACAGCACATTGTATACAGAGTACAAAGTTTATTTTGCAAATATGTAATTTAATGCAAAGAACCCATACAAAGGAATTGCTTTTGATAAAAAAGACTTATTTTTCAATGACTGTGCTTATAATTTAAAATAATTAAGTGAAATTAACTAAATACACCTAGGGGCATTTTCCTGCTAGGCACAGCAGTGGCTTAGAGGACATATTTTTCATTTCATGGTAATAAATGTAATACACTTAATCAATTTTTGTTTCATACTGCACAGTGAGTACCATCACTAAGAAAAACACATAAGGGAGATGCACTTGGACAGGACAGTACAACACATAATTTGACAGTTTCCAATTTGCAGTCATCAACTTGATAAGTTGGGTTAACAAAAGAGATGGATGGATAAATCATTGGCTATTTGCGTTGAAACTCCCAATGGAGCCCATTGAAGATGTACTACTCTGTATTTATTAGTGTGACAAGCCGACAGTAAGATATAAAAGTCAGCATAACATCATCAGCTGGTTGACAGATTTGAGAAACAATTCATTGACAGTTAATGCCTGCCCTTTTCAGCAAATGTTATTTAAGTCTCAGCATATGTTTAATTAGCTTCAAGGCTCCTACACCCTGGAATTTCGTAGGTCTATCTGTGTTGTTCCATCACTGTTATTGTGGAAGTCTCAAAAGAAAACCCACCTCTTCATTCCTGCATTTTAGGTTGTGTGAGTGAAAAATGTACTTGAAACTGCCAGCCTTTCTAACTAGGATATTCCGATATTTGTACCAGCACATTCAAATATCTCATATTCCAACAGGCATGCAAGTGAGGTTTATTGGCACCTCTAAACTAGTCCTGTGATGAATTGGCAGCCCATCCAATGGAGGCAGGATAGGCTGCAGCCTACTGTGATCCTACAAAGGAAACAGTAAGTGTGCAAAATGATAAGGTGTTTGTTTCCCTGGTAAATTCATTATTCTTATGGTGCAAATGTCATACAGAGCCATGCAAATATAGGGATTAAAACATGACAAAAAAAAAGTACTTGTTTAAATGAAACAACAGTTCTTAATTCTGTTTCATGCATTTTATTCATAGCATTTTTTTTTTACACCAGAGAAATTAATTCCAGAAAAAGAGAGAGTACCACAACAATTGATATTTGTTTTGACTCACAGGCCTTTGAACTGAATAAATTTTGCTTGCATTGATGGAAACAAAACTCACACATGCTGGACGGATTAAAGCATTAGAATTAGAATATTCCCCATTTTATGAACACGCATGGCACACTTGCGTTATTTGTGGGTTAATATTAAAAACAAAATATCCATTTACAGTTGCTTTCAATTAAGTCAGTCATTTAAAATCTCATTAAAAGTAAACCGTGAGAAACATTTTACTTTTACTAAATTTAAATCTTAATCTAAACCACTCTCGACTATTCTGTATTTTACAGATGTCTTCATTTCTAAATCACATAGTACTGTCACTCTCAATGTATGAAATCTTTAGGTATACCGTGGAATATTTGGTATTTTGTTCAGTTTATCTTTTATGTCTTGCTTACTTATAGGAAGAAAGGTTAGCGAAAAAGGATACCAATATGACAGTGTATAATATAATATCAAACAGAGAAAGGTATATTAGGCCTCAAGGTAACAGCAATGAAAAAACACATCATTCTGAAATACTGGTTTTGGTTTCTCTGAGAATGCAATTTCAGTTTTAAAGCAACTTATATATATAATACTGAAGATCATTTAAACTGAATTAAGCAGGTTTGGGAAAGATGAAGTATTTTGACATATGCAACTGTGAATTTAATCTTGCATTTCAAATGTGTAATAAAGTCCCATGTATAGTATTTGAAGCTATTTTAAGTCTGGACTTGTTTTGAGAATGAGGGAAGTTATGTTGACAACTAAAGTGTGATGTCTCACAAGCCAGCAGGCCTCTTTCTTTTAACAGTTATGTGACCTTTAGTTTGACATGCCAGCTTGAGGTAAAACTGAATGAACAGAAGGCTGAGACATGCTCCACCCCATCATGAGCTAAGTGGCTGCACTCAGGAGACGGAGGCTTGCTACACATCATTTCCACAGTAAAAAATCACTGGAGAGGAACACACCATGGATGAGATGCTCCCGAAGACAGACATTTCTCAGTGGGCATCACAACTTATACAGGGCCAGACAAGCTTACCATCGGAGCACAATGAAAGATGTAAATACAGTAATCCCTCCATAGATGATTATATTTCTAGCTTTGTTTTGTGAAATGTTGAAGTTACGAACCGTCACAATGTAGCTTTCAAAATGTGTTTAGCAGTTGTTTAAAAGCACAGTTAGGAATGTTGCTAAACCACATAATTGTATAAAAACTTTTTAGAGTACGATTAAAATTTTATTTCAAGGCATCAAAAATGTAGCATTGCACTTAAGTTTGTTTGATGGCATGCCACAGTTTACAAAGTGAAAAAAGGATATCAAACCTAGAAATCTGTATGTCATAGTAAGAAAAAAGTCAGTGGAAAATGGAAAGTTTGGTATTTCCGCTCACTAATCTTTATTGCATTTTGCACAGTGAATGCCTTATTAAGACAGACATGAGATTGTCTTGGAAAGTATATTAGAACTATAACAATCAATCAACAGTCACTCAATTGTAACCCAACAGTATCTAAGCTACTACTCTTTTATGATGTAGCAGTAGTTCTCATTTAAAATATCCAGTGGAGGCTACACTAACAGCTAAACTGAAATCTTAACACAAGATTGTAAACTGCTGTTCAGATCTGTTTAACCTTTTTTAGAATTGTTGATACTTGTAATGATGCTGGCGTTCTTGCCTTTTTGAAGTCTCAGTAACTTTTAGTAAATACTCATTTAACTTTCATATTTTAGTTTCTTGAACATTTTTTTTATGTCTGTCCCTAAGAATATTGCGTTTTGTTGTTTTGCTACTTTAGCCTGTGTTAAACAGCTGATGAAGGTGTGATCTGTTAAAGCTGCCCTATAAAACTAAAGTTGACCAATCAATTGATTCACTTAGCTCATTTCTAAATCATCTGTGACACTGTTCACCATGAATGGTGATACAGTATATAATATTGCTTGGTGTAAGAAAATAAATGAAGAGGCATGAATCCACTTTTGAACCTGCCAGATCCATTTGGGCTGGGAAGGCTTAAGTTTTCCCCTGTGGGTGTTAGAATTATAAAGATTTACTATAGTTGAACCAAATTTGTAACATTAACTCTATACAGTAAGGTAATAAGAACTTTCTGATTTTTAACATATTTCTTTCTTATAAAAGAATTCTCCCACTAACAGTGCAAGATAGCGGAATGACACACAGCAGAGAAAGGAATTACCATACATATGCAAACCCTACTACAGCGAGCATTTCCAGACCAACACATAAATTCTGCAAGGGAGAGGGACATTTGTTGTACTCTAAATCAGAGAATTGTTTCCTTTTAAAATCTGTGAGAAGTAGTTTAACCAGCAGGCAGTGCTACTATTACCATTTTACCACAAACCATTATGTATGCCACAGAGATTAAAATGAAATTAACTAGCACAAAAGACAGATGGATTTTTGTTTATTTATTTATTAATTAAAGTGTGACAGTTTAAACTGCTACATTTTGGGGTGTCAAATATATAATCAGAGTTATTAAAAAGATAAAAAAAGATTAATTCTTACTATGTGATATTGTATCCTACAATTTCATTAAAGTGCAACCAATAAAGAATGATGACTGAGTTTCACCCCAAATGACTCACTTTATCAGCGCGCCTGCCAAGACCAGTAAAGTCATCTGCAGTGCAATACCAGTCCTGGCAGTTGTCACTCTAGAAGAGGTTTTGACTTTATTTTCTCTGAGTATTAAACCATCTATTCACATATTCAGTGCTTCAGCTATCCAATAATATTTAAATCATTACTGAGAACAAAAAGATATATTAGAAGGTAAAAAGGTTGTAGGCCTGTTCATAATGAGCAACAGATATCTCTGGTCTTCTTATATGTGAGCACTAACATTAACTCTGTACTCATTTCAAAATATTTTAAAGACATCTTGAAAAAGCTAGTCTTCTGAAATAGACAGGGAAACAACTCCCCCTACAGTAGCGGAATATTTATTCATCTATACAATTATAGTTGGCTGGATTTATGGCAACTTATATAATAGTGTATGTAGCAATTAGGAGAACACTAATTAAGCAATATGGTGCATCACCACAGCTCAGACATAGAAAATTGCTGTGTTATACAGTGATGAAAAATACAGTAACTTTGTATACCAAAATGGTTACAGGAGAATTCTGTTTTACAGATAGATAGATAGATAGATAGATAGATAGATAGATAGACAGACAGACAGACAGACAGACAGACAGACAGACAGACAGACAGACAGACAGACAGATAGATAGATAGATAGATAGATAGATAGATAGATAGATAGATAGATAGATAGATAGATAGATAGATTTCCTTTCATCAATGGAAATTCAACAGAAATGTAAAAGAAAAGAGAATACCATGAATATTCTAAATAGGGTATAGTACTGAAAGATAAAGAAAGTGCAAGGTGTAAATCTTAGAAGGCCCTGTGAAAAGAATTTAGTGTTCAAACAAAAACAGAAATCAGGTCATGTGATCAGCCTCATGAGCATTTTTTTTATGTACAGTACAGTTCAGCTACCACCTACAAATATGTTGTGAAAGAAAAGATTTAAAAGTACACTGTACACAGTACATTGTTTATAAAAAGAAAGCTTATCTGGGGAAAGTAAAATGAACAGTTCATAGTATTTGTGCTGTAATGATATATGGAGAAAGCATTTGCTCCTTACTTAACATACTGTACAGCAGATGTAGCCCTTCTTCCACCCTTCCTAAAAAAATCTTTTTCACATTTCCCTGACTGGCATGCCCTGGGTAAGACTCCTGTGGGCAAAGTAAACATTCAGTGTTATTTAAAAGTGCAGTTAAGTTAGAAGCTTAAAAACTCAAAGAGGCAAGTAGTTCTTTGGACTGACACTCTAGGTTTAGAGGGACTGTGGGGGTGGAAGGGGGCATTCCACACAAAAGTGTGACTAAACTGAGAGCTGCAGAGGGCAGATAATCAAGTCACTCCTGACTTTTGAAATATTACAGTACATCAAAAATAAAAAAAAGGACACGATTGCAAGTGTTGTATTAAAGGTGCATCTCAAAGTTCTGATTGCTGGAAAATATAAAAGTAATACTGCTGCAAAGTTTCAAAAGTGTTAAAGCATCCTGCCAAAAAGGTTTAAAGATCCAAGAAGTTTACTGTTTGTGATAGATGACAGTGTAGAAGGCAAATAATTTTCCAAATGTGGGGAGGAAAAAACTGCAAAGTGAATCTGTAAATCCTCCAGCATCTTCTCGAGTGAAACTGGATATGATTTTGGACAGAGGGAAGTATTCTCCGGTCAACAGTGAAGTTGTTTTCCAAATTATGTCTGCAATCCAAGAATGATGCAACAGATTATCGGCATAAAAGAAGCGATGAGATTAAGTACCTCTTTTTGTTGAAAGGTTTTGATTTGTTTGGAAATGACTGCTACATTTGTTTGGCCAGAAAATTTATAAAAACAAAATGTTCTTCATTGTTGCTAGCTTCAATTGGATCAAGGACAAGCTGAATCCGGCATCCATGCCTGACACTGCTCAAGTGTCATCAGTTTTAGTGGCAAGCACTTCTTCATGCCCACAACCAAAATCTGTAAAGAATTAAACTTAAGCCACTGTACTGAAAGAAAAAAAAATACACCAACGAATGGCCAATTATTTTTCCATGGATAACATGACACAATATCTGTGGCTGAAAAAGAAAAACATTTCTTTTTAACCAGCTATGTTTGTTCATAGCTTTACCATGTGTCATACAAGAATGCACACTAAGGGTAGATATATTTTTGCCAGTCATGTGGAAAAATGTATTCTAATCATTAGAGGAAAATAATCATTGAGCACGTTTAAGATGGGTCTTCAGAGACTCTAAAGTCTGTCTCCTTCCATGCACAGAGATGGTGTCTCTATGAAATACAGTAGGTCTCGCGTTCTAAGGCTTTGACGGCATCTCTGAAGGAGGAAGTGTTTAGCAAGTGAAAGTGCTCAAGACTTGTCTGTTTAATGCCACATCACAGGGAGAGTTCAAAGACACAAAATCAATATCTGACATTCACAGGCAACACGTTATTAACCACAGAACATCCTAAAGTAAGGCAATGAACGCTCACAGTACAGAATGTACATATAATTAAGCCAGATGATGCTTTTTAATGCTCAAAATTATACAGTGCAATTTATGAAGTCATTTCACTTTCAAACACATGGCACACATTTTCAAAGAATGTACTATTTCCTTTAGATGCAAAAAAAAAATGTTGGTAGAGAGGCAGCTTGCATCAATAAGGAAACTCGGAAAGCAATCAAAGCAGCTCTGGTCATTTGTGCACAGCGCGGCAAGTAATGACAGGTCAGAGGGAGCAAGTGTAACATCTCAATATTTCACACCCCCTTCTCTCATGTGGAAAGTCAATTTCTACGTAAGGAGTAACGTGTTCCTGCAATTTCGATGAAGTCTGTGTTTTATAAATTATCCAGAGCTACTGTACACTATTCAGAAGAAATTGAGGAAACCACAATTCTCAAGACTCGTCAGTAACAAATGGAATGTCGCTTAAGGTTTCTTAAAGTGACAGCACACCTTTTTCAAGCCATTTTAAACAAGTACTAGCTGAAATATGTCACATGCTTGGAATAAAATAATGAATGGAAAACAGGCAAAAAAATTTAAATTAACTTGACTCTTCTTTTTTTTTGACTTTCAGAAAGAAAGCATTGTATAATTTTAATAGAACAACAATATAAACTGTGACTTGTAAAATAAAAAAAAAATTGGTGCTTTTTGCAGTATTGACTCAAGTGGAATATATATTTTTTATTTTACTTTTACCCAAGGTGACTAAAGCATCTAACAAGTAAAGATGAGAGAGCCCACTCAGTATCTGACAGAAGGCAGGCGGTATTCACAAAAATCACTTCAAAGTTTCAGCAATGTGCAACAGATGAAAAGAGTTTTCGTCTGCTCATATTTTTACAGATGAACTGAAACATTCCTTGTGAGTCTTGCCAAACAGAGAAGGCAGAGCAGAATCAGAAGAAAAAATAAATAAAAGCAGAAAGGTAAACCCTGTTTGCCACATAACATGACAGGCAAAGCTGGCTTTTCAAATACCAATTTACTAAGTACACATCTTGTTAATACAATTAATAAGTGCAAGTCCACCAGTAACGCAATTTTTAATGTCACAAAGACACACATGCTACATAGAAAAGAAATGACTGCCAAAGTATCCAAAGCAAGGAGATCTAAAAGACATTTTAAGAATGAAGATCTGCAGATGTGATAGTTATGTGATTGATGAACTCTAAAAGGCACCTGGTCCAATGGGGCATCAACGTTACATCCCTTACATAGCCAAACTAATAAAAAAAAATAGCCAAGAAAAAAAAGGTGTCAACAATAATAATAAATAGGAAGTGTAAAGTCTGACTTACCTTATAACAGTAAGCCCACTAGAGTATAGAAAAGCTGCATATCTCTCAGTGTTTATCGTTAAGGAATGAAGTGCTGTGAATTAAAGTTGCAGTCCTGCCCTGAACAGTCCCCTCTGTAATCTGTGGATAAAAAGAGAAGTCTTCATTATTGACCACAGGCTCACTGAGAGTAGCTCACGCCCCCTCCCAGTCGCTCCAGCCAGTAGCACGCTGCAGTTTGTATTGGCAATGACTGCCGGCTAAGCCAAGAGGAAAGTGATTTATCTGCCAAGAAAAACCTCCAACCATGCTGTCTGCCAAGAGAGAGAGAGAGAGAGAGAGAGAGTTAGTTTTTTTGGGGGGGTTGGTGGTGACTGGGGCTGAGAATGAGCAGCAGAGAGAGAGAGAGAATTAAACGTAGCTGTTACTTCCCAGGGCAAGAGGACATTACTACCAGGCTTCCAAAACACTCTTTTAATCAGCTCTGGTGGTGAGGTTTTAATTAAAAAGTTGCTATGAAATATCACATAATGGATTGCTCTTACAGTAAAGCAAACAATGCTTGTGTGACAGAGGCCCTTTTGAACTCTGTCCAGACATTGAGATGAAGGGGATGTGCTCTTTTTTATTGGTGCTCTCTGCTAATGTCTATCTATCTATCTATCTATCTATCTATCTATCTATCTATCTATCTATCTATCTATCTATCTATCTATCTATCTATCTATCTATCTATCTATCTATCTATCTATCTATCTATCTATCTATCTATCTATCTATCTATCTATCTATCTTAACTGCTCTGTTACCCTTTCTCAGCAAGTGTCTAGTTACAGATGATAAAACTTGTGGCGAGGTAGTAAAACTGATCACCTCATGCTTTTAAAACAACAGTGTAAAACAAATGAAAAAACAAAGAAATGGAGAAATTGAGTCACCGTGGCTATATGATACAGTCTTTGAAAGAAAAAAGGATAAAGACAAAGTGGTACAAGCATTGTTCTGATCCACGGAAATCAGGATTTGTAGATGAAATTCAGTATTTGCAAAGGTATATTATGAAAAAGAAAAAAAAAAACAAGCTGACACCTTCGGAGAACCAAATAACTATTTTTTACAATCTAACTTTCAACTTATAACCTCTGCCTACCTACTTCACTGTATATCACAAAGACTATTTTTAATGTACAATAAATGATAACCACTGACACTTTAGGATGACTATCACTGGGCTACAGGCCAGTTTCATGTAACAAATTAAAGAAATAAGCCTAGCACAGCTGATTTGAATGATCTCTGATGCATATTAAAGCCAAAGAAAAAAAAACATAAAAAGCAAATTTATCAATGACAAACTTAGTAAATTTATTATATGTAGGAATCATTAGAGCATGTCTTATACTGGGTGGCATGTTGGCACTGCCATCGTAAAGCTCCAGGAATTCTAGGGTTTGAATCTCAGCTTGCTCACTGTCTGTATGGAGTGTGTATGTGTGTCCCTGTGGTATGTTCTCCCACTTTGTAAAGGTGAGTGTTAGATTACTGGGTGATTTTGAAATAGTACAGGTGTGGGTTATATGCTTAAGTACACCCTGCCATGGACTAGTGACCCAAACAGAGTAGTTACAGCCCAAAACTCTTAAAGCACCGCCACCATGAGAATTAACTTAAATCCACAGTGAAATGGACATTATTTATCCAAAACAACATGAGAGGAACATAACTATAATGTAATTTATAGTATTATTAAAAAATTCTGACAGCAGAATTTAAATTTATCAACAAATGCTTGTTTTGTCGTAGGTTTGTTACTCAGGTATACTGTTACATACAACACACACCAGACTACAGAAGAGTAATGTGATATGAAAAATTCAACTAGCTATAATTGCAATAAATTTATTTTTACAACCTTAACGTTATTATAATTTATAATTTCTATGGGAATCCCAAAGAAATTTTGTGTTAGATATAGAGAGAGGCTTTATACTCTACAACAGAGATGAAAGCAAATTGTTGCACAACTGCAAAATAGATTGGTGCACATCTTCAACCTTGTCATTGGGTTTCTTTTAGATGGTGTACTTTTCCATAATGGCAGAGTCCAGATTTTTTTTCTCTTATGAATACATATAAGCCACCCATCCATTCATTTTCTGAATCTGTTTATTAAATTAATTAACTGAAAAAAATACACAAATACACAGGAAGAAATTGAAGTCTCATTACAGGCAGTGACTGGACTAGGATACGTGCTCAGTCCTGCAGAGCGAGAAGATGACAGCACTAACCACTGCAATACTACGTTTTTCTCATTCTTTTGTGTGTATGTGTGTAATACACATTTATTTGTATATTTATATCTATATTTACAGTATATATGCATACAAATATATATACAGTAGACATACACACAAGGTGGTCTGTGATAAATTCATCCAAGTTTCTTATAGGAATTGTCATAACTCTCCTTTTCATGTGGCTGCTTCTGTTCTTTTCCCTGTCCAAGTCATCTTAAACAGTTTTATTTATGTTGACCTAGGGGCTCTGAGGTGGCCAGTCTAATCCTGTTATAGATCCATCTGCAAACTTTCTCTCCAAGTAGTTCTTAATTGGTTTTACAGTGTTTTTCATCCACTACTATGCTGAAATCTTAGTTTTTTTAACAACCAGTTATTTTTTAATATCTACAACCTGATGAATCAGAAACTGTTTATACCGTGTTCCTCAGCAGTCATCAGCTCATCAGTGCTTGCCCGATCCCCTGCATTGCTATCTAAAATGAACACCAAGACCATGACAAAGCTACTGTACTTTACAAAAGGCTGCAAACATATCACGGTAATTCTCGCCAACTCTTCTTCTGACATACTGGTGTCTTTTTAACTGCAACGAGACCATTTCTTTTAAAACTTCATCACACAACTGAAGTATGTGATTTGGTCTCTGCCAGATGCCTTGCAAGTACTTTATTTCATTTTCTTTCTGTTCCTTTGCGGAAGTGACCCTTTAGTATTGTTCTTCAGATACAGACAGCTTTCTTTTTCTTCAATTGTTTTCTGCATTACACTTGCCCAGTGTCTTCACAAGTGTTTCTGAGAGTGTCAGCACTATATCTTGAATATCTAGTTTGTTGTGCTACTGCTTGCCAACAACGGCCTTATTGCCATAGAAGTATGTTGTTGTTTTATGTCTGTCAAAGTGCGTCAGCTTCGCCTTTTCCAAACCTCTCCTGTCCACTGGCACACCTGCTTTAGCTAATCATTACCTCATTATTTTCAATCAGGTGTGCTGTTGGTGGAATTTTACAAATACGTGGATTTGCAGGGCTGTGTCAAGAAGCAGTTTGGAAATCAAACCTTATCTGTCTATTATAAAAAAAAAATCTTGGAAGGAGATGAGACGTGATTTTCTCGGAGAGATACTTATACATCTTGCGAGAAAGAGATTTAACCACACCCAGGGCCGGAAATAAAGGACAAAGAGTAGATGACAAAGTAGAACGTTGTAAAGAATTCAAAAATGTTGGCACGATACACATTCAGAGCAGGTTAGAGATAATGGAAGTATGAAAATTTAAAAATCTCAAAAAAAGGATAGGAAAGAAAGCATTAGCGCAAACAAACAGAAAATATTACTCGGTGAAATAACGGAACAGTGAAAAGAGATTGAATATATTGTTTGGATTTAAACCTTAAGTTGGAGACTTGTAGATAATGTAATTCGTGTTGCCAGCAAGAATTAAAAGATTCCAAAAACATTGCCGTGGTATGAAGTCCCATGAGACGGAGACTTTCAACATGAGATTCTTTCAAGTCACGCCCTACTTACAACTATTTTCAAACAGTTGTGTGAATGCTTTTGGCAGACACACTTCCTGCTCTCTCACCTCTTATAAATTTTATCAGGACAATAATTTTATACGTTCTAGATGACATGTCAACGACAAAGCAAAGAAGAAAGAGCATGGACAAACATTCGAAAAAGACATTTTCACAATTTAAGTCCAAACACGGAGTCAAAATTCAATGTGATCTTGAAGAAAAGTTAATTCAAAGTATTGATTTTACTGAAGTTTTAAAGTAAAAGTGAAAATAATACATATGTAACAATTCCCATGAAAATAACAATCTCTTTAAATTGTATATCTGGTAAACCAAACCCGGGGGTGGGTGGGCGAAGCAAGCAGGGGGCAGAGCCCCCTAGTCTTACAAGATATCAACATGTTTTTAGAAAACACAAGAAATTCTTGTTATCTTATATTGTAAACCCATTTTTTTATATTTATGCTAATATTATGCAGTATGTTCATGAGGGAAATAAATCTTACTGCCCAGATAACTACCTTAAAAATAAATTTCTTGGGCGGCGCAAGACTTTCATTCACCATTTTATAAATTGCATTCTCACATACACACCCCTATTGTAACACAGACGATGGATTAACATTAGACTACAAATATTTCAGATATAAGACTTGCAGCATTGATTTTAATTTGACTTTGTTTTCACACAGAAGATCCATAATACAGTTCTGTGTTATATTTAAGGTCACATGCTGAGGCAGCCCATTCGTCTAGTTTCTGTTTTTATATGCATTTTAAACTATTTCTGTAAACCCACTTTTCAATCTGCATGTTATTTAAATTGATAATTATAGTTCAACAGATGTCTTGCCCCTCTGTCTTGTGTGAAGCCGCTCTCAGGAAGCCGAGTTACTGGTCAAGTGGATCTAAAACTCTCTCACAGGCTCTTTGAATAAAGAATAAAAATTCTTTCTGAAAGCAAATTTTCTGCATTATACAGCATGTGGTACACAAATGCTGGAAGGAAATAAACACTAGAGCTAGACACACACCAACACAATGCACATTATCCCCACTGTACCCTGTTGCACATTACTTTTAACTTTGTCTTCTTTCATTATAAAAATGACCTCTAACATGTGTTTTTAACTAGATGATATTTAATTATTCAGGGGAAAAATGCACATTTCAAAAGTATAATTTAAAGTATAATACAGTATATGAGGCCACATTATGCTCTAAAGCAAGCAAAAATACTACAAAGTGTTGGTACTGTTGAAGAATGTGTTGTAACAGGAGAGGGTGCTCTCATGGCATATGTCCACACCCAAAAATACCAAGGGAGGTACAAATAAACCACACAAAGGAGAACATAAAATACCAAAAGAACAGACTGTAAGAAAAAATCAACTCTTTCCCCTACTTGCACAGAGATTTTAGCTCCAGTCTGCCTGGTGAAATGACTGTCTTTACTAGCCTACATTTCCAGTACAGTATATCCAAAGCACCAAATCCCACCCTAAACCCCTCTCACTTTTGCCTCATATCTTTTCCTCCTACAATAAAACATCATGCTGTTTCTCCTCCCAACTCTTCTCTCAATTTTGTAATTAATGGTCTCTTCTGGCAAAGGTCCAGAAACACTTCTATGCTTGGAGGATAAATGTGCCTGAAGTCCTAGGCCTTCAGTAGTCTTGGGAGGGTCAAGAGACCAACACATCCCTCCACATGAATGTCCTTTTAAAGGGACAACACAGTCTTGTATGTTCACCCTTGCTATTGTGGGTTCTCTACCGGCCTGGAGATTTTCTGACTTCTGGCCAGACTTCCACACCACTTCCTTCTCTTCTAAGGTGCAAAGTGTCCATCTGAAAACCTTGTAAACTATCGTCCCTTTGGCCTAGCAGCTGACACCTGATGAGTTACCTCTCCTCTTGAATATTTGCAAAATGCTACATTTTTCCTCTCAGGGCACAACATACTTTCCCTTCTGTTTATTTCTTGTACTTGGACCTCTGGTTTTATGGCCCTTTTTTCTATTACCATCCAAGTGTTTCTTCTCTTCCAACATTGGCATTTACAAGACCTTAGTTTTCCCAGTCTGGTCATTTCTATTTTGTGAAGGTCATTTATTAAACCTTCCACTGCCTTGTGCCATTCTGGTGACACCTTTACCCTTTGGAACCTTTTGCTAGCCAAAGCTACTGCTCTCCTAGAGTGTTTACAGCAGATCTCAATCCAGCTTTCTGATGAGATACAAATCTAGTGCATTATAAATTTTAGACAGACATACTTAGTATTCTTTACACTAGTTTGTTGCCATAAATAAAACAATACAACATGTTCAGCAGGGACCTGGGCAGACCTAATGATGCTCACAAGAACAATATTTCACCATGAACAACTATGTCTACACTCAGTGAATACTGTAAAATTGTAAGATTTTCAGACTCCTGTTGCTACTTAAATAGTCCTTTAGCTCATTTTACTTGGGCAAATAAAATGTTAGACATATATATAAACGAAAGACCTGTGTGTGTGGAGCAGTCCACTCTGCTCACGCTCAACCACAGCCACTTGATGGCGCAGCTCAATAACATACCAGCGATACGGTTAAGATGTGGTATCACCAGTGTCTTTTTACGAAAGCCAGTGGGGCAACAAGCATACAGTAGGTGAGTCTATGTCCTCCGCTGTGGGTAATTCTTAAAAGTCAGCAGACACCTCTCCAAGTTCATGAATTTAGTCACATTGCTAGTGAATCTTCAAGTTGTTTTTTGTCCTGCAGACCACACACAGCTATAAAAATAACAAAACACATTTGCATTTCCAGAAATATTTTGCTTACAGTTGTGGTATACAGCTGTGTGAAGTGATTTTCATTCTGTGATCCACCATTTGATACACTGCTTAATACCAGATCCATCTCTTTATCCAAATGTTTGAACCTCATCATTCCAATACAGAGACTAGGAAGCCAGACACTATCCTAGCAGTACTGGGAGTTGTGTGCAAAGAGCTAACCAGACCTTCATGGGCCACCAATCCATTGTCAGACTCACAAAGACACAATCACAATGGGCTGGTCTACATTAGCCAGTTAAAAAAATGTCCATCATAACAAATCTAATATTGATACAGGGCGATTGTGCAACCTCCATTTCAGGATGAATCATTCCCACTTCTAGACGAATAAGACGATGGATTGGTTTTTCTTGATACTAAGACCTGTATGTCTTTCCACATCAATACCATGTCTAGCCTTCTCATATTTACTCCACTGAAACATTTATCAATTTGACCCTTCTACCTCACACTGTGCTCCATGCAACTCCTTGACCAAGATCTCCATCTTTGAATTTAAGACATCTTGAAGCCCTCAGCAAGGATTCAGCTATACATAAAGCAAAATGGAAAAAATACCATCTAAACTTTAGTCTCCATACTGGTTTTATTTGGAATTCATTTTTGAAGAATGGTGAATTAGAATATAAAATGCTGAGATTCTTCAAGTCCATCGTCTGGACTACTTTGTTTCTCAAATTTGCTGATGTACACTATATTACTGAAACTGAATATTCCTTTCTCAGTTGATAGTTAGTTCAAAATCTGCGGTGGGCTGGCACCCTGCCCGGGATTGGTTCCTGCCTTGTGCCCTGTGTTGGCTGGGATTGGCTCCAGCAGACCCCCATGACCCTGTGTTCGGATTCAGCGGGTTGGAAAATGGATGGATAGTTAGTTCAAAATGCTGTACCCTCAGAAATCTAAAGTCTGGATAAATCACATGAAATCTGGATGCTCTATCAGCTTTCACTTTGTTAAACAATATTAATGTTACAGATATGCTTACTAATTGCCACCATATTCTAATTTATTCCAGGTGCTTGTGCAGAATAATAGTTTTTAAGTTAATAAATTCATATGAATGCATTTTCTGGCTTGTGTCATTGAGGCAGCCTTCCACATTTAGAAAATAAACATGAAGTAAAAGTTTAAGCAAAACAACATCTTTATGAAAAGAATAAGCTACAAGGAGGAAATACACAAAATACAGTAAATCCAAGCACAAAAATACAAAAAGAAAAAATGTCCTGCCCCTCTATGTCCACCTTAACTGGCTTGAACCCTTGTCTAGTAAGTGGTAAGGGGGGGTGGGGTACTCACTCACATACCAAAGTACTAACAAAAAACACCTTTTCTCACCTCCCACGTACCTTCCTCGAGTTTATTTTTTTCCCCACATGCTTACCAAATTCACACTCAAATGTCCAAGTGCCGGATTTATGTCTGGGATCAGGATGGCCTTCTGGAACAGCAATCTAGAACTCTCCCTGATAGTTTTTAGAGTGCAGCATCTTATGGACAGCATAGTATCATACATTAACTATGCACCAATCACTTTGTCATAACTCTTTGTATAAAGAGAACATCAGACGTACCTGACTATAGTTTGGTTGCTTGCCCCTGGCTCCCTTGTAGCACATGAAATGTTTTTTTTACTCTGCTCCTGCCTAGTGCCCTTTAGCACATATTCAGCGTGTACTACCCTCCTAGTGGTCCCTGTTTTCATGCGGGTATTTTTTCAGGACCTCTGCAGACTGCCAATGTCACTCCCTGAAGGACCTTTCCTTAAAGCATTTTGTGCAAGGCAGGGGACAACATGGGAAAGTACAGGGCATGCTCAACCACAAACTCTGACTCATTCATACCAGGCCAAATTAGATTAGTCAATTAACCTAACTGGCACGTATTTGGGACATGAGAACAACACTGGAGAATTTGCAAAAAAAGGCACACAAAGGAGAACATGCAATCAGCACATAGACAGCGACAAAGTCGGGACATGAATCTGGTGACCTAAAGCTATGAGAAAGCCACACTGTGTCACCTTATGTGAAATGTTGTGCTTGAAAAATGACATAGTGTATCATTCTAAAAAAGACAAGAGGAACTTGTATTATGTTTTCTGCACTATAGCCTCTTAAGTCATCTTCTGCAAAAATGCTTGCAACACTAAATCAAGTTTACTTTATGGTTAAAGAGAAAGCCTTAAGGCCATGGTAAAGGTAAGTTCCAATGTCCATGTGCTGTTAGAGCTCTAGCTATCAGAAAGTTTTAAAAATAATTGAAAAGAGAACAAATATGACTGACTACTAATCAGTGTGAGATCCCCAGCACTTCTGTTCTTGGTTACAAACATGTCCCCCCTATAATTTCTGAGAACTTTTGAAAATCCTGAGATTTCTTCTTCAGACTGTAGATCAGCCACTGACTCATTGAAGAATTACAAGGCAGCATTAGTCACTGGACTTTTTGTGTTCTGCGCGTCAGATGGGATGCAAGATGTTCACTGACGTGTATGCTAGTTTAGTTAGTGATTCACAGGTCACTTGGGCTCCTAAAAAATACTTTTTTGGAAAAGACTTGCAAGAGGAGTTACTACTGCTCTGTAACCTAACTGTGGTTTTACAAACATGCAGGCTGTATGCAACAGGAACACAACTGGATTCCCCAGTTATTTAAATAATCCAACTTTCCATCCATTTTCAGGAATGTATTTATTCACCACAATGTAATAATTTCCTCCCAGGTAGTTTGATGCTGAGGTTGCTAGAACTGCTGTTTCACAGCTGCAGGGACCTGGTTTTAATTTCTAGCCAGATCTCTGTCTGTCTGGAAATTTGCACATTGTCCTCATGACTATGTGGGTTTTCCCTGGGGTGTTCCAGTTTCCTCCCACATCCCAAAAACGTGTATGTTAGACTAATTAGCGACACTGAATGGGCCTTGTATGAGTGAGTGTGGATGTGTATGTGTGAGGGTGCGATGTGATGGGCTGGTGTTCAGTTGAGGGATGGGTCCTGCCTTACCCATTAGTTAAACCACACTGGTGGGTATAAAATATCACCTTCAAAAATAAGGCAGACACTAGAGACTAAAGTGTAGTGGAAAGTTTTCAGTTCTCATGTCATAGAACATATACATATTGCTTAGGTCACTGTCTGCTGTCAAAACAGTGGCTTCCGATTTTAATTCCAACCAGTGTCCTGATTAGTTTTTAGGTCAACATATAGTCTGTAAATTACAAAGATATCTATTCTATACTTTTTAAACTTCTCTGATTGTTTAAAAAAGTGTTTTTTTCACAAATCTATATGCAGCTTGGTCATTTCATTTCTTTGTACAGTACATGCACATTATGTACTGTATTTGTTTTATATATACAGTATGTGTATAAACTATATGCAATCATTACACCCTCTTGCTTCGGACCTCTCATTTTGCATTTCTTTAACTTGGATACTTATTTATGTAACTATACAATCAACGTAAAAATCTCATGTTAAGTTTTGAGTTGAACCCATACATTTCTATTTATTTTGATTATTTGTTTAATTTTTTGGTGATTGTTTATATTTTTTATATTGTTGTTCATCAGTATTTAATGTCATAATGCTTTTCATAATCATTTACTTTTAATACAAAATATACATATTTTTATCATGTTTAGTTCCCTGCTTATGTTTTTCTTTTTGTTTACATTAAGTTCCACTTACTTTAAGTAACTTTTTAAATAGTATTTTGGATTGTTTATCTAAATATCAGCTTAACTGAACTCAGACACAAGTACAAATAGTAATCCATTATTCATGAGAGAAGTCAATTCAATTCCATATAAATTGACTCAAATTAAAAAAAAAACACACACAAATATTTGCTACATTTCCTTAAAAGGATAAAATCACTCATCTGGAGATTTCTGAAGTGAACTGCTGTGGGAAGGAAAAATAAGAAGTTTAATTGAAGACTGATTTAATTAAGTGTTCCTATAAAATCTTTCAAGCCAACAGCAGACACGTTGTTGTGTATGTGCCCACTCAATCACTCCTATGCCCAATTACCTGTTAATGAGAAAAAATTGCATAAAATAACCCAAAGAATTAAACAGATGATTTTTTTGATTGACAGGTACTCTTATAGCTAGTATGATTACATTTCCTCACCAAGTCACCATCACCATCACCTTAGGCAGAAGCATTTGCACAAAACCACAGTCATTAATGTAGATTGTTGATAATTAAAAGCAGTCATATTAATAATTATATGGATATTAGAAAATGGTTGAAATCGATCCCTCACTACTTTAATTACAGACGAGATGGGAAAGAGCTCTCAATCTGAAACTGCCTTTCAGTCTGATACAGCAGCACATGAACACCACATGGTGACAGAGTGCAGCTAACTAGTGGTAGGAATTCATAGAAGGCCATTTTAAAGTTCAACTCAAAAGAACACCACTTTATTTAGCTCTGTATAGGGTTAGGGTTATTATTTATGTCTCCCTTCCTCTGCTTTCTGTGTGTGTGCTTGTCCCAAACCCTCCATGATGTTTATATGGCTTATACTGTAGGTCACATATTGTCCAACTTAGTGCTCTATTTTGAGTTTAAGTATAATTAATATAGTTTTGTAGGATCTAATAAATATAATATTTAATTAATAAGGGCTCATATAAGGCTTAAATATCCATTGTGGGCTTCAAAGCCTTTAATGTAAACTTAAGCTTGGGCAAAGAGTGTATTCTTTCCATTGATGTCTGGTTATGTGCAAGGATATCTGCTCATAGTAGCACTGACATTTTACAGACTGTCTCTTCAATGTAGTGCTTGACTGATTAGTGTGTTAGCATCACTTCTGTTAACTTACTTTAAATTCTATTAACATCAATGCAATATTAAAATAGTTCTCTGAGACATTGACCAGGACTGATTAATTTTCATTAAAAAAATATTACTAACTAGTGCCCTCACACAGAAATTAAAATGCCCAACTTATAAAGTGGTTTGGGAAATTAGCCTGGCCAGCATTTACAGTATTGTTCTTGTCTGCACCTTTCTCAGAAAATGTTGCAGGGCTTGCCTCTCTTACATACTTTGCTTTTTTAGGTTGTGTTTTTGCTACCTGAGGAACACAAGGCATGACATACATAAGGGACAAAAGTGTAACCTGCTAATATGTTAGCTATTATTATAACTGCCATACAGTATAATTTGTGTAAAAGAAAAAATTTACCCTTTTGAGCACATGGGCTCACTGTAATACTAGAACCAACACAAGAAAAAGTTTTTATATCTGCTGTTGCACTAAAATATATTCTTTATTAAACTTAAGCCATCCTCTGCTCCCAAATGAAACATGTACAAAATTCATCTAACATTCAGTAAAAACTCAGCCCTCTCCTTTCTGTGACTTTGATGCCAGAATTCACAGTGTGACTTTCTGACTGGTCCTTTCTGAAATGAGAAAAATGATACATTAATGTGTAACTTCCAATGTGAAAGTGGCAAGTAAAAGATCCAGCCTTATCAGGCCTTCTGTGCATATAAAATAGGACCCTACAGCAGACAAGGCACACTTCTGTGGTCAAGACGATTTCCTTGCATTCCAAAAAGAAATGTTTTTTTAGAAGTGTAATCAACAGACTATTTAAATCCTGCTAAGATAATGAGATAAAGTTTATTTCAGATCAAAAACCCAGTAAACCACAACAAGAAATGGTCCAGATTTAAGCCAAGGTAATATAGTCAAGTCGAATTTTAGTCATACTCTGACATTTCCATATTGTATTTGAAACATGTAATCATGTGTGACAGAAGTCTCTACAGACCCAAAAATGAACGTTATTGTTGAAGAGCCCAGAGATATTAAGACATATCAAGTGTCAAGCAACACTTTTGGTCTGATATTACCTGGCCATTCATCTAAACTCATAACTAAATCTGAGTCATCATATGGTAATAAGCAAAGGAATTAAATAATACTAAAAAGAGAGATATTTAGCATTCATCATATAACTATCCTTGTCTCAAGAAAGATAACCTTTATGGAGAAGGATAGAAGTGGTAGCAACATTTTTATGAGGATGCTCCAATTCAGCAGGGACTAGGAACATTCTTTTAATAGAAGGAGAATTCATTACAGGTGAATTCATCTAGTTATAAACTAAAACTGAGGTAAAAATGAGTAGGACAAAATACAGAATCAGAATTTCACAGAAGTAGCTCAAGAATAAAAGAAATAAGCCATGGAGAAGTCCAGTCCAAATCCTGATATCAACCCCATGAAGTATGTGTAGTAAACAAGTCTGTAACCATAAGTGACTAAGGAACCAGCGAGAGTTAAAGTTAAATCACATTTATTATTTATAACCAGCAAACATTTATAAAAATTGTTTAAAGGAATAATACAGATGGGAAAACTGATACATTCAATCTCAATCTCAGATACATGCAATGTCTGGATGTCTGTAAACTTCCTTAAAACTCAAAACACATAAAACCAATATCTTCTCAGGGGATTCTTTGGACAACTCCTTCTCATTAAAATGTTGATCTGTCAAAGTTATTCCGTTTTCTTTTGTGACCAGATTTCAAATTATACTTGACAATAGCCTGACTTCTGAATTTCAAATCTTTGCTACACTTAAAATCTTTAAGAAATTTTCAAAGATGATAAAATAAAGTCCTGCTTTACCTCTCGCAACAATGCAAAAGAGGAACACTAAGGCCGAGTCTGACCGTTTTTTTGTTTTTTTTTAAATAGGACATGGACCTGCTAGAAATCACATGACAATTCAGGATCTTGCTTACACTGCCACTGCAAATGTCAAGTCCAAGGGATTTCACAAATTGTTGTGGACATAAAAGTACACTCTGCCTATTGCCAGTATTGGAATTTAAACCATAAAAAATTATGCTTTAAGCTACACAAATGAGCTTTCTTCACATCTCTAGATCACATCTTATCTCTTGCCATTTCTTCTAAGATATTAAATAGTTTGGGGTCAGGAGGAGGTTGTAATGTAGGTGGGTATGATTTGATATGAGTAAACTAAAATTTCTAAAAAATTATGAGGAATGAGTGATACATTGTCATTTAAGAGACATTTAAGAGAATTTATATTTCTAGTAAACTACCTGACTAAAAAAGCATTGCAACAGTACACACTGCAGATAATATGAATTTTAGATTCGTGAAAAGATATTTGAAGCGCTTGACCTAAGAAAGACTCCACTATGTCCATATGTGAAGCCCCACAATAAAAACACAGGGAACCTAGCATCGACAGGAACTACAGGAAGTAATAGCCCCAAGAAGGGACACTTTAAAGTTGTCTATTTCTTTGCAACTTTGAAGGAGGAGAATGTGCTGACAAGAAGACCTAGGAATAAAATGTGGTGGACCTGCTGTGTATATATAACTCCAGAAAGCTTTCCTGGTGGTGTCTGTCTTTAAACCTGATTCAAAGGACATTGGGAACCACAACTGAGAATTATTTTCTGGTAACCCAAATATGTAATAGTGCCATCCCAAACCTAGAAAGAGATTCTAATAATGCCCAACATTTAATCTAAGATAGGCTTTTAACCATTTTTGCCTGCCTAAGGTAGAATTTGGAGAAAGAGAATATCATTTTCCTGTCAGGGAAGAAGGATAACCAGTATATTTTACAGTAGTGAAAAACACAGTTTGTGGAAAAGTGTGCAAAAGTAAATTAATTTCCCTCTTAATAGCAAGAAATGAATAACTGTTTAAAGGAAAGCCTACACTAACCCTCATATTCTTGTTTGCTATTTTCCTATGTCACCCTCCCTTATGAAGGCTTGGAGTAGATATGCCCTTACTGTTCACCAATACAATGAACACACACACTCCCACTCTGTGTATGTAGTGTATCATGCAGAAGATAGTGAAACCTGGGTGGTGCTTTAAACTTAAACCTTTTAGATGCCACAACAATTCTCTAGAATCATTTACAGTATTTTTCATAGCAATTAATTACACTTTTGATTCTACTTTATCATTATAGGCTATAGAAAGACAAATGGACAGTGAATAGCTCATTAGTAGCTATTTAACTTTTTACACACATTTACATAATTTGCCATTCACGTTGGCTGTTCAGTTAGTTCTGTATGCTATTCTATGCATTTAACACACATCTATCCATCCTTTTGAAAACCCACTCAGCTGACTACAGATTCTTCATGAGCTAGAGTTTGCAGGAGCATTGCTAGGCACAAGAGAAGACCCAACTCTCAACAGTAAGGCTTGTCCTCCTTGGGACTCACTAATGCCCAACTACATTTTCTCATACTAGCCCAGAGTGAAAGCAGAGACAGTAAAAAACCTAACATACGAGAATTTGGGAAGTGGATGGAGACATACATTTTAGTAAAAAAAACAACAGGGCATTTCAGACCCATAATCTAATGATTGCATTCAAAAAGGTTACAAATACAGTCAAACTCGGTTTTAACAAGCTCGGTTATCACGATTTCTCGGTTATAAGGAAAAAAAAATATTTTTGAAAGATATACAGTACCAGCTATTCGCATGTAAATTTGCCCTGTCATAATGAACGAAATCTCGGTTATTATGAACAACACTTGACCACATCCTGGACTTTTCCAAGCCACTAGCGGAATAAATTTCAATATGCAATAAATTTCTTACCTATTGCCTGGAACAATGTGACAACTGTTACCATACAGAATTGCTTCAGAAAATCAACATTTGATATTTTTGAAAAAGAGGATGAATTGCCGTTATCTACATGGGTTCGCCAAAACAATATTGAAATTAATAATGCAAACTATTATGACTATCAACACGTGGATGACGAATTGTTTACTAGCAGAATTCCTACAGAAAACAAAATCATAAATGTGTTGCTTCAAAATGAAGACGATGATGAAGATGACAAGGAGGAAGACGCCGCTGGCATATTGGATTTACCAGAACGCAGTTTACCAACATTGTTTGATGCCAAAAATGCCGGCAATAGATTGATGTCATTTTTTCAAGGGACTGATGCAAAAAAGCAAGTGTTGGATGCATTAAGTGTTTTAAGAGGCAAACTGCGTGACTGTAGATTACAAAGTTTAAAACAAAAAAGTATTTTGGACTTTCTTAGAAAATAGTATATTTTACTTAATGTATGTTTTCATTATGAGCTAAATGTATATTTTTTCAATAAATCACTATTCAATAAATCACTCCAGACAGAGGAGCAGCTTCAGCGATAGACTGCTGTCACTGTCCTGCTCCACTGACAGACTGAGGAGATTGTTCCTCCCCCACACTATGCGACTCTTCAGTTCCACCTCTGGGGTAAACATTAACATTATACAAAGTTTCTGTCTGTTATACCTGCATTTTTATCACTCTTTAATTTAATATTGTTTTTATCAGTATGCTGCTGCTGGAGTATTTCCCCTTGGGATTAATAAAGAATCTATCTATCTATCTATCTATCTATCTATCTATCTATCTATCTATCTATCTATCTATCTATCTATCTATCTATCTATCTATCTATCTATCTATCTATCTATCTATCTATCTATAGTGCATCCGGAAAGTATTCACAGCGCATCACTTTTTCCACATTTTGTTATGTTACAGCCTTATTCCAAAATGGATTAAATTCATTTTTTCCTCAGAATTCTACACACAACACCCCATAATGACAACGTGAAAAAAGTTTACTTGAGATTTTAGCAAATTTATTAAAAATAAAAAAATTGAGAAAGCACATGTACATAAGTATTCACAGCCTTTGCCATGAAGCTCAAAATTGAGCTCAGGTGCATCCTGTTTCCCCTGATCATCCTTGAGATGTTTCTGCAGCTTAATTGGAGTCCACCTGTGGTAAATTCAGTTGATTGGACATGATTTGGAAAGGCACACACCTGTCTATATAAGGTCCCACAGTTGACAGTTCATGTCAGAGCACAAACCATGCATGAAGTCAAAGGAATTGTCTGTAGACCTCCGAGACAGGATCGTCTCGAGGCAGAAATCTGGGGAAGGTTACAGAAAAATTTCTGCTGCTTTGAAGGTGCTAATGAGCACAGTGGCCTCCATCATCCGTAACTGGAAGAAGTTCGAAACCACCAGGACTCCTCCTAGTGCTGGCCAGCCATCTAAACTGAGCGATCGGGGGAGAAGGGCCTTAGTCAGGGAGGTGACCAAGAACCCGATGGTCACTCTGTCAGAGCTCCAGAGGTCCTCTGTGGAGAGAGGAGAACCTTCCAGAAGGACAACCATCTCTGCAGCAATCCACCAATCAGGCCTGTATGGTAGAGTGGCCAGATGGAAGCCACTCCTTAGTAAAAGGCACATGGCAGCCCGCCTGGAGTTTGCCAAAAGGCACCTGAAGGACTCTCAGACCATGAGAAAGAAAATTCTCTGGTCTGATGAGACAAAGATTGAACTCTTTGGTGTGAATGCCAGGCATCACGTTTGGAGGAAACCTGGCACCATCCCTACAGTGAAGCATGGTGGTGGCAGCATCATGCTGTGGGGATGTTTTTCAGCAGCAGGGACTGGGAGACTAGTCAGGATAAAGGGAAAGATGACTGCAGCAATGTACAGAGACATCCTGGATGAAAACCTGCTCCAGAGCACACTTGACCTATCTATCTATCTATCTATCTATCTATCTATCTATCTATCTATCTATCTATCTATCTATCTATCTATCTATCTATCTATCTATCTATCTATCTATCTATCTATCTATCTATCTATCTATCTATCTATCTATCTATCTATCTATCACTTTAATAGACTGAGTTAGTTTTTGTCAAATTCGCATTTCCTGCTTATAACGAGCAAATAGTGTCGTTCCCATCAAACTCACTATAACCGAGTTTGACTGTATATTATATTGTAATGAATTATTTAAAATATTGAACTATGAAGTATTGATGCCGAAGGGAAGCACATCAATGCACGGGAAAGGAGTGTACTCTATTCTAATTACCACCTCACTGTTTCATACACAATACACTCGTACATAAGTGCCTAAAGGCCAGGGTATCGTGGCTGAACCCTTCCTTAGTTTCTAAATTTGAGACAAAACAAGCATCAGTGGAGATGTACTGTATAAAGTGCAGCTGAAGGTATCAAATACACAGGAAATAGTGACCTGGATGTTAATTATTACCCTCGAATCACACACAGACACTAGATTAACTGATCTGATTTCCGCAAAGGATCAGTTAAAGAAAATAATGTATATAGACTCAATCCAGAGGTCTAATCACAGGCTAGAACTGAATTTCTGACTCAAGGCCAGTATGGTTAATTACCATAGTGCACAGAATGTAAAGAAACATTGCCAGGGTTAGGAACCCCATGAAGGTATAATAGAATACTCCTCACATAACATCAGCGCTTATTCAGAATTTCAGCAAGATTTATATGTTAAAGTGAGACCAGTGTTGACAAAGCAATTCATTAGTCAGGAACATGGTCAAAGAAAATTCTTTTGAAGCCACATCTGCAATTAACTACTATGAAAAATAACCATGCAAAGTGGTACATTTTAACCAATATTTCCAGTAGTACACCAATCCATCTTCATTTCTTATGGCATCTTTCACCGTCAATAGGATTACAAAGTACTTTATGAGGCCAAAACAGAAGCTATTCAATGAAAATTAAGCATATTAATATGTGAATGTAGAATGAGAAGTGCATGTTATATAGAATAAATTGCTGTTAACTGGATAACACTGCTCCCCACCAACACTAACAAAGTCTGTGAAATTAATCATTCTTGATGTTAACTTGTCATGGTGTAATATATAAAACTGGACAGTACAACTCAAAAAATGCAAAAAGAACACAGTCCAGTAGTATTGATAAAAATGTATTAAAATGCAATGTTGGCATTCAGTATGAGATCAGTGTAGAACAATGTTTTATTTCTAAGATACTTTAGTAGCTTCCCTAGATTAATAAAATGCTCATCTGTTGCAAGTCTCCTCTTCAGCTTTTGTCCCGCCAGGGAGTTGGTTGAAACAGATGCTTCCACCAATGCAAATAGAGAGAACCAGGGTGCCTGTTTACATAGCAACCTAACAATGTTTACTTGCCAGCTTGTGCTGGACTGAACTGTAGTTTGCCCCAGGCAGGTCCTGGACAACTCCTAAAGGAGAACAAAAACAGCTAACAACATTTAAATAACCAGAAGACAATTATAACTAAACTGCTATTTTGGGGCTGATTCTGGGTACGAGTGACCTTATAATATGAAGAGCATTTAAATAGAAGGGCCAAAACTTTGCATACTGATACACATAAAAAAGATAGGACAAATAATACAAAGTAAAGTATGTCAAGGTTACCATTTTCTCTTCATTTTTAAAAATGTGGTTTCATTTTCACAAATGAAATGTACTTAAAATTATGAGTAGATAATTGAATTGGGTTTAAAAACCAGCAATATCCATTCTTTCTCATAAGATATCTTTAATATGGAAGAAGCTTTATCTTACAACATTTTTCTTTTTTTAATGCACATTAACTGTAAAAACCATTAAAATATATAAATTCAGAGTATTTTAGAAAGGTAAGAAGGTCCAGAGTTCAAATACAAAGGTCAGTATGTTGGATTAATCACTGTTTTGAACAATTTAACTGACAGATTTGTGTGTTTGTAACTTGAGTTGTATTTAAGGTTCTTAAAGGCAGAATTAACAATGGGAAAACACAAATGTATGCGTTCAGACCCTGGGTACCCCGCTAGGCTTGACTAAACAGGGTCTTAACTACCAGATTTGGCACATAGCCCCCCAGCCCCAAAACACACACACTTACCTAGTGCCTAAATGACAGTACCTTACCCCCCCCAAACTTGCAACTGCTCTCTCTGTTTTTGGCCAAATTACATTCTTACCAGTCAAGCCACTGTCATGACTCATCCTTTGAGTACAAGCTGAAGGGGTCACTGGCAGGGTGCAAACTTTAAAAAGCCACCCTGGATTCCTTTTGGTGTCCCTACTAATTCCTACATTTGTATACCCTTAGGTTGCCTCCATAATATGTAGTAATAGAGGCCTAAGTATTCCAGACAGTGGCCCATAACCCTTAAATTCTAGAGAAGTCTCTTGGTTTTCCACCATTCTCTCATAACTCTTATGTAATGGCCCAAAGAGTAAATACTTCTATGGGTCTTTTAAAATAAACGTTTCATATCATGCCCTAGCAGGTTTTACCCACACTGATACTGATAGATGTACTCAGACAACTCAGAACTTTCTCTTGAATGGATTCTGTATAAGCATTATTTCTGATGTGTTTACTATGTCTAAATGCAACTGGAGACAGGTGGAAACTAGCCATAGATGGGGTTACAAGTTCATGAAAGGACAAGCCCCTGTATTCACAGTCATATTCCTGGACAAGTGAATGCTGTGGAATATTTTTTTAAGAAAATGTAAATTCAGATACATATTATATGTCTAATATGTCAAACAAATATCACATCACTGAGCACACCGTATAAATAGCTTTTTTAAGTACCATATAAGGTGTTTTTTTCTTAACTGCTATATAATAGTGTAGTTAAAGTTAAGGTTAAAAAAGAAAACAAAAAAACAAATAAAACATTGTAGAGTGAAAGGATATTTGTGATGTGGCCTTATAAGTAAAAGTATGTGCTATATAGGTTCTCGGTTCTGGCTTCTCCATAGGAAAAGCCGCGCCACAAGAGTGCAGCACAGTGCAGCACCCTGTGAGGCACAGCTGTCTATATGCAGCATGGTTGGTGTGCAGATGTGGATAAGCCAACAGAAAAAGAAGAATGGCAAGATTTATTAGTAAGTTAAATGTACCAGGAACATCAGTCATACACAAAGAAGTCAGATGGGAGCAAACAAATCATGAAGAAAAGAAAAAATCTACAAAGAGGCTAAAAGGTTAAAACAATCATAAAAATCACTAAAGCTACGAAAATTCACACAATGCTAGAGCAAAGAGCCTTTTTTTCATTCGTTTTGCAACTCTGATCTCATGATTGTTCCCTGATTAATGTTGCATAGCAACAGAAAATGACAGGCGGAGCCTGGGCAAAATGTAAGCAAAAGGAAAAGCTAAGGTTGGAGCTCAGGCCCACTCCTGACAACAACAATCTGTTTGGGTGTAAAGTTTTTATTGTGTTTCTTATGGAATTGCACTGGAAGAAAGTTGTTATGAAATGTTTGCATAAAGGAAATAATTGTGTAAAAGGACTTCTTCTTCTTCTTTTGGCTCCTCCCATTAGGGGTTGCCACAGTGGATCATCTTCTTCCATATCATTCTGTCCTCTGCATTTTGTTCTGTTACACCCATCACCTGCATGTCCTCTCTCACCACATCCATAAACCTTCTCTTAGGCCTTCCTCTTTTCCTCTTACCTGGCAGCTCTATCCTTAGCATCCTTCTCCCAAAATACCCAGCATCTCTTCTCTGCACATGTCCAAACCAACGCAATCTCGCCTCTCTGACTTTGTCTCCCAACCATCCAACTTGAGCTGACCCTCTAATGTCCTCATTTCTAATCCTGTCCATCCTCGTCACACCCAGTGCAAATCTTAGCATCTTTAACTCTGCCACCTCCAGCTCTGTCTTCTGCTTTCTGGTCAGTGCCACCATCTCCAACCCATATAACATAGCTGGTCTCACTACTGTCCTGTAGACCTTCCCTTTCACTCTTGCTAATACCCGTCTGTCACAAATTACTCCTGACACTCTTCTACACTCAATTCACCCTGCCTGCACTCTCTTTTTCACCTCTCTTACACACTCCCCGTTACTCTGTACTGTTGATCCCAAGTATTTAAACTCGTCCACCTTCGCCAACTCTACTCCTTGCATCCTCACCATTCCACTGACCTCCTTCTCATTTAAACACATGTATTCTGTCTTGTTCCTACTGACCTTCATTCCTCTCCTCTCCAGAGCATATCTCCACCTCTCCAGGGTCTCCTCAACCTGCTCCGTACTCTCGCTACAAATCACAATGTCATCAGCAAACATCATAAATGTGCAAAAGAACAAAAGATGCTAAAAACCAGACTGGGAAATTATGAGCTTTCAGGAGAACTCAAAGAGTCGCTTTTTGTCATGCAAGGGGAGTGCTAATGTTTAATTCTGCTAAACCAATCAGCAAAGCCAATATAATTGAAAATAAGAGTGAAGAAA
The DNA here is from genome assembly GCF_900747795.2 of Erpetoichthys calabaricus. Classification (NCBI taxonomy): domain Eukaryota; kingdom Metazoa; phylum Chordata; class Cladistia; order Polypteriformes; family Polypteridae; genus Erpetoichthys; species Erpetoichthys calabaricus. The sequence goes on along the minus strand of NC_041402.2, from coordinate 123,018,692 downwards.
TAATATTCTAAATTTTATCTCCTATTCTTTCCTGTCTAAGTTAATCACTGATGTTTTTCATTCTTCTCTCCATAGATAGGACACACTAACGAATACACTGCCATCTTTTATAGAGGATGTGGGATGACATTTTAGGTTACAAACCATGTAATTAGCAACAGGAGTCATTGCTGCAAACAACATGGTAGAATAAGCATGCAACCAGTTTGAAAAAAGGCAGCACCATTGATCCACTTTAAATCATTCAATCAATTTTTTTCAGATATTGAATATCATAAGATGTTGATGAGTGATGACCATACAAAGTTGTAAATATTCCATACTTAAAGAATTGAAAGAATGTTGTAATGAGAACAGGCCATTCAGTCCAAAAATATCCATCATATTCACCTAGATTGTCCGAAATAACATTAGCAGAGATCTGAAAGTTGCAAAAGTCCTCCTCTCCACTACCTTACTTGCTATTTTGTTTCATGTGTATGTGGTTCTTTGCATGAAGAAAAACTTGACACATTTCCAACCATGTTTCTGTGTTCTTGTTATAGAATTTATTTAAAGTAACAGCTGGGATCCATTGTATGAACTGTTTTCATAATTTCAAACACTTCAATCATGTCACCTCTTAATCTCCCATTTGCTTAAACTCTCATAGCTCTTAGTCCTTAGTCTTTCTTCTCTGGCCTTTTCTTGAGCACTGCTATGTCTGCTTTGTAATATGGAGACCAAAACTACACATAGTACTCCAGGGTAAGCCTCACTAGTGCTTTATCTAACTTAAGCATAGCTTCCATTAACTTATAGTCCACACATCATGACATACTGAATAACCTAAAATCCCAATAGCTATCTTGATCGCTTTTGTACATGATTGAGGTTAATAGTGACTAGTCCACTATGGCTTCCAGGTCCTTCTCACTTACAATAAATTTCTGCCAAAAACCTGCCTAAGCCTAAATGTTGTCCAAGTCTATTTGTAGCAATTGAACTGAATCTACGTAATCCGTCCTTTCACCTAGTTTGCAGATGCAACTAAATTGTTATTTATAACAGACCCGCCATCCAGAGGGACAATACTTTTAAAATCACAGATAAGGTTTTTTGCACCATAAACCTTTGCTTTCTGTATCTGACATGATTTTGCACCAATCTACACACTATCCCCTGAATTTCCAGTTCTTTTAGTTTTATGCCCAAACTCTCATGTGGGACCTTTTGAAATGACTTCTTAAAATCAAGATAATTATCATATACACCTTTCTGATTGTGTGCTTTTGTTGCTTTCTCATATAATTCCAGCATATTTGTGAAACACAATCATCTCTATCTGAACCCATGTTGACTGTTCATTAAAACACCTGTTCTAGACATGTGCTTATCAATCTTTTCCTTAATAATTGCTTCAAGTAAAATTCCTCTGATGAACTTTATGCTTGCTGGTTTATAGCTACATGAATCTGCCCTATCATCCTTTTTATGTAGCATTAATTTGCTAATTTCCAGTTCTTAGGAATTTCCTCAGTAAACACTGACTTTCTAAAAATATGTGTCAAGGATTTATATATATAACTCACAAACCTTCTTAAGCACTGAAGATAAATGTTTTCTGGTTCTGGTGATTTGTTTGATTTTAGTCTATTTAATGTAAGCAGCACTTCTCTCATACAATTTCTAAATCACTTAGTACCTCCCTAGTAGTCGCTGTTAGGTTTGGGTGGTTATTAGCTTCTTCACATATATAAACTTCAATAAAATGCAAGCTCAAAGCATTTGCTATTTAATTGCCTTTGTATTTTATTTTTCTTGTTCACTGTTCTTAATACTCTAAACCTCCCCCTTGACTGTTCTTTTACTACTAAAACATTGCAAGAATCTCCGGGTCATCTTTCACCATTTCCGCAAAATTTTTCACTAACTGCAGTTTAGCCTTCCTGATATCCTTTTGAAATGTTGCTCTCATGTGTCCCATGCTTTGCAATGGAGTGTTTAGTCTTGTATACCTTATACAGCTTTTTTTAGTGTCTTACTTATCCACCAAGGAGTTCTCTTTAGTTTTATACTGCTTATAACTGTTGGTATAAACTTGTCCTAATTTATATGTAAAACACTTTTAAATATCACCCATGTTTTCTCAACTGTCACCACAATTAACACAAATCCAATCTATCTTACTTAGGCTTTTTCACTCAAATTTTGCCCTACTAAAATTAAATTTAACTGTTTTAGCTTTTGAATATGCACTCTCCTAAAAAACTGTGAAATGTATTATATGGTGGTCACTTAATAATAATAATAATTCATTACATTTATATAGCGCTTTTCTCAGTACTCAAAGCGCTATCCACACAGGGAGGAACCGGGAAGCGAACCCACAATCTTCCACAGTCTCCTTACTGCAAAGCAGCAGCACTACCACTGCGCCACCTGTGAGGACTTGTTCCTAATATTTCAATAATATCTATCCTGTAAATCCTTTCCTAATAATTAACACTAGAATTACCAAAGCCTACAAAAAAACTTGTAAATCTGGCCCACTTTAAATCCCTTCACACCTCTAGGTCAGCATCTTTTGTCTTGTAAATGTGCAGATCAAGACAAGCAGCAAGCAGCCTACTATTCCATCCCCCCACCGCCGCAGAACGGGCACAAAGTTCTCCCAGTTCCAGCCTTGATTAGCTGAGAGTGAAGTCCTGGAGTTTTTGAATGGAAATAATAGATCATTATTTGGAACACATGCATTTCATGTATGTTCCATTTCTACAACAATCTGTGTAAACACATCGTTTAATCAGAAACGTTTTTTCATATTTTAGTAATAAATGACGAAATGTAGACATAAACTATATAATGTGTAAAGCCTGAAGTCCAACAATCAAATAAACACTTTCACAAAAGGTTCAACAATGATGCAACAGCTTCCGTGACGCAGTGGCAAGAATTGCTGACTTGTAATCAAGAGTCCCCCGGTTCGACCCTGACTGTCTTGTATATTTACCATTTTGAGTAGTGAGCTGCTCTTATTGTCAATATTATACAATAAAAACATACATTTGATTTGCGTCTATAACAGCCGGTATAAATTTATAGTACTTGTTAAAAGTTAGCGGCTTTTTTTTTCACTTTTATTCTCTCAGTCACGATCACGATACATACTACTGCTCCCCCCAGGGATCTGACGCTGTTCGTTTTAATTTGAAACTGGGAATAACTGTAGATATGAATGGTGTTTTGAGACAATCGAACTGGAAATTCTCTGATCTGGATGGATAAAAACTGACATACAAACACTGGTGAATCTGCCTTCTTTGTATCTCACCGTCACCTGATTTTTGTATTCAATTTTATTGAGTGTTCCTGCTTATGCTGAATTAGTATGTGTCTTATGGTCCATGATGTCAAAGCCACACTGACAAAAAACAGAAACATAGGTATATATGATATTTGGAATTATTCATTTTATGATCTGTATAGCACATTTCGGAAAACATTGTGGCACTGATGTAACATTATTCATAATATTCATATTCATTTGCATACCATCTTGTGGTTGTAATCAGTGACCGTGTGTTTTTTGTTTTTTTTTTTCGATCTTGCCCTGTCTCCACATTTTGGTGCATGGTGGTGTTTCTTTTGTACTCCAGGACATGCAGAGGAAAGAATACTACAGAGGTCAGTTCCGCGCTATATGCAATCATCAAATTCAAATGTTATCAGTTCCCACACACCAAAGGACCGTCCTTCCTACATTTACAACATGTGTACCTGTTGCAATATACACATTTCTCTCCATGCTGTCATTCCTATTACTGACACTGACTGAGTTTGCTTTCCTGGGGGAAGCGGCGGTCTTGGAACAGAAGCTTGTCGATGTGGCATCCTCTTTTGTTTTATTCATCCCCTTTTCTTGTAAGAAGCAACGACGAAGCTCCTCTGCAAGGTGAGCCATGAACACTCTTCTTTTCTCAGTGGACCCGTACATGCCTTGCACAGTACATGTGCGTTGATCACCACCAGGTCAATTATGTTATAGCACAAGCAACCGGACACCTGCATGCTCCTGCTCGCACTGAATAAGCTCACGCCTTCTGGTGCATGATGTCAACGCAGCACCGGGGAAAAAAAAGAAAGCGACAAATATACTGTATGTGACATTTTGAAGAAATCATTTTATGACCTGAATAGTACCAATCAGAAAACATCCATCCATCATCCAACCTGCTATATCCTAACTACAGGGTCACTGGGGTCTGCTGGAGCCAATCCCAGCCAACACAGGGCACAAGGCAGGAAACATACACTGGGCAGGGTGCCAGCCCACTGCAGGGCCAATCAGAAAACATCATCGCACTAATGCAATATTATTTGAAAACAAACAGCGTCAGATCGGGTGTGAATTTATGCTGGCGCTGTTACTTAGAGTCAGATCAGGAGAGGAGGGAGATAAATTTACACCTGATCTGTTCATTGTATCACCGTTTAAGAGGGCGTTTCGGAGGAGCAACCTCATCTCCTTGGGGTGCATTCAGCTCCCCTCTTCACAACGTGAGCGGTAGAGACGCAAAGTGGCTGGCTTATAGCGCAGGCTGGGGGGCCTGGCGAGCGAAGCGAGCAGGGGGCGAACTCCCTAGTACTGTGATAAAATCAGTTCTTTATAACATCTAGAAAATATTGTTCTTGTGCTCTGATATTTATAGTGATGACTTAGTTATTGTTTGGGAAACCTCCTTTCCTTCTGTTGTGCAGGTGGAACCTCAAGAGGCAGGTCCACCCTCTTGTCACTCCTGAGGGACTGCTCTCCACTTATATATTGTAGAGGTTCAGATGGCTTCCATCACATTGTCTTTGAAAGTTCTGGAGTCATTATTATAAGTATTGTTTTTATTTTTCATATTTTATGGATTTTTTGCTTTGTCTTTGGATTCTAAATATTGCACTACATATTTAACTTGTTAGCCTTTTAAATTTATAATTTGAAATCCTTTCTGCCCCTTTTCACTGTTTTTTTCTCTTTTTGTGCTTCCTTTTGCTTTCTTACAATGAAGTCTTAATTTATAAAGATTGTTGTTTTGGGTATGTCTGTTCAAGCCAGAGGTTTATGGTAATCCTCTCCCCTCAGGAGTGTCCATATTTATTTTAGGAACTATTGAAATGTTTTAAACTTTTATACCCAGCTTTCCATTTCTGAGGCAGCTAGAATGAAAGCTTTCCAGTAGTAGTTTAGACTGGCTGTCTGGGATAAAAGTTTATCTGGGTAGGTCAGTGATAGTCCTGACTTGCTTTGTGAAATTTTTTGTAGTACTCGTACCCCTTTTTGGCATATCTGAGACTCCATCTCACAACAGCACACAAGTTAACTAGTAATGTTTTACTTCCTTTCTAACTGGTAGATCCACTCACATATTTACCTTATTTACTATTAACAGATACTTAGCCAGCTAATTATTTAATTACTGGGCCTCCCCTATACCTGCAACGGCTGGAATGACAACAGAATGAAGTACAAGCTCTGCACATCAGCAAAACCTTGCCCCATAATGTTTGTGTTAGGTATTTACAGCATGGTGATGCAGAGTCCTGTCTATGATTGTCTTTCTAGGCTGTTTTCCTTTGTTTTTTCAGGCTCCTTATCTGTTTATAAATGATGGTGGCTATACCACAATTACCAGATAGGAAGTTTTTCAGTGTTTACAGTAGGAAAAAAATATATTAAGTTGGTTGCATGATTTATGGAGTATTTTACAAGGTTTAGTTTTATTTAGAATTGCATAATTTGTAGAATGGAATGTCTTATTTTCCATGTAATTTATTGAGAAGGATCTCCTTTTTTTCCTTTAGTATGCAGCAGCATCATAAATCCATTCCCTTTCAAATGTATAGTACATGACAATTATATGCTTGGAAACAGAGACTGAAAAAGTGTGTTAACCTGTAAAAACTGGTCTTAATGAGCATAAAGATTTTCTGCATTTTACTTTTGAGCTTTTGCTATTTTGAAATAGTTTTTTGTTTTTGACATTGTGTACATCTGTAACCTAGCTAGCTTTTTGAGACCTGAGTTTTGTTTTTCACTCGTTTTTTTACTGCAATTGTGCCTGCACACTTATGCCGACTTTCCTTTTGACTTTTTAAGATCCAGCTCCTGCGTTTCCATAGATCCTCCCTGATTTTTCCTACTTGTGGTTTTAACATCTGTCCCTGCAAAGGACATATGTGAGCATGAGTGGCACTACTCTGAAGAAGTTCCAGAAGATTTAACAAGGCTGATTTTGTCTTACAAGAACAGTTCACAGAGTAGGGCTTGCAAATCATTAATTTGTGTGCTCATTTTAGTTGAAATGCTTACGGTTATGTTACTGAGTCATTCAGTCCAAATAACATTACAGAGACATGACATTCTGGCACATTTCAATACCTGGCACTTATATGGTTCTGAGCTTGCTAGATATCACAACATATTTTGCATTTAAATCCTATTTTCTATCATCTTATTTGAACCTGGGACAATTTGTAAAATCAGTCACAATTAACAGAAGCTGAATTTAAACTGGCCCACCCTTGATGATTTATATTAATTTTTATACTAGCCATGATAATAGCAAACAGCAGTGTCTCAACATTACTATGAGGTCCAACTAAAGAATGGGAAGGGAATAGTGCTCAAATAATAAACTGCTGGCAACAAGCACAGGCATGCATGCAAAATTGCCTCTGTCTTACTGCGGGATGATGCAGTAGTAAGGCGTCTGATAAACTGTAAAAGTCCAATGATGTCCTTTTCAGGGTTGACTAACATACTTAGCATTTTGGTCACATTCAGGTTTATTGTCATGTGTACACATCACAATGAAATTCTTACCTGTGTGTCTCCCATTGCCTAGTGACCATGATGCAATATTAATAACAAACAAAACAAAGGACAATAAATATAACATATTGGATGCAATATAGTATGTTCTATATACAGTAAATATACAAACTATATAGGCCTACATATATAGTATAGCCATGCGCCGACTCATGGCTCCATTTGGGACCAGTCATTTGGCCGTATGTCAGTTACAAAGTTTTTCAAGTCATTGCAAAAGAGACTCTGTGGATCAGGTGTCAGTCACCAGTACACATACTTTAACTGCCAGTACAGAGTGGCACGAACTGTATATGAGTCTTGCTGGCTGCATTCTGGGTCTGTGTGAGGGAAAGTGGTATGGGCCGAATGAGCCACATAGAGCAGTGGCAATGAAAACATTTGAGACCCTGTGAAGTAACCATAATAATAACAAAAGATTTATTACTATTTACAAAGCATTACTATCTTCTTGATGGAAAAAAGTCTGAAAACAAAAAAGGCATGCCAGCTCCGTGACTTAAAAAAAATGCTGCGTGGCATAGCCAGTCAGTGCCCTGAAGACAATGAAAATTTTTATTAACATATTGCTACTTTGTGGCCTTGTGTTGGTTACAGCATCAGTACAGGAAGAAAGATAACAGGAAGCCTGCTACCTGTGCAGCTCCACCACTGCTCTTCTCACTGATTCTACGCAGTGTATTATTCGATGGCTGGCAGTGCAAACAAAAGGCAAGCGGCTTCGGCTGGTTTGGCAAATTCTAGAGCGGTTTATCCTATTGTTTTCCTTTGGCCCTCGGACATAAGCATGAATGGTAGTAGGCCAAATAATGGCCATATATAGCACGACTATATATATATATATATATATATATATATATATATATATATATTATATATATATATATACACACACACACATACATTTGTATATACAGTTAAACACATGCAAGCTGGAGATATCTTTAGGGCTTTGGTCAGATAAGCAATACCACCCAGGGAGAAGAGGGGGTGCACTCACTAACACAAAATTCTCTTTCTATCTTCAGTTCAGAGGGAGGTCAACCACAAGACAAGTGACAGCATTTTTGGGTCTTCAACATCAAGACCCTGCTCTTTAATACCACTTGGCACCAGAAGGAGGCAGTCAATATTGTGACTCAACGCAACTGAGATGGACTGCTCAAGTCAAGTCAAGTTGAGAAGCATGCACTGGTACAGTGTGTTGCCGCACCCACTACACAACGAAACAACTCGGGATCTTGGTTTGCAACCCCCCAGGCAGTCCCACTCTCCGGAAATGACCCTCTATCTGCCGCAGCCAGGTGTTACGTGGGTGACCCCTTGGTCTGGTCCAGTCACTCGGGTCCCCAACAATGAGGATTTTACGAGCTGGATCACCCTCGGGGAAATGCGCCACATGGCCGTAGTGCCATAACTGACTCTCCCTCACAATGCAGGTAATGTGTCTCATTTGGGACTCCATGAGCAACCGTTCATTCGACACAAAGTCAAACCAATGGTACCCAAGGATTTTCCAAAGAGACACAGTACCAAAGGAGTCCAGTCTTCGTTTCAGGTCACTGGATAGCGTCCATGTCTCACAACCATATAGCAAGACAGGAAGCACCAGGACTCTAAAGACTTGGACCTTCGCCCTTTTGCATAGATATCGAGAGCCCCACACTCCCCTTTCCAGTGACCTCATCATCCCCCATGCTCTTCCAATCTGTCTACTGACTTCATAGGAAGAGTCACCAGAGACATGAATGTCACTGCCAAGGTAAGTAAACCTCTCAACAAGGTCAACGCTCTCTCCGCAAACAGACACACTGCTGATGGCTGTGCCCAAGAGGTCATTAATGGCCTGCTCATAAGTATTTAATTTATTTTCCCATTTTAGCACCCTTGCACACTGTTTATTTTATTTTCCATAATTTTTTAATGTTCAACATTGAAGAGGGGCCTGCTAGTTACCCAACCCTTTCTGTGACTTCTCTGTATTACATTTTGATCACTCTATATACAGTCATATGAAAAAGTTTGGGAACCCCTCTCAGCCTGCATAATAATTTACTCTACTTTCAACAAAAAAGATAATAGTGGTATGTCTTTCATTTCCGAACAAAGATTTTGAGTGAAGCAGTATTTAGTTGTATGAAATTAAATCAAATGTGAAAAACTGGCTGTGCAAAAATTTGGGCACCCTTGTAATTTTGCTGATTTGAATGCATGTAACTGCTCAATACCAAATACTTGCAACACCAAATTGGTTGGATTAGCTCATTAAGCCTTGAACTTCATAGACAGGTGTGTCCAATCATGAGAAAAGGTATTTAAGGTGGTCAATTGTAAGTTGTGCTTCCCTTTGACTCTCCTCTGAACAGTGACAGCACGGGATCTTCAAAGCAACTCTCAAAAGATCTGAAAACAAAGATTGTTCAGTCTCATGGTTTAGGGGAAGGCTACAAAAAGCTATCTCAGAGGTTTAAACTGTCAGTTTCAACTGTAAGGAATGTAATCAGGAAATGGAAGGCCACAGGCACAGTTGCTGTTAAACCCAGGTCTGGCAAAAATACAGGAGCAACATATGCCCAGGATTGTGAGAATGGTTACAGACAACCCACAGATCACCTCCAAAGACCTGCAAGAACATCTTGCTGCAGAAGGTGTATCTGTACATCGTTCTACAATTCAGCGCAATTTGCACAAAGAACATCTGCATGGCAGGGTGATGAGAAAGAAGCCATTTCTGCAGTCACGCCACAAACAGAGTTGCTTGTTGTATGCAAATGCTCATTTAGACAAGCCAGATTCATTTTGGAACAAAGTGCTTTGGACTGATGAGACAAAAATTGAGTTATTTGGTCATGGCAAAAATCGTTTTGCATGGCGGAAGAAGAACACCGCATTCCAAGAAAAACACCTGCTACCTACTGTCAAATTTGATGGAGGTTCCATCATGCTGTGGGGCTGTGTGGCTAGTTCAGGGACCGGGGCCCTTGTTAAAGTCGAGGATCGGATGAATTCAGGATAATGTTCAAACATCAGTCACAAAGTTGAAGTTACACAGGGGTTGGATATTCCGACGAGACAATGACCCAAAACAAAGTTTGAAATCTACAAAGGTATTCATGCAGAGGGAGAAGTACAATGTTCTAGAATGGCCGTCAGAGTCCCCTGACTTGAATATCATCGAAAATCTATGAGATGATTTGAAGCAGGCTGTGCATGCTCGGCAGCCATCAAATTTAACTGAACTGGAGAAATTTTGTATGGAAGAATGGTCAAAAATGCCTCCATCCAGAAACCAGACATTCATCAAAGGCTATAGGAGGCGTCTAGAGTGTTATATTTGCAAAAGGAGGCTTAACTAAGTATTGATGTAATATCTCTGTCGGGGTGCCCAAATTTATACACCTGTCTAATTTTGTTATGATGCATATTGCATATTTTCTGTTAATCCAATAAACTTAATGTTACTGCTGAAATATTACTGTTTCCATAAGGCATGCCATATATTAAAAGGAAGTTGCTACTTTGAAAGCTCAGCCAATGATAAACAAAAATCCAAAGAATTAAGAGGGGTTCCTAAACTTTTTCATATGACTGTGTATATATATATATATATATATATATATATATATATATATATATATATATATATATATATATATATATATATATATATATATATATATACACACATATGGGTGATTATTTATTTTGATTCAAAATGCGATATTCAACATGTTCTCAAAACACTTTAATGATCAGCACCATATAGTATGAATATATACTGTATATATACACACATTTAATATACAGAGTCCAAAACCTGGGGTATTTTTTCACATTAACAATATGAAATACAGGTGCTGGTCATAAAATTAGAATATCATGACAAAGTTGATTTATTTCAGTAATTCCATTCAAAAAGTGAAACTTGTATATTAGATTCATTCATTACACACAGACTGATGTATTTCAAATGTTTATTTCTTTTAATGTTGATGATTACTGTGGTGGGTTGGCACCCTACCCGGGATTGGTTCCTGCCTTGTGCCCTGTGTTGGCTGGGATTGGCTCCAGCAGACCCCCGTGACCCTGTGTTCGGATTCAGCGGGTTGGAAAATGGATGGATGGATGTTGATGATTATAACTGACAAACTAATGAAAGTCGCAAATTCAGTGTCTCGGAAAATTAGAATATCAATTAAGACCAATGCAAAAAAAGGATTTTTAGAAATGTTGGCCAACTGAAAGGTATGAACATGAAAAGTATGAGCATGTACAGCACTCAATATTTAGTTGGGGCTCCTTTGGCCTGGATTACTGCAGCAATGCGGCATGGCATGGAGTCGATCAGTGTGTGGCACTGCTCAGGTGTTATGAGAGCCCATGTTGCTCTGATAGTGGCCTTCAGCTCTTCTGAATTGTTGGGTCTGGCGT